>NW_005871201.1:52728-132740 GCF_000147115.1 Myotis lucifugus | reverse complement strand
CCAGAACGGGAAGTGCGTACAGGTGCGGCGGGCGCGGGGCCCGGCAGCCCGCGGGGGTGGCCAGCCGTCCGGGGCCGGGACCTGCGCCCCAGCGCCCTCCGGGCTTCGTCGCCGCTTCTCCATCCCCCGGGGAGCCCCACCCCTCGCCTAGGCTCCGCGCCCTGGCGTTCCCCTGGCCCCGGGCGGGGAGCGGGGGTCCGGGGGTCGGATGGCGCTGCCCATCGCCTCGGTACCGGCGGCGGAGCCCCTGGGCGCCCCGGGTCGGTCCTTGGAGGCGTGAACGCGACGCGGGCGACACGGTCCCTTCCCTGCAGACGCCGCGGCTTCCTCCCTGTTTCTTCGTCGACATGTTAGCGATTCTTGCCTCGCACCCACCTGATGAAAGTATGACTTTGGGAATTTACGGGGACTCGAAACATGAAGTTGAAATACGGAATTGCGTGTTTTATTCGTCAGGGTCCCGGGCTCTCAGCATCTCATAGGCGCTGTCCAAGTTTCCGTGCAAGGGAGCGCGCTTTGTGTTTCCTCGCTTTGCAAAGTAGCTGCGTTCGGTTTGGCGTCTCTTTAGGGTGTTGTCGCATGAAAGAAATATAAGCTTCGCCGCGACTCCAGTTCGGTGAAGTGGACTTACTTGTAAAGCATCATAAAGACAGTTTTCCCATTTTAGATCGCGCTTTTACTCGGGGCTTTTGTAAATGTGATTGGGGAGAGGAAGGCGGGGAAGCGGAAGATGACATTCACATTGGGAATTTGGGAGCTCCGATTTGTTTTGGCAGAAATATGTCTGAGAGGTTATTGACAATGCATAATAGTGTATAATTAAAGTAACTGCTGATTATGTGTTTGTGGAGTTGAGGGAAGGGAAGATTACTCTTATATAGAATACTTTGAGGGCCCCATAATGGATGGCATTTTACTCTAATGGGGATGAGGTGTGGCCGTTTGGCCATTGCAGAAAGTGGCTCCTGCAAGTCAGAGAGAGAAATGTGTGATGTGGAAACTGGCTATTACAGCAGAGAAGTCACATCCGATTAATGTCTTTAGTTGTAGGCTGAGGACTGCTTACCTGCTAATCCCTTTTATAATAATGACATATGTATTAAGCACCTGAGCACATTAGATTTTATGCATGACAGGTTTAAAAGAAAATTGTAACTACTACTCTTAAGGAACCTGCCCCCCCAAAAGTGAGTATGTAAAATAAACAGAAGGCTCTTTTACAGTTTAGGAGGCTCCTGGAATCCATTTTATGTGTAGGGAGAGGAGCAGGAATTAGAAAAGGGTAAGAATTGCCCTGGCCGGTTTGGCTCAGTGGATGGAGCATCGGCCTGCAGACTTAAGGGTCCCGGGTTCGATTCCAGCCAAGGACACATGCCTGCGTTGCAGGGTCAATCCCCAGTAGGGGGCGTGCAGGAGGCAGCCGATCAATGATTCTCTTCATTGATGTTTCTACCTCTCTCTCCCTCTCCCTTCCTCTCTGAAATCAATCTGAAATCAATAAAGAAATATATTTTTTAAAAAAAAAGGGTAAGAATAAAAATGGGTCACTTAGGTGTCCTGGTCAGAGACAATAAGAGGAAGTACACTTATTAAATTGATCTATCTCATACTGAGAATCTAAATATCTGCACCAATAGTTGGAGAGGAATAGATGTCAGAATTGTGTGTTTCTGGGACCATAAGTATATCTTTTTTAAAAAATAATATATATTTTATTGATTTTTTACAGAGAGGAAGGGAGAGGGATAGAGAGCTAGAAACATCGATGAGAGAGAAACATCTATCAGCTGCCTCCTACACACCCCCTACTGGGGATGTGCCGGAACCAAGGTACATGCCCTTGACCGGAATCGAACCTGGGACCCTTCAGTCCGCAGGCCGATGCTCTATCCACTGAGCCAAACCAGTTAGGGCCATAAGTATACCTTTTTAAAAACAGCAACTTTTTGTTACTTACTGCTGCATAATGAATTACTCTGAAACTTAGAGGCTTAAAACAGAAGATATTTCCTTTTGTCTCCATCTGCCCCCCCCCCTTTTTAAATTGATTTCAAAGAGAAAGGAGAGAGCAAAATATATATATCAATTTATTATTCCATTGACTGGTACATTCATTGGTTGCTTCTTGTCTGTGCCCTGACCCGGGATCCAACCAACAACCTTGGCATATTGGGATAATACTCTAACCAACTGAGCTACCCGGCCAGGGCTCAATCTGTCTCTTACTAGAGAAATTTAATACATTCACATTTATTGTGGTATTTGTGTTTGATATGTTTGGTTCTGATTGCTTTTCTTTTTAAAAAAATATATTTTATTGAGTTTTTACAGAGTGGAAGGGAGAGGGATAGAGAGCTAGAAACATCAATGATGAGAGAAACATCTATCAGCTGCCTCCTACACACCCCCTACTGGGGATGTGCCGGAACCAAGGTACATGCCCTTGACCGGAATCGAACCCGGGACCCTTCAGTCTGCAGGCCGATGCTCTATCCACTGAGCCAAACCAGTTAGGGCCTGATTGCTTTTCTTTGGTGGGGATGGTAAATTTTTCTTTTTTTCTTTTTTCCATTTTCTGTTTTGCTGTATTAATCAAGTTTTCTTTTTCCCTCTCCCCTCCCCTTAGAGATTTAGAAGTCCTGTTCCTCAATTATTTTTTCCCAAGAAATTGTACCTAGGTATTACAATTTCTAAGAGAAAACTCAAAATTCATGATTGTGACATAATTCCCATAATTCCCATAATGTTTAGAATCCTACAGTAATGATCCTTTTCTCCCAGAACTCTGTACCCCACAATATTTTGGTATTGTTGATGTTAATCACATTCTCTTTTGCAGATAACCTTGGCAGGGGTAGGGAGGACTTAAATACTCTTAAAGCATTTTCTCTTTATTTTTTAAATTTATTTTTCTTTCAATACCCAACTCAAGCTTTGGGAAAATTCTTTGAAAATGTTCGTATTCACTTGTAGTTTTTGAAGCGCTCATTTAATATGCATTGCTTATATTAACCTTTTAGTTGGGCAATCAGGCTTTTCATCTTCATGATCTCTTTCTTGTTTTCAATTTGTTCCTTTTACATGAAAGTCTGCTGTTATTTTTGGCAGTAAAATAGCGTGATGAGCAGTTTTGCCCAAAGGAAGGGGCTGTTATCAGAAAAGGTATGGAAGGTAGTTGCTGGGTACATAGACAATGGATGCCCACTACCGTATAGTAAACATTTCTGAGAGATAGATGACCTCAAAGTAATGCATTACAGTCAGTGGGCTTCCTTAAATTTCCCATGCTGCACATTACCACCTCACCTGCTGCTCCTACAAAACTATCATCTTTGGGCCATGAAGCTTATTATATATAATGTAACCTTTAATGCTCTCACCACACATAAGAAAAGTTGACTATGTGAGCTGATGGATGTGTTAACTAACTTTATTGTGGTAGTCACTTCACATTATGTACGTTAAATCATTACATTGTACGCCTTAAACTTACGCAGTGTACTAGATTGATTACATCTCAATAAAGCTAGAAGAAATACAATTACAGTAATTTAAAAAAAGAAATACCAGTTTTTACAACTTGGTTTTATATTTATAAAATTGTTGCTGATGATGTTTTGTTTAGGTACTGTATGGCAGCCCATAATATGCATTTGTATTTTTTTCTCCTTTCTATGTTAGGGTGACTGGGAATGTCCACAAGAAGCAGCGGCTCGGGTCCTGATGGCTTTTCACGTGCACTGACACATGGTTTGTGATGGCATCCGAGACTGAGAAGACCCAGGCTCTGCTCCAGTCTTGTAGCACTCAGTCTCTTCTTTCCAGCCTCGGTCTGGGCATATTCTGCCTCGTAGCTGACAGACTTCTGCAGTTTTCCATAATTCAGCAAAACAACTGGCTTCGCGCCCTCTCCGATAATGCAGTGCATGGTGTGATTGGCATGTGGTCCTGGGCAATAGTCATCGGAATCAAGAAGAAGACTGACTTGCGAGAAATCTTTCTAGCTGGATTTTTAGCCTCTGTTATTGACGTAGACCACTTTTTACTAGCTAGATCCCTGTCTTTAAAGGTAAGGAGCATATCTGTTTAATTTTCCTTTGATTTTGTTTGCACCATTACTAGTATATCCAACTTTACAGCATCGCTTTAGTTAGAACTAGAGAAGATTGACCTTGTTTTAAAATAAGAAAGCCCAGCCCCGACAGAGTGGTTCAGTTGGTTAGAGTGTCATCCAAAAGGTGGCAGGTTCGATTCCTGGTCAGAACACATACCTATGTTGCATGTTCAATCCCCAGTCCAGGCATGTACAGGAGGCAACTTATCAATGCTCTCCCTCTTCCTCCTCCCTCCTCCCTCCTCCCTCCTCCTTCCTCCTTTCTCCCTTCTCTCTAAAAAGTCAATAAAAACATATCCTCTGGTGAGGATTAAAATTTGTAAAATAAGAAAGCCCATTAATCCAACTTTTTTGACCACTACATACTTCTTGACGGTGTGCACAGACCATGGGGTCCTTCTCAGGGCTGCCCCATCTCTTTCTGTGTTGGTGTGTTCTGTCTTCAGGACCATACTTACATTTCCCCCATATTCTTCATGTTTTATCGTTTAGCATGCAGACCTGCATGCTCCCAGCGGTCGCCAGCCTGTGGCCTGCGGACCACTGATGGCCCGTGAGGTCCGAAAGGTTGGCGACCACTGGTTTACCGCTGCTCCATAGCAGTTGAGCGGCTGGAAGATGATTCCAGGATCTCCATTGGGCATGCAGGAGGCAGCTGCGCTCTCGCAATGAGATGTTTCTCTCTTCTCCCTCCCTCTTTCTCTAAAACTCGGTAAACTATTTAAAAAACAAAGGTGATTCATCCCTGGGGAATGACTTTAATGGATTCATTCCCTGAGTCCCTCTTGGAGGCAAAGGTGAGCATTTCAGTGGGCTGATTAGGGCACAGTCCCTTGTGGAGAAATGGAGGCATTTCATTAAGGCGTCTGGGGTTTAGCCAGACGGTGACTATTAGTCTTGCAAATGAACTAAATTTAAACTAGCAGTTCAGATCATATTTTCTCAGTGTCAACAGATTCGCCTACCGTTTACATGTTTATGATCTGTAAACATGTCAAGGAAAGAAATATAAACTCATAGAAAAGGACTTTGCTTGGCTCCCCCTGGCTTAGAACAGTTCCTGGCTTACCTCCTAAGTGTTCAGCAGGTATTTGTCGAGCAAAGGATAACTGATTGCTTCTTCCTGTGATGTGTCAAGAACTGTACCAGGTATTTCTCAGAGGTTGTCTTACTTGTTTAGAGACTTAACCAGTACAGAATCAGTAATTCCCGGTTAAAGACTAATTTTAACTTTTTTGCTGTAAGCAGAAGCAGCATAAGATTGGGGTCAGAAGACCCGAGTTTGAATCCTAGGATGTAATGTTAGCACACCTTTACTTCTCTAAGTCGCAATTTCCCCATCTGTAAAATGTGGATTATAATGTTAATTGTATCAGAGGGTTGTTGTGAGGATTAAATGAGCATGTTAAATGACACACCTTAGCAAATAGTTAACAATAATTGTTAGAGATTATTATAGATTATTGTAGATAATCTAATAATTGTAGAGATTATAAATAATTGTTAGAGATTATTATTATAATTGGGATAAGCTATGAAGCATTATGAAAAGTATGGTTCATAAATGCATTCATTAAGAATTTAACTACTTTATTGTAATTTTTAAGATATTTGGGCCTTATGCTGAATTTATTCTTTGGTTCATTTAGAAGCTGTAGTGTTAAGAATACAAGCCTTGCCCTAACCGGTTTGGCTCAGTGGATAGAGCGTAGGCCTACGGCCTGAAGGGTCCCAGATTCGATTCTGGTCAAGGGCATGTACCTTGGTTGCAGGCACATCCCCAGTAGGGGGTGTGCAGGAGGCAGCTGATCGATGTTTCTCTTTCATTGATGTTTCTAACTCTCTATCCCTCTCCCTTCCTCTCTGTAAAAGATCAATAAAATATATTTAAAAAAAGAATACAAGCTAGAGGGTGGGGCAGACCTAGTCTCAACCCCAGCTCTGCCACCAAATCCACAACATGGGGAGGTTACTTAGCCTCCTAAGTCTCCATTTCCTCTTTGTAAAATAACCCCGACTCATGGGATTGGTAGAAGAATTAAATGAGATAGCGCCTGTAAAGTATAGCATCGTGCTGATATTGATCCTTTTTGTTTTAATCAATACATTTATTTTTTATTGAGTTTATTGGCGTGACAAAACCATACAGGTTTCAAGTATACAACAAAATATCATCTGCACTCTGCTGGTGCACCTGTTGCCCAAAGCAGTCTCTTGCCATCCCCATTTATCCTCCCTTTGCCCTCCCTTCACCCCCTGTCCCCCTCCCCTCACCCCCTGTCTCCCTGGCTATCACCATACTGTTGTCTGTGTCTATGTGTCATTTATATATATATATATATTTTTTTTTTAAATCTATTTTATTGATTTTTTACAGAGAGGAAGGAAGAGAGATACAGAGTCAGACACATCGATGAGAGAGAAACATTGATCAGCTGCCTCCTGCACACCCCCTACTGGGGATGTGCCCACAACCCAAGTACATGCCCTTGACCAGAATCGAACCTGGGACCTTTCAGTCCGCAGGCCTACGCTCTATCCACTGAGCCAAACCGGTTTCGGCTATTTATATATATTTTTAATCCCTTCACCTGTTTTATGACCCAGCCCCCTTATTGAACCTTATTTTTGAGTGAAGTATTAAAATGCTTTCACATTCACCATAAGATTGTATATGATCATCAGTAAATAAATATCAAAACAGAATAAACATTTATGATACTCATTTTTGGTATCTATTTTTACTTCTATTTTTAAGTGATCTATTTTTACTTCAATAATTTCATGATTATGTCCTTTTCTTCTTTCATTAGACATTGTTTTTCTATGAGTAAAAAATCTGCATTGATATTTTAATTATCAGCCAAGCATCAGAAATCTCCCATTTCTTCTTCAGCATCTGTTAGTGTAAACAGACTTCACAGAAAGTGCGGAGGGATCCTGCTCTGCACACAGGGAGCCTCAGCGCCGGGCAGCTCCGCCTCAGGGTCCGCTTTCTTCCCGGCAGCGACAAAAATCGAATAATCATGCAGAAAAGTTATGTGATCTGACAAATTAGAAATACAATAACCAAAAAGGAGGAAGAGGAATGTAAACTCTGTGCTATTCAGTCGGTAGGTCAGGGGTAAAGAAATCTGTTTTAAGCAGGGGGTTGCACGGTTCCCAGTTTCCAGGGAGTCTGATTTGGCAGTGTGACAAGGTACAGTCTCTTTAATGGATGACTTTATTTTTTAATGTGGGGGAGGGTTGTGTCCTCTAATTTTTTTTTATAGATATTTAAATATTTTTCTTTGCTATTTTCTCCCTCCTACCACCACCCCTGCACCACCCCCCTCCCCCAATCTCTAATGGGTACCTCTCCCTTTCTTGTCACCATCTTCATCCCCAGAACCAATGCCTTTCAAAGCCTCGAATCATGCACACTTTTCAATCCTTTCTCTGTGGTCAGTGCTCGAACCAACGGGACCCTTTTCAGTATTTTCATACATAGGTTGTGCTTTCTCTTTGTAGTGGTAATTTTATTTTTTTGTTTTTGTTGTTAATACTCACCTGAAGATATTTTCCCATTGATTTTTAGAGAGAGTGGAAGGGAGGGGGCGGGACAGAGAATCATCAACGAGGGAGAGACACATTGATTGGTTGCCTCCTGCACATGCCCCACCAGGGCCAGGGATTGAGCCTGAAACCAAGGTACCTGTCCTTGACTGGAATCGAATCTGGGACCCTTCAGTCCACAGGCCGACGCTCTATCCACTGAGCCAAACCAGCTAGAGCTGTAGTGTCAATTTTATTTTTTTTATTATTATTTTTATTTTTTAAGAATATGGAATGCTTCACGAATTTGCGTGTCATCCTTGCCAGGGGCCATGCTAATCTTACCTGTATCATTCCAATTTTTTAGTATATGTGCTGCCGAAGCGAGCACTGTAGTGTCAATTTCAGATCAGTCTCCTGTTTCTCCTCATCTTTCTTCAATCAGTCTTTCCTGGCTTGTGGTGGGAGTATGAGAGAGAGAGCTCATGATTTGGTGTTTAATACTTTAGAGTAGTTGAAGTTAGAGCATTCTCTGACTTCTGTGTGTGCTGAGTGAGGTTTTATGTATCCTGTTCTGTAATGTTTTTGAGGATGTGTGGTTGATTCAGATTTAGGCAATCTTCTCTAGTTGCAAATTAGCCTTTAGACTGTGTGGGAACAAAGCCTTACTCAGGGCTCATTCAGGGGTTGAGTCTGAATTTTTCATTTGATTAGATATTTTTGTTACCTTTTTTTTTTTTTGCAATGGTTTAGAAATTTCACTGAAGTTTATTTAATTCAACTTTAGAATACTTATTTAAAATAATATAATCTTTCTAAATGTTGTAAATAAATTCTGAAAGTATTCAAAGCTAATATAAAGTGATTACTACAAAAATATTCCCCTTTTGTGCCTTTATTAATTGAAGGACATTTTATTTGGTTGTGAGATTTTTTTTTCAACACTCTAAGAGGACAATTCTTTAAAACTCCAAAATTACTCAAACCTTATACATTTAGGATTTAATATGGTTTTATTGGTTTTTAGAGAGAGAGGAAGGGAGAGGGATAGAGAGAAATGTCTATGAGAGGGAAGCATCATTGATCGGCTGCCTCCTGCACGCCCCCTACTAGGCATACAACCTGGGCATGTACCCTGACTGGGAATCGAACTGGTGACATCCTGGTTCATAGGTTGACACTCAACCACTGTGCCACCCTGTCCAGGCAGGAACATATTTTAGAGTATTAAGAAGCATGTATAACTGCTGTAACCGGTTTGGCTCAGTGGATGGAGCGTCGGCCTGCGGACTGAAGGGTCACAGGTTCGATTCCGGTCAAGGGCATGTACCTTGGTTGCAGGCACATCCCCAGTGGGTGGTGTGCAGGAGGCAGCTGGTCGATGTTTCTCTCTCATCGATGTTTCTGACTCTCTGTCCCTCTCCCTTCCTCTCTGTAAAAAATCAATAGCAGGAAAATATTTTAGAGTATTAAGAAGCATGTGTAACACGTTGTTTGCCAAGAAGGAAATGATAGAGGTATTGCTTCCCCGCCCTCCCCGCAGGCTGCTTTGACTCTTCCACGAAGACCCTTCCTTCACTGTTCTACTGTGATACCCGCCGTGGTTCTGACCCTCAAGTGTACCATGCACCTCTTCAAGCTCAAAGACTCCTGGTGCTTCCTTCCCTGGATGGTCTTCATATCCTGGACCTCACACCATATCCGAGATGGCCTTCGTCATGGCCTGTGGATATGCCCCTTTGGGAAAACTCCTCCCTTGCCACTCTGGCTCTATGTAGTAAGCACAGCATCCTTACCTCACATCTGTTCCTTGGTCATGTACTTAACAGGGACCAGACAGGTGATGTCTTCAAAACACGGAATTCATATCGATGTCTGAGGTAACCATGCAGCAGCCTCAGAGAAGCAAATGGTTTGGACAATGATAATTAAGGATGCCCAACACTAAAGTGAATTTTAGAAAACATATTAGGTACTTATATTAATTATTATAATTCCTGAATCCTCTTGCTCAGGAGGCATGTGCAACTTTTTTTAAATGATATGTTTGTTGTAATTCTGTTTTTCTCTCTGTAACAGTTTCATGCAGTATTAGAGTTCCATTTATTCCATTTCTGTTTTTATTGTTTCTTCTGTGTATCTGGCTTTACTAATAGCTTGATTAGATTAGCATCCAGTTAAGTTTTCTGGAAGTAGATTTTTAAGGTAGTTGATTTCCTGATGAAAAATAGTTCAAATTTTAGGGTGAATAGTTTGTGGAAGGTTAGCTTGATGTTTGGATCCTCATTTTCCTGAGATACTGAAACAGTGAAAAGGCCAAAGTTAATGAGACCGTGAGCTGTACAAGTACAGTAAATGCTAACACTTCCTTCTGCCCATCTGTGTGGACCCCGACGGGAGTGGAATTGCCAAGTGCTTTAGTGAGTTGTGGTTACTGGCAGAATCAGCACCAGTGCAGTTGTGCTGAAATGATCATAACGTTCATAAAAGGCAGTAACTAACATTAGATCTAGGTTATTGTCTCAGAAATCACTTTAGGAAATTATTGCAATATGTTGGCTATAGTAACATCTTCCTGAAGTATTATTATGTCAGTATCTTTGCCAAAAAATCTCATGTGTTAGGGTTTTAACTGTTTTGAAAAACGTAACTAAATTTAACAAATTATTTGCTAAGAAGTAACATGAACAAAGCATTGCTACTTGGCTCATAACATAGAATTTGAATTCACACACAAAAAAGAACTTACCAGTAATGCCGTTTTGAATGTGAGTTCCTGGATGTGCCATTAAAATTGTTTTAGTTGCTGTCAATTTGTTTATACACTCCTCTAAAATATTATACCAGTTAAACAGTTTTTTAAAAAATATGCCCTATACTGAGAGACAAAACAGCTTTTCTGAAAATAAAACTGTTTTAGAAAATTTGATTTTTCCTTTTTTTCTTTTAGATTGAATGTCTGTTAAAAATGGTCAGCCTGTATTAGAGAAGGGAATTGGGTTGCTGTGAGTTTTACATCTGCACAGTGTAATGTTACTTTGATATAAAAGCCAGGGCCCAGAGGAACCGCTTTTGTTTGCACATGTGCACCATCTGCTGTCTTGGTGTTTGCTTACACATTTTGTGATTTTTCTTGCTAGTGACTGTGTGCCTTCCTCTCTGAGAAATGACGCAGCAATGCCTTACTGATCTAGCAGGTTTTTCTCTTTAAGTTAAACAGTTCTGTCAATTGTTATCACAGTTCAAGCTCTGTAGTGCAAGCATGTCAAACTCGCGGCCGTCGGGCCGCATGACAAGGCATACGGCCCCCCGGCCGCGAGTTTGATATGCTTGCTGTAGTGTTTGTTGTTAAAACCAATTCTATTATATTTTACAATCTATTAGACCTTATAATCTGTTATTATCTTTTGAGAGCAATTATTGTGGCAGTTTGGTTGGTTTAATGGCAAATATTATATTGTGGGGGTAAATTTGAATAAGGTCAAGATTTTTATTTTATTTTATTTTATTTTATTATTTTATTGTTTTATTGCTTAAAGTATTACAAAGAGTATTACATATGTCTCCTTTTTTTTCCCGCCCTTGACAATCCCTTGGCCTCCCCTACCCCCCAGTGTCTTATGTCCATTGGTTATGCTTATATGCATGCATACAAGTCCTTCGGTTGATCTCTTATCCCCCTCCCTCCTGCCCCCCAACCCTCCCCGGCCTTTCCGCTGCAGTTTGACAATCTGATTGAGGCAGCTCTGCCTCTGTATCTATTATTGTTCATAAGTTTATAATGGTCTTTATTATCCATGAATGAGTGAGATCATGTGGTATTTTTCCTTCATTGACTGGCTTATTTCACTTAGCATAATGCTCTCCAGTTCCATCCATGCCGTTGCAAATGGTAAGAGTTCCTTTTTTTTTTTTTTTACAGCAGCATAGTATTCCATCGTGTAGATATACCACAGGTCAAGATTTTTAAAAAGCATATGATTTCAGAAACCCATGGACATAAAGCATATATCTTGTACGACTTTTTTTGACTAAATTATAAAATTCTATTTTTTTTCTTTCTCCGTGTTAGGCAAAGGAATATCTTTAAAACATAGGGCCTTACTTAAGAATGCCACATCGGCCTTTGGGGTTGTTCTGCCCTTCTGTTAGAATGGGAGTTCACTTTGACCACGACTCTTTGCTTCTACAGTAACTGCAGATTTTAAGTGTGGGTTAATCTCTGTTCTTACCTCTGCCATTAGAAATGTTTCTTGTCCTGAAAGCTGTGGTTGCAACTTCTAGAAATATTAACAACCAAATTCCCATTCCCAGCTGCCATTGTGTTCCTTTTCTTAGTGAAGGAGTTTGTGTCAATACATGAGCTGGAATGTTGGCTTGTTTCTCATTTGTGTTTTTTTTCCCAGGGTTTCTCCTCTGGACTCAAATCATGAAGCCATAGCCCATAGGAGTTTCTTTTTCTAATTACCGATTCCCTCTTCTCATTATGTGACTCACTGAACACAAAATTGTACCATCACAGGACCTCAGAGAAATCTAGTTATTATTTTGCCTTGATGCAGATTACCTTATAAGTCATTCCGCAATGATGAATGTTCTTAGTCTTAGGCTCTCCTGAGAAACGCTGTTTGCCACTTCTCTTCAAAACGGTTACTATATTTTTAATGTCTGTTTCATGTGATAAAAGACATACTGTATTTAATTCTAGTGAAATATGTTAGAATGTGGTAAGGGGTGGATTTTGATTTAGTTTTGTTATGAATTTACAGATATTATTTTGTTATTAGGGTAATTTTTGCCTCTCAGAGACATCAAGAAATGTTTATTTCTAATTATTGCAAGTTATTATAACTATTGTAACTATGTTATAGAAATAAACCTTTATTTAAATGTAAACCCCAAAGCATTGAATCTAATTAAAATGTAAAAGAAAACAGCAATGAGTTGTTTTGATTCTCAGTTTGGCAAACTTTAGAAAGATTGATAACGTTCAGTGTTGGCAGAGTGTAAGCATATGGGCATTGTTGGCATGACAACAAACTCATACTTTCTTGCAGAGGGAATTTGGTAATGTGGTTTTAAGCCATTTTACCCAGAAATTCCAAATTCCAACTCTAGGAATTTATTCTAAAGAACTAAACAGGTACATATACAAAGGAAAAACACTTTTTTTGGCTGCTTAAAATGAAAACAACAACAACAAAAAACCTACACCTAAAAACCACTTGAAAGTCTTTAACTAGAGAGTTAGCACCTAACTGATGGTACAAGCAGTGGAATACTAATGGGTGAAGTAGCCCCTGAAATGGTATGCAAAATTATCTGCATGGAAAAGTAAAAACTAGCAGTGGAACAGTATGGGTCCATATTTGTAAAGTAGGTATTTCCATTTTTCTATCGTAAGTGCAGTCCTTGCCCCACTGGTATGGCTCAGTGAGTACCAACCTATGAACCAGGAAGTCACGGTTCGATTCTGTGGGCTCCATCCCCAGTAGGGGGCGTGCAGGAGGGCAGCTGATCAATGATTCTCCCTCTCCCTTCCTCTCTAAAACCAATAAAAATATATTTAAAAAAAATAAGTGCAGTCCTCAGGCTGCGGGCAGGTCTGGTCTGACGTGAGCAGCTGACTGACACTCACTGTTCCCCAGAGGCCTGTCCGTGGCCTCTGGGGCTGACCTTCCCAGTGGGTCTGCAAGCCGTTGACCTGCTTCTCTGTTTCCACTTGGGATTCACCACCTCCATTAGACTCACAGGCTTGGACTGTTACGTAACTTTATTTCCCCAGACTCCAGGAATATTCCAAGACCCGTATTCGATCCAAGCCCCAGCAGGAGGCTCACAGCCTTCCCTGATCTGAAGAGTCCTGTGAATAATCATTCTCCACAATTACTTTGTACTTTGCATAAATCCAAGGCATTGCCACACGTGTCCCCTTGACATTTGTTTACGTACCAGGAATAACGATAATAAAGGGTTTCTGAAGCATTGGACCCTTTTGACTGACCTCGCAAGGAGTTGTTGATACTCTTTAATGTTGCTTCAGAGGTCTGGGTAGCCGTCCAATCCCATCGGCTCCATAATCACCTGAACACATACTCTGATCTTCCTCAGACATCTATGTGTTTTCAAAGAAAACACCCCCTGAATTCACACACCTGTACTCACCTAATACTGATTTGATTTCATCCGGGTCAGTGATACCACCCAATCACATAGAGCGAAGGCAGGGAGAAAATTTTCCCTAAATGTTCGGGTGACGCTAAATAGGGTATAAAACGCAGATAGTGTGACATAACAGAGAGGGTAAGGTCTGTAAATGTCAGTGGTCTTACCCAGCTGCCTGCAGCCTTTGCACACAACCACAGGGAGTGGCTGGAGCTTTTTCAGTATCCTGAGCCCCTGCTGTGAGGACGTTGTAGGCCGTGAGGCCCGTCTGCTTGGAGAGCCATGAGTAAATGCCTCACTTCCCTCTTCCTTGACCTCAGGCTGTTTGCCCGGCTGTAACAATGGCCTCAGTGTCCGGCCTGGTTTCTTGGCTGACGTTTCCCTGGATTCTGAGTGGGTTGGCACAGGGCTGCTGTTGGTCAATCCGGCCTCACGAAGAGTGGCACGCTCCCGGGGCCAGTCCTGGAAAGGGCTCTGCCACTCCTAGGGCCCGAGCCTCAGGCTCCCATCCCGACACATCCATCCAGGTGAAATGGGATTAAAATAACCGCAGGGGAGCTTCGAACAGGCCAACATACTACAAAAGAGTGAGAAGAACGGATGGAAGGGAGAGGGGAAGCTGTTTGGCCCGCTTCGAGGTTACAGTGTGTGTGTGTGTGTCTCCTGTATCACCCTGCTTTTACTGCTGTGACAAATCACCATAAACTCAGTGGTTTAAAACAAGACACATGTATTATCTTTATATTTGAAATCCAACACGGGTCTCAGTGGGTCAGAATCAGGCATCAGCAGGGCTGGTTCCAGGGAGAGTGTCTCTCAGCTTCCAGAGGCCCCTGCATTCCTGGGCGTGTGGCCCCTCATCCCACCTTCAGAGCCGGCAGTGCTCCGGTCCGCTTCCTTTCACACTGCACCTCCCTGGTCCTCCTGCCGTAGCCCGTCTCCCGCAACCACCGCTGGGGAAGGTTCTCTGACTGAAGGACCTGTGATTGGTTGGGCTCACCTGGACAACCAGGATAAACGCCGCATCTCCAGGTTCCTAGCCACAGTGACAACGCCGCTGTTGCTCCGTGAGGCCGCACACCCACAGGTTCCAGGGACCGGGGTGTGGAGATCTTTGGGGGCCATTATTCTGTTTACCCTTGTTTTTACTTTTTATTTTGTTGTTGGTGGTTTTGTTTGTTTAATATGGGCTGGCAAGCCACCCCTCACCCCACATACCCAAGACTGCTCTCTTGACTCCTGTGCACTGCACCAGAATCTAGCCCAGGTGTCTGGACAAGTCACTCACCCTTTCTGAGCTGATGAGAAATAGAGCAGATGTTGCCCAAGATTCCCTTCCCACTCTCACTTCCTAGAATCCCTGCTCCTGGTCCCAGTAATGGTGGGCTCCTCGAATTCCTGGCAATGACCTCCAACTCACCTTGTCAGAGGTTAAGTTTAATCTTAGGATCTTAATGTCCTTCTTCCCCTCCCCGAAACCCTGTGCTATTAACACATATAGTTGTATTTCTCTTCTATCTTCTCCATGTAGAACTATTGAATCTTTATACAAACCCTTTTTCTATTCTCCATAAAAAAATAAAAATTTAAATTCATAAAACATTGTCAATTAAACATTCATAGTTCCTTTGGATGAAAATGAATATAATACTCGCCCTCACCTAACACTGGCTCAGTCAGCCACTGAACAAATGTTTAATGTGTTCCTATGTAGCAGGCCTCCTGTATTTTTTTAAATATACTGTATTGATTTTCTACAGAGAGGAAGGGAGAGGGATAGAGAACTAGAAACATCGATGAGAAAGAAACATCGATCAGCTGCCCCCACTGGGGATGTGCCCGCAACCAAGGTACATGCCCTTGACCAGAATCGAACCTGGGACCCTTGAGTCCGCAGGCTGATGCTCAATCCACTGAGCCAAACCAGTTAGGGCAGCAGGCCTATTAAAGACGAATGTTCTAAGGGTGGACAAGACTCTGGGTCGCTCTACCTCTCCATTCAAGACCCAACTCCAATATGTGCTGTCCCAGCCCAGTCTCCAGGGAAGAGTGAGGGTTCCCTCCGTGCAGCCTTCCGCAGCCTCCGGTCTGTGGTCCCACAGTGTGATGTGGGGCAGGGCTAAAGGCTTTTCCCTTCCCATCCTCATTCAGCTCCTTCAGCCCCACCCGTCACAGGCCGGGGAAGCCTCACAGTTAGAACACCTTTGGGCATTTACCACTTATCATGAGTTCATGTGGAATGCTCAGTGCTATTTTAGCACAGCAGCCCCAGAATATTAGTTACCAAGAAGCCAGTGCAAAGAGATGTTAGTGAGCAGACAGGACTTTCTCCTCTCACCAGGGATGCAAGTAGAAATTAATCTTGGGGTGTTGAGCTGACCACAGCCTCCCCAACATCTCCACCTGGTGCTGAGCAGCCATAACTGGGCAGAGGGGGAAAGGACAGGGATGCAAAATCCTCCCAGAGGCCTGGCGAGGACTGAGAATGATTTCCCCAGGGAGGTGCCAGACCCCGGGGGAGGGAGCACTGAGCCCGGAGTGGTGGGCGAGAAGGCTGTGGGGAGAGAGGGGACCCGGTGCCCACCCTAGGGTGCCCTCTGCAGCTCCCCGAGAAATCCCTCCAGGAGGCCCGGGGGTATAAGGCCTTGCCCAGAGGAAGAAGGACTCAAACTGTGTGTGTTGCCTTTGGGGAGAAAGCCATAAGGAAGTGTCAGGAAAACTGATAGGTGAGGTACTGCAGAGGTTCCCAAACGTTTGGCTGACAGTTGGTGTTCTTAATGTCTCAGTGATTTTTCACCGCCCCACGCCGCCAAAAGAAATAGCAGCTAATTCCTGTTATCTAGTTAGATCCAGATGACCTATTGGGAGTAGCTGTGTGGTGTCCAACAGCTGTCCCTGCGTTTCCCTCACTCATTTAGACTAGGCCACAGCCCCCTAGCAGTTCGTTTTGGAGACTTGGGGTTCCTCGGCACACAGCTTGGGAACTGCCTTCCTAATTTTAATGCAATGGAAGCCTTCAATTTGAGGCCTTGGGTGCTAGAAAGCCTCAATCCCAGGCAAGACAAAGACCCGGCTGAGGACCTGAAAGAGTGGTTGTCTTGGTTTTCCCCACTTCCAGAGAGTAATCAGACTCACCGGAGGAACACAGAGGGTGGAACCTACCACAGGGATTAACATTGAAATGGTTGGTTCTCTTTCTCTTCCCCTGCACCAGCCTGGGTTCCTGAAGAGCAGGGACATCTTCTCCATCTCTTACTTTGTCTCCAGTGCAAGGTGGGGACTCAGTACATTTTTGCTGAATGAATGAATGGCTGCATGGTTACGTCCATTTTTTTAGAAGATAAGAGCTGATCAACAGCTCTACCTCCCACACCTGCTCTAGGCTCCTTCCTAACAGGCCCCGCCCACAGGCAAGAGGCCCCTGGACCTGTGCTAACTTTCTCCTAAAGCTTCACTGGAAAAGCAATTTGGCTGCAAACCAAGACCAGAGTGGGGTTGAATTGTTTCGTATCTTTCCACCAGATAATGTGTGTTTTTTTATGACTTGTCACCCTTGTCCCCAGAAACTTTTAGTTTCAACAAGCAACTTAAAAACAGATTTCTTTATGCAATGGTTCTCCTTGGAGGTGTCCCTCAGAATCACCTCGGGAGCTTTCTAAAATTCAAATTCCTGGCCTCCTGCTCCCAAGTTCTGATGCATAGGTCCATGGAGGAGTTTTTGCAGATAGCTATTTTATTTTATTTTTTAATTGTTTCCAGGTGACTGGCCCACACCCGAAACTCGCAATAACCTCACCAGCTGTCAGATGGCCACTGACCTCGCCTGAGCCCGGCGGTGGAAAACAGGCCAGGTCTTAAAAAGGAGCCTGGTGGCCAGGAAAGAAACCTGAGAAATAGGTTCCCCAGCACCTCCCTGGGCGGGGCCTCCTGGCTTCCTTTTCCTTCTGCTGGTTCTCTGCACCCAAGGACACCTTTAGCCTCATTTCCTGACTTTACAAGCCTCGCCTGCGGTGCTGCCTGAGCAGGGGACAGGCAGGAATGCAGCAGACGGGACTCGCTCTCCTCGCCTTGGCTGCCTGGGCTGCTCTTCGCCCCTCCGCAGGTAAGTGGGGTGCCTGCTTCCAAGCCTCCAGTGGAAGGGGGGTGCCTCCCAGAATAGAGGGGCTGCCAGCAATTTGGAGCAGGCATTTCTGTCTTCAGCTAGGAATTTTTAGTGATCTACAAGAGGTTGGCATATTCCTGATCAATTCCCGATCTCCAAGAATGTTCAGGAAGGAACCTCATGTGAACAGGAGTGTTAGTGATTTGCTTACCTGGTAGATGAGGTCAACTTTGAGCTGCGTTTTCTTTTCTGAGGAGAGAGTCTTAGAAAATTCCCAGGGAGAGGCTGGGGGCAGAGCCCCTCTTATTCATCCGTCGCCCCCTCACCCTAACCTGCTACACTGTCTGCGTGCAAGGTGCATGTTCCTGGAAGAAGACAGACTCTTTAGGGTTTGGGACGTTGCAAGTTTTCTGGACACAGTCAGCTCTGTAGATGCTGAAAACCAAAACTTCAATCGGATCTTTAAAAGGGATGCAGGCCCTAGCTGGTTTGTCTCAGTGGATAGAGCATCAGCCTGTGGACTGAAGAGTCCGAGGTTCAATTCCAGTCAAGGGCACATGCTTGGGTTGCAGGCTCAACCCCCAGTAGGGGGCATGCAAGAGGCAGCCAATCAATGATTCTCATAATTGATGTTTCAATCTCTCTCTCCCTCTCCCCTATTCTCTGAAATCAATAAAAAATATTTTTAAAAGGGGGAGGGATGTGGGAGACTGACCTATACAAATTATAACCAAGAGAACTTAAGCAGTGAGCTGCTAACACATAGATGGAGATGATAACTGCGTTTGGACTGGAGGCGATCTTTTCTACTGTGTTTAGGAAACCCGAACACAGGTGCTTAAAGCTTGACTGAGCTCTCGCTTTTGTCCCCATCTCCTTCTCTGAAACTTTACCCTGCAAAGATTCTCTAAATCCAGACCAGACGTGAAGTATGAGTTTTATTTGATCTGCTTTTGAAAATGTAAAAGCCAACAGACCAATTTCACACCCACTCCTCACACATACAGGTATGCAAATTGGATTTTAAATCTCCTCTTGAACAATCAGATCTGGCCACAATGCACGGCTGCTTCCTGGTGGCCTGTGTCTGGGGACTCCAGTGAGGTGCACTGTGCTCTGGATGTATGTTACCGAGCACAGGAAAAATCTGATCAATCTCTTCTTCATTCCTATCAGTCTATTTTATCAAGACAAAGACAAACAGTTTTCATATGTTTCTGTAAAATTTTTCAGAAAAATTCACCATTGAAATTTCAGGGCTCCCTTTCACTGTTTCTCAAAGGTCTGCCTGCTGAGGCTTTATCTAAACTAGTGCGTTTTGGCAAATGTTTATTCACATAAGTATCTCCCTTCAGCCTCCTGACTGGGTTCCAGCTGTCCCCACAGCAGCAGGGGCCGCACCGCCTGCAGGACCGGGGAGGGAGGGCAGGCGGAGGGCACAGGGCAATGAGAAGCCCTGCCAGGCCCAAGGCCCAGGGTCCCAGGGACTGAGTCCTGCCAGAGAGGGGGGAGGAGCACACAGAGGTGTTTGAAAAGGAACAGTGGTGCCCGGCCAGCATGGCTCAGTGGTTGAGTGTCGACCTATGAACCAAGAGGTCATGGTTCCATTCCTGGTCGGGTTGTGGGCTCGATCCCCAGTGTGGGGTGTGCAGGAGGTAGCAGGTCAATGATTCTCTCTTGTCATTGATGTTTCCATCTCTCCCTACCTCTCTTAAATCAATAAGAATTTTTAAAAATTTTTTATTACATGTACTTATTATTTTTTAAAATATATTTTTATTGATTTGTTGTTTTTTTTACAGAGAGTAAAGAGAGGGATAGAGCATTAGAAACATCGATGAAAGAGAAACATCGATCAGCTGCCTCCTGTACACTCCCCACTGGGTATGTGCCCACAACCAAAGTACATGCCCTTGACCAGAATTGAACCTGGGACCCTTCAGTCCACAGGCCGATGCTCAATCCACAGAGCCAAACCAGTTAGGGCAAATTTACTTATTTTTTAAAGCAAAGGAACAGTGGTGATGAAAGAAAGAAAGGGAGCTTCTTGGGTTAATCTCAGGGTTTTCCCTAAGGCCGTTGGGTCGAGGAAAATCACATTGTCTGAGAAGCCCTCACTCTGCCCTTTCAAAGTAAGTGATGGGTTAAAATATGGAGGGGAGGCCCGAGACCAGCTTTGGAACTGAGAGGGGCAGCCCCACTGCTTCCCGTGGCCAACGTCAGTGTCTGTGTCGCAGGTGCCCTGTGGAGGCCGGCGGGGATTCAGCTGGGCAGGCTGGGGAAGGCCCGGGAGGGAGCGGGGGAAGGAGGGAGGGACACTGAGTGGCCTTGGCCATTGTCCAGGCTGGGGGAGGGAAGAGGGAAGTGGCCTGCGCCAGTTTGGGACACAGGGAAATACATGTTGTTCCTCTAGGCATTAACTGTCCCCTTATCTTAATGGTCCCTTTAATGGCCACTCTGGTGTGATGGCCCAGTGATTGGCATTCCCAAAGTGTTCCGGCATCAATCAGGAAACAGCCGACTTGCCCACAGTTAAAAGCCTTGGATTCCACCCAAAGACAAGAGGGCATACTCCACACCCGCTGACACAGCTACCGGCTCCCAGAACTCAATGTTGAGCCCATAAAAATGTCTCTCGTGCACTCTCTGGGCCTGAGCCAGATTACTTAGAGCCACGGTCTCAGGTTTGTGGGCCTGGCTGTGTCCACCAGGTGCAGGCTGGGGATTCCTTCTGACTGGCAATCCGCTGCCTCAGGGTAGGATGGCTCCTCACTGCACAGATACTGGCTGGAGACCGCGCTGTTTGCATCCTTAAAGAAAAGTAGCTTTTGTTTGTTTTAACCACAGGAGACTCACTAGGGAGGGTTCCCAAGAATACACATTTGTGCTCAGAAGTTCTGCACAGTTTTCAAGGGAGGGATCCTGCACCCTTTAGCTTACCGACTGAGCTCCAGACCTTGGAGACGGCACAGCCATGGCTCACCTTAAGGTGAAAAAAATCACTTGGTCAGCCCTCCAGTTTGCAGGGGCAAGTTTTTCCGACAGAGTTGTCTCAGTGGAGGCGCTCGGCTCCGAAGCCACCGGGAGGGGCGCTGCTGGCTGCTGTGCTCTCCAGAGCCTGGTGCTAGAGAAGTGCCCTTGCTTGAGCCAGGAAAACCCTCTCCCTGCAATGTCTCTCTAGCGCCCTCTGCCGACAAAGTGCAACGGCACGACAGCTGGCGAAGGAAACGTCTTTCAGGGGCCCATCTTCATTTTAATTTCACAGAATTGGCCAGTAGGATGACTTTGAAGTGGAGGGGCAATACATCGACACATCCCACAGGCACCGAATAGACACCCGGGTGCCTACTGTGGGGCAGGGACTGTGCTGCATGTTGGCCTCCGGGTGTGTTTTTTTCTGTTTGTTTCCACTTATTGGGTATGTACTATTTGTCACTCCTGGTCTAAGCACTTAAGTGTACAAACTCATGCAATCTCCACAGCAACCCTGTAAAGTAGTGCTATTACCCATCCCTAATATTACAGACAAAGAAACGGAGACACAGAGAATTAAGTAACTCACCCAGCATCAGCTAGTATGTGGCAGAGCCAGGAATCGAACCTGGTTGGCTGTCTCCATATGCTCAACTGTGCGGTCACACCTCTCAGTGTATCTCTGCAGCCCCAAATCACCCACCCACTTCTGGGCTACCCCCTGGCCACTCCAGTGTCCATGCTGTGGGAAGTGCTGGGGGCCAAGAGGCTTCATATTAAGGTAAAGAAAAACCCTCATCACTCTCCATTACCCAAACATTGTCCCAGGTTCCAGAAAGCACCAGGGAGGACTTTATTTGGGCTTAGCATTTCGTGCATCATGGCTTGGTGAGTCCTTCCTGCCTGCTTGGTGGCAGCAAAGGACACCTTTGTTTGTAGGCATCCATGTGTGATGTGTAACATGTCTCCATAAGGCATGAAGTCCACTAGAATGGGGAAGTGTGTCTCTAACCAGCCACATTCGGCTCATTGTGTTTATGCATTGCCCTTCTTAAATTGCAGTCATAGACTTGAGATACTGCCAGCAGCCAAGTGAACCTTTCTCGTCATGTCTTCTTTACCCCAGGAGTTCTCTCTCCAGCAATGGCAGGTGTCTTTGCCCTGTTTTCATGTTGCTGTGCCCTTTATACCAGTGCATTTCCGATAAGCCCCTGACTGATGCCATTGCTGCAGCTCTGGGGACCACACGTGAGTAGCAAGAGATTGTGCAATATATCCAAGGAAGAGAGGAAGCTGGTTTACGTCTCTACAGTAACAGGATCCTTTCCCTAAAACCCAGAACCTAATTTTTATACCCCAGGTTTGATGTGTAGTGCCTTAGTATTCCTCTTAATATGTCTTGAACACAGAACTCTCTAAGGCCTTTAGTGACCAAGGGTTAGGGGAGGGGCTAGGGGTGAAGGGGATCAACTGACAGAACCAAATCAGGCACATTCATAGCAAGTCACTCATTCCACTTAATACTGGAAACCACAATGATAACAACTCAGAACCAACAGAATCAATAGCAATAACACCATAGTTAATAAGACAAATAGTAATGCATTTCATGAGATACTAATATCTTTAAAACATTAAGTATAATGGACAGATAATTTATTTTATATTGAGTTGACCCCTAATTGCTTGAGGGTAGAGGGATGGTATGTTTCTAAAAGGCACTATTTGGTACATAAGACCTTGATAATCTTTTTTTCTTAAAAGAATGAAAAAATATTCAAATGGCATTAAAAGCCTTAAACAAGGCAAAATGAGACATACAGGACTACAACAGAACTTGGTTCAGCTCAGGAGACATTTATGTAGCATTAACTGTAGGCTCTGTGCAGTGGTGTGGGTAGAAAGATGTCCTGAGGGAGTCTTAAAAGACAGTCATATGGACCCTTGATTTTATATATAGGAAAGCCAGGGAAGCCAGGGGACCACAGGTTCATGTGGAGAATGGGCAAAACTGGAAGAAAGGAGGCAACTGGGGAGCTCAGTAGGCCCAGAGCCAATGAATGAGGTCTTGAACTTGGGCAGTGGAGGAGGGATGAAAAGGGAGAGGCAAATCTGAGCAATGTTCAGGAAGTAAAACTTACAGGAGTTTGTGGCAGGCTGTGGGTGCAGGAGGTTGGAATGACATGCGGGGTTTTGGCTTGGGTGATTGTAAATGATGGTTAAGTGAGATGAGGAAAGGAGTGAAGTTAAGACGGCAGGAGAGAATGTCTTCGGTTGAGCATTTATTAGGTTATTAGCCTGTGAGATATCCAAGTGCATGTTGAACAGCAGTTGGATATATGTCAGGGTCTTGGGGTAGAGGTTAAAGTAGACAAAGATATTTTGAAGGTACTGACAAAGCATGAGAAGATATAGATGGAAAAAAAGTAGAAAGTCATGGATGGAGCTTTGAGAAATGCTAATTATTGAGGAGTGGACCAAGGAGAGGGGAAACACTGGCAGATGTTACCCACGGAGCCTGCCTGGTCTGGGCTTCACTGGCCCCTGGCATTATGATGGTCTGATCCCCCCTCCCCCAACCAGTTTTGGTCTTGTCTGACAGTCATGACAAGTTTCTCCCATGATTCCCCAACCCAAACATTCTTTTTTTTAAAATATATATTTTATTGATTTTTTACAGAGAGGAAGGGAGAGGGATAGAGAGTTAGAGACATCGATGAGAGAGAAACATCGATCGGCTGCCTCCTGCACATCTCCTACTGGGGATGTGCCCGAAACCAAGGTACATGCCCTTGACCGGAATCGAACCCGGGACCCTTGAGTCCACAGGCCGATGACCTATCCACTGAGCCAAACCGGTTAGGGCTACGCAAACATTCGTGATAATTCTGAAATTGTGGGTCCTAGAGAAGAGTCCTTCCCCTCTAAGAATCGGGGCGAGGTGGATTGATAGGGTAGAGAGGCTGGTCTCCCACAGGGTCAGAGGCCCTACCTGCTGGGCAGGTGCTGCGAACCCACTCCCTGTCCTCTGGTGCTCACCTTCGTCCCCCAGAGGACTGGCCTTAGCCAGCAGGTGCTGCTCTCATAAATCACCTGTCAGGGAGCTGTTGGGCTGACACTCTGGAGTGTCCTTCCCAAAGCAAAGGGGCATCTCCGGAGAATTAGGGGAGGGGGTCAGGGTGGGGTGGGGATGGGGGGGTGAAGGGGATCAAGCCTCACAACAAACCTCAGATCTTTGCTTGTTCATACCTCTGGGCCCTGCTGCTTTGTCAAGCCCGCTCTGCAAGACCTCTCTCTTATTTGCAATGATTTTCTCACATTCCCCTCTCAGGAACCCCTACTGCATCAGTAAGGGTGAATTCCTGTGTGAATTCCTGTTTTAGGACAAAAGCAGGTTCTTTCCTTGGGGTTCCTGGCCTCCTGCAATGGTGGCATTCAAGGTGGAAGTTTTTGTAGAAAGGCTTAGTTTTCTGAATTCCTTATCAGCTTGCTTCTACAAACAAGTAAATGTATCATGGATAAAAACGATGTCAATGCAGAAGAAATGTCAACTAATTCCGTTTTCAACTTTACTGCCTCTGCTAAATCTCTCTGGTGTGGAAATCAGAGGAAGTTGCTGACCTCTCTTTAAAAATGGAAATATTCTGACTGAAGACTGCATGAGAAAACCTCTAGGGGGCGACATTGTCCAAAAGAACCTTCCCATTGCCCTAGTCCAAGCCACCCTGATACCATTCTTCATTGCCTAACTCCTCAAGAACTTTCAAAGGATTCTAGCGTTATATGTATTTCAGAATTCCTCATTAGGGCACCAGTCACATCTGCCAACATGACTACTTCTCGAATTGATGTCAGCACTCAGACAACTCAAACTCTTAAACACACAGGTGAGCTTATGACTCAGAAAGCCATTTCCTCTTTTATGGTTTCCTGGGTCACAAGCCGGCAGTGGTCTGTGTATGAGCTCTTTGAAGCTAGTAACTCTTTGTCTTCTACCTCCATCCCTAGCATAGTGACTCACACAGAAGAAGTCATAGACATAGTCATAGCTATGTCATATAGACATAGCTAGTGATGCGCTCTGTAAGAGTTCACATAGTGATTCTTATATAGTAAGATGGACACATGGATAAACTCCCAAATTTAGGGGGATATTAAAACAGTTCGACTTGGAGAATAAGCAGCACAGCATAGCTAGAGGGGAAAAAAAACCCAATTAGTTTGAAGAAATAAATGTGTTAATAAGTGTAAGGACAACCAATGTGCGGTTCTCCTATAGCATTTTTTATAAAGTTGAAATATAATTCACCTACCATAAAATTCACCATTGAGTGGTTTTCAGTGCCTTCGCTGAATTATGCAATCATCACCTCTAATTCCAGCACATTTCATCGCCCCCAAAAGAGACCCCGTTCCTGTAAGCAGTCACTCCCCACCCCCACCCCAGCCCCTGGACACCACTAGTCCACTTTCTGTTGCTATGGATCCGCCTGTTCTGGACACTTCATATAAACGGTGTCAGACAGTATGTGGCTCTTTGAATCTGGCTTCTGCCCCTTACGATCCCACCACACAGTGAACGTGCCTGTCAACATGTCTGCTGTGTTGTGATTACTTGTTTAACTGCCTTCCTCCCTCGAGTGCAGACACTATGCCTGGTTTATTTCTGATGCAGAGTTCAGGGCTGGCACAGAGGGGCCCTCGATTCCTCTTTGCTGAACGAACGATGCTTTTCCTATTCCAGTGAATCTGGTTGGGTGGCGTTGGGTGCGCCTTACACACACTCCTTACACCCTGTAACAGCTCTGAAAGTTCTTACTGGCTCTAGATTGAGAGGGGAGCAGAGAGATCCCTGTGGCATGAAATAGCTTGCCCCGGGCAATGTCAACATTTTCCTTTCTTGGGCTGCCCCAGGTCTGGGTGACACCAACTGAGAACAGAAGTGAGGCTGAGCAGAATTTAAGAATTTATTTGGCTTATGTGGGTGTATTCCAACTACATCTATTCATTTAAATGCATGGTTTAGGAGTCATTGAAGACATACATTTTTGTAAGTGAATTCGTGTAGATATATACTTAATGTCTACTTGGAGGTTGTATGTATGTGTTAATTCCCGGAGAATTGAGATATAGATGTCCTGGGCTGCAGCTAGGTTGTCACTGATTTATATCAAGCTGAGATTCTCTTCTGAAAGGAGCAGCACTGAGCTGTGAGGACAGGATGGGGGGTGGGGGGGGGAGCAGGTGCAAGTCTTTCTTTCTGAGGTCAAGGCACTTTCCCCAGGCCCTGGACAAGGCCCGAAGTCACTGCCGAGCCTGCTCCTTGGACTGTCGTTGATAAGAATCTTGCCAGAGGAGACTTGTCCCTGTTTAAAACACCAGATTCCTCAGATGTGACTCAGATTCTGTGAGATAAACAGTCTTCTCTTCTCTTCCACACCAGGGTTCTGGGTATGAAGTTCCTGCTACTAGGAATGTCCCCCCCCCCCTTTCAACCAGTGAATGCTGACCCCTCCTCCAAAACTGAGTCCAAACTTCACGTCCTTTGATGCCTCCCTGCTGTAGACCAATTCCAGCATGTCATAATTTCTAGAGTTTCATCAAAATGTTGATGAAACTTGGGGACTCAGGGTTGAGTCACACATGTAGTCACCATCTGGGAATGGCTAAAGGCATTTCCCCAAACCTGAATAGGAAACTGATTGTGGTTGCCAGACAGCTAAAGGGCATCTTAATCTACATGTCATTGCCTCCTACTGGCCAAACACCTGAACAGCCTTAGGCTATTCCCCAAACTGACAATGCTTTTGTACCCTTTGAAACCTTACCCTTTGAAGTGTATTATCTCCACCTTGCCTTAGGACAAATTGTGTTAATAAAAGCAAGGGTCCTAGACAAGGAGGGAGTCTTCAGTTCCTTTGGCTGGAGGTTATAAATTGGGGCTAAATATTTCCACATCTTTTCCTCTGTGTGTATGTATATTTTTAATGAAGACGGAATCGTTTGTAGTTCTTATATTGAAATTTGCTTTTTGCACTTAATAAATTATGGAATTCGTGTGTTAACATATATAGACCTACCTCATCCTTATAATGTACCATTATGTATTTAACTACTGGTAGACACACAGATGGTCTCTAATGTTTTGCTCTAGGGAATGCCTGTGCCCCTGTCTTTATGCTTGTGGGAGCCCCAAAAGCACAGTTTTGAGAAGTGCATTTACAGTGCGCCAATGCGGTTATTCCCTGAGCATTTAGTTCCAAGTCTGTCTCCTCTACCACAGCCTCTTGAGGACAGGGACATATTGTTTTATGTATTTTTTGTACCCCCCAGTGTATCATTGTGCCTGGAACTGTTCGGCGAATGTTTATTGAATAATTAAATGAATAGTCCTAGCTGGTATTGCTCAGTGGATAGAGCGTCGGCCTGCGGACTGAAGGGTCCCGGGTTCGATTCTGGTCAAGGGCATATGCTGGGGTTGCAGGCTCGAGGCAGTTGATTAATGATTCTCTCTCACCATTGATATCTCTCTCTCTCTCTCTCTTTCTCCCTTCCTCTCTGAAATCAATAAAAATATATTTTAAAAAATTAAATGAATAGATGAATGAATGGCAGTGGAAAATTTTGGTGCCCAGAGAGTGAGTCACCTAGATAATCTTATTTCACGTCCTCTCTACTCCATCGCTGAGAGGAGCCTGTCTCCATGTGGGCGGAGCATGGACTCAGAGGTCTTCTCCCCTCCCGAGGGAAGGCGCTTCTATTGCTTACAGCTGACACCATAGAGCGGCTTAAATCATTTCTTTCAGCCTCACATTCTAACCTCTGTCTGTTATTACCAGGCTGCACCTGCAGCCTCTTGGTTTTAATTTCTAATTTTTTTAAAAGAAATGTACTAGCACAGTGGTTCTCAACCTTGGCTGCACATTAGAATCACCTGGGAATCTTTTTAAAATCCTGATTTTAAAAAGGATGAGGCCCAGAAATCAGGATTTTAAAAAGATTCCCAGGTGATTCTAATGTGCAGCCAAGGGTGGACAACATGTAATTAGCCCCCCTTTTGAAAAAAAAGAAGTAGGAGAGTGCTGTGCGCCTGTGGCAGGCAGGAATCTGCGGACACACACTTAGCAGGGGTGCGATTTCCCTTCACATTTGTGTTGCCCTCGTCCCCTTCCCTCTGGGTAAGGTCAGCCCCTCCCAGCTTGACTTCCTGCCGCAGTCTCTCCCCACTTTAGTCCATCGTGCTTATCACCGCAACATGGGTTTTCCTAAAACCCTTCCCCTTTCTCAATTCTTTAATGGTCCCCATTTCAGAGAAGCGAAACCTCCTGAGGCTGACATTAAGGCCTCCGTGGTGTGCCTCATGCTCCCCGTCACTCACCTTCCTAGCCGCTCGATCCAGACAGCGGTCTCTTCTCTACGCCTTGTGCTTTCCAGCCTCAGGACTCTTTTTGTTTGTTGGTTTAAAGTATTACATATGTCCCCCCCATCCCCCATTGACCTCTTCCAGCGGCCCCCTCCCACCCCAGGCCTTCATGGACTCCTGACCATGCACTTGCTTTAGTCTGGATAAGTCTCCATTTTTCTCTAGCCATTGAATCCTTCAGGATTCGGCCAAGTCCTTCCCAGGTGGGGACTTTTTTTTTTTTTTTTAAACAAGGCCATGTTTTGTTTTTTTAATTGATTTCGGAGAGGAAGGGAGAGAGACTGAAACATCAACAATGAAAGAGAATCACCGATCATCAGCTGCCTCCTGCACGCCCCCCACCTGGGGACCAAGCCCGCCACCTGGGCATGTGCCCCGACTGGGAATCCAACCGTGACCTTCTGGTTCATAGGTGGATGCGCAACCACTGAGCCACACCGGCCGGGCCATTTGTGACCCTCCTGAGCTTGAGAAGTGGACATCTCTCTTTTTTAAAAATATATTTTATTGATTTTTTACAGAGAGGAAGGGAGAGGGATAGAGAGTTAGAAACATCGATGAGAGAGAAACATCCATCAGCTGCTTCTTGCACACCCCCTACTGGGGATGGCCCGCAACCAAGGTACATGCCCTTGGCGGGAATCGAACCTGGGACCCTTCAGTCCGCAGGCCGACGCTCTATCCACTGAGCCAAACCAGTTAGGGCTAGGTGGGGACTTTTAAACCTGCTCCAGGGCCCACGTGGGGCTCTCTTCAGAACTGTGTCAACCTGCTTCTTCCACCTTTTACCAAGTCCGTCTGCAGCCCCAGCACATGGCTGTCCAGAGCGGCTTTCCTCTCTTCATTCGGTTTGAGCTTCATCTGTACTTAGTTTTATCTCCCCCCATTCAGTTAGGTTCTGGAAGGTAGAGCCGGGACCTGCTCCGGGTCTGCCACCAAGCCACCCGTGGGTCCCTGTCGGCCCCTCGCTCAAGTGGATTAACATTCTGTTTCTCTGGAGTCTTTTTTTTTTTAAACATACTTTTATTGACTTCAGAGAGGAAGGAAGAAGGAGAGAGAGATAGAAATATCAATGATGAGAGAGAATCATTGATCGGCTGCCTCCTGCACGCCCCGCACTGGGGATCAAACTCACAACCCTGGCATGTGCCCTGACTGGGAATTGAACTGTGACCTCCTGGTCCAGAGGTCAACGCTCAACCACTGAGCCACACCAGCCAGCCTCTCCGGAGTCTTTTTTTTTTTTTTTTAATATATATTTCTTCATTGGTTTCAGAGAGGAAGGGAGAAGGAGAGAGAGATAGAAACATCAATGATGAGAGAGAATCATTGACCGGCTGCCTCCTGCACGCACCCCACTAGAGATTGGGCCCGCAACCCAGGCATGTGCCCCTGGCGGGAATCGAACCTGGGACCCTTCAGTCCGCAGGACGACGCTCTATTCACTGAGCCAAGCCGGCCAGGCTCTCCGGAGTCTTTAAGATGTGAACCAGGCGGTTGTTCTACAAACTGTAAGGTGTGACATGTGCTTTCTTATCCTCTTTCAGCCATACTTCCCATCGCCTCCAGCTGCTGCACTGCGGTTTCCCATCACGTCCCCAGGCGGCTCCTGGACAGAGTGCACACGTGTCGCATCCAGAGAGCTGACGGGGACTGCGACTTGGCGGCGGTCATGTGAGTACCCGGCGGCGGGGAGGCCTGCACCTGTGGGGTCTGCATGGGAATGGCCTGGGAGTAAGCGTCTCCTTGTTCTTTCTATCCGTGACCTTTTTCTTGCCTCTTTGGCAGCCTCCATGTCAGGCACCGGAGGATCTGTGCCAGCCCGCACAGCCACACTGTTAAGCAGTGGATGAAAAAGCAAGCGGCCAAGAAACATGCCAACGGCCACGCTTGCCACACGAAGAAGCACCATGGTAAGAGGCACAGCCACGGGGCACACCCGGCGAGACCAGGCACGCGGCCCCCAAGCTCCGTGTTGGAGAGCGAACCAGCGACCCTGTGAACAGATTCCTGCCGGGAATGTGGCCGGGGCTGGGTATGCATTGCTCATGGGAATGTTCCTTCTTGGGAGCCAAGAGGGCAAAAAACCCAGTGATACAGTATGCAAACGTAGCCAATAATACACTCAACTGAGAAATGACATGAAAAGATAATGCAAAACTTCATATAATATTTTAAGAGCACAGCATACAGATACAATTTCTTCAACTTTATTCTATAAAGTTTTCCAAACCTACAGAGAACTTGAAAGAATGGTAATATGAATCCCTGAATACCTGTCATCTAGATTAATCATTGTTAATATTTGCCATACTTGTTTTTCTCTCTATTTTTGTGTGTGTATATAAAACATTATATATGTAAATATATACATTTTTTGGTAAACCACTGGAAAATAACATAAACATTATGATACTTCACGCCTAAATTTATTTTTACTGGTACAATTTGGCATCCCTCAAGAACAAAGACATTTTCTATAGGATCACATTATCAGCTTTATACCAAAAAAAAAAAATTACAGTTACTTATCTATATATTTCATGATCAAATTTCTCCAACTATTTCCAGAATATTTCATATAGTTTTTTCAATCAATCAATCAATCAAGTTTCACATATTGCATTTAGTCATTATATTTCTTTAGTATATTTTAATCTAGGAAAGTTCCTTTGCTCTTTTTCTTTCTTCCCATGGCATGGATATTTTTTTAGAAGTCTGTGAGTTTGTTTCCTCGTGATCATGCTCAGGTTGAACATTTTCAGCAAGAATGCTTCCTGTATGGATTTGTATATTTCTTCTCATTATTTAGAATTTATAAACATTAAAGCTCATTTTCTACATAGAAAATTTTAGCTGAATATCACTTTAAAATACATAATTTGAATAAACACTGTTGATAATTACCGATTGATAAATTTGATGCTGAAACAAACAAAAAAAAGGGTCTGCTTTGCTCCAGGAGCCATCTACCCTGAAGTCAGTTCTGAGGGCTCTCGGGAAAGGTCTGGAATTGGGTCCCATGCGGATGATCTTACTCTCCCTACACACGAGCCTACACCTTGTAACTCCTAACCACCTTCCCACGCTGTGGGTGGATCCTCCTCTGCCTTCCTTGTCCACAGAAGCTTCGGGATGAGAGCCAGACCTGGTTTCATGATCAGCCATTAGATGTCAGGAGCACTGTGTCCCCCTGGGCAGGTGTCAGGTGTCCTGTGCCGCCCAGCTGGCCAGTCCCAGCAGTGGTGTGGCCAGGATGACTGGGAAGTGAGAAGGGACACACAGAGGTGCTGAGCCTGGTGTAGTCTAAAGTATCACCAAGCGGCCTTTGTCTAACACTGCTCATGGACACCAACTTAGCAGGTCATTTATTTGCTCTCGCCAATAATCCTGTGAGCTTTGTATTGCTTTCTCCACTTTTTGGATAAGGAGACCTCAGAGATGCTAAATAATTTGCCCAAGGTCACACTCACACAGTAAGTGGCAGAGAGAAGCCTTGTGCCCAGACTTTTCTTGTTCTCTTATCAGCCCTGGCAGAGGGCCCAGGAAGATGTGGACACAGAGGTGTGGCAGAGGGAGAGGCGTTCAGATAAAGATCTGTGCACCTAGTGCTTCACAGAGGGCCAGAGGATGCCTGCCGTCAGCGTCAGCGTTACCTGCAGCCTGGAAGTAAGAATGCTGCTACAGGCGGTGCTGGTGCTGCTACAGGCGGTGCTGGTGCTGCTACAGGCGTGTTGGTGCTGATACTGGCAGTGCTGATGCTGCTTCAGGCGGTGCTGGTGCTGCTACAGGCGTGTTGGTGCTGATACTGGCAGTGCTGGTGCTGCTACAGGCGGAGCTGGTGCTGATACAGGCGTGTTGGTGCTGATACTGGCAGTACCCTCTCCAGAGCTGAAAGCAGGCCCCAACCTGATTTTATTGAATTTCCCAATCGGAGGCAATGGAGAATGTGCACACTGTCTATCACCTTGGCTTTGCAACCTGCCTCACCAGGTTCTTCTTTCAACTTAAAGACAGATTACGTAAAAAAGTCCGCATTCTTCCGCTCGGCCCCATCATGCGTTTTGTTGTGAGAATCCGATAGCACAGGGAACTGAGGACAATGGTTCCTTGGGAACAGCAAGCATCTGTTTCTCACAGTTCTGGAGGCTGGAAGTCCAGGGTCGTGGCCTCGGCAGGTTCGGTGTGAGATCAGCGTGGTGAACTGGGGGAGCCTGGATGAGGCCTGTTTGTTAGGACTCTTATCCGTACCCCTTTGCTCTCAGCGATGGGGATGATTAGGGGGCTGGCATGCAGTAGGCAGGTGTCGTGTGTGAGCCTGTATGTGACCAGGGAGAGATGATTCTGTGGAACCCAAGCATGCAGCACCTCCAGCCGGTCTGTGGCCCTGGGTCAGTAAGGCATCGTCCCCTGCACCCCATTATCCTGGGAAAAGCGCAGGCGGGCAGAAGCCATGTCCAATGTGTTCCCACCAACATCCTTGTGCCTAGCCCCCGGGCCTGGTCCATAGAAGGCGCTCAGTGAATATCTGAGCGTAAGAGCTGCTCACAAAGAACACGGAATCTGGCATTCAGTAGCCACTCCTCGTGGTGGCAAGCACAGCGACAGAGCTGGTAGACATGAATCCCTCTCTCTAGCTGGTGTTTGGAAAGCTTGGCACTGAGTTCTTAGACTCTTCGGGTGGAGGAGATAGAGAGGAAATATTCTTGTTTCAGGCAATAAAGGTAAGTTGATTTGCAGTCTATTACATGAGACGCCATTTCAGAGATTCGGAGCAGATGGAAGGTGAGGACTGGAAGCTCTGACTCCTGCAAGGACAGGCCTGAACAAGGCTATTGGAACTGGGTGTGGCCCTTAATACAATCACCTTATTTTTTTTTTTTATGTGAGAAATAGCTCCTTAATCCAAAACAGGCTCACGTTACTACCTAGGGGTAAAAGGAGAAACATGGCCCTTATAGTTCCCCAAAGTAAATTTCCAAACCAGGCACGTTTCCCCATATTTCAGGTGGAGAAATCCGAGGTGGTGAAGAGAGAGCAGTATATGGAGCGAATATGTTCACAATGACTGCTATGTAAATAATTGAATAAAATATTAGTTTTAAGAGTCTTGTATGAATTTTCTTGGCATTAGCACCTGTTATTTAAACACACACACCTTTAAAACTGTCAGTGAACCTGTTTTTTTTTAATAAGCTAACCATTTCTGAAAACTCTTGCTATTCCATTTATTTTTATAAATTGGAATCAACTGTAAATGAAGTGGGAGAGTTTCTTATTGAAAGAAATTTCTCCTAAAAGCCTTTTGATAAAGTGGACATTATTTTTGAAAGCTATGTTGACATTTGATTTTCGGTCTGTGCAGCGTTTGTGGTGGAAAAAACCCTGGGTCCCTCTGGTCAGACAGCCTCCACTGAAATCCCTGTGAACAATGTTGGTTTGTTGATCTGCAAATGGTTTCAAAGATCGTTGTGTGGAGTCAGAGAAGGAGACAGGACAGCAGAAGAATAAACCCTGGCCGGGGTGGCTCAGGTGGTGGCGCATCATCTGGTGCACCCAGGTTGGATTCCCGGTCAGGGCACATGCCTGGGTTGTGGGCTTGATCCCTAGTAGGGGGCGTGCAGGAGGCAGCTGATGTCTCTCCCCGCCTCTCTGTCTAAAATCAATTTTTAAAAAAGCGTATTTAAAAAAAGAAGAACCATCTGTCTCTCGGAAGAACTGTGAGAAACGTTCGACCCATCGCCCGCTGCTGGTTTCGAAACTGGAGGAAGAGGCCCCAAGCCTGTGAACCTGGGAAGCCTCTAGAAGCCAGAAAGAGCAAGGAAACAGATGGTCCCCCAAAAGGAGCCCGGACCTACTGGCACCTTGAATTGAGCCCAGTGAGGCTCATTTCAGACTTCGGACCTCTAGAACTTTAAGATAATAAATTTCTGTTGTTTTAAGTCATTAAAAAGGGGAAGGGGGCAGGTGTGGCCTAGAAGGGGTCAATGAGGAAAAAAGGGAACACCTGCAACACTTTCCACAATAAAGATTTTTTAAAAAAAGATGGTTGCGAAGAGGTCACGCAGAGCACTGTGCTTGTCACATGAGAGGTGCTCAGTAACTATTGCGTTGTTTGGGGGACGACTGTAATCTGGTTTGTTCAAAGTGAGGAAAATCATTGAGAGTAAAGGCATTCTCTTCAACTCGACTTCCACACTCTGACTCCTAGCACTGGAGCACCTGTTAGACAATGCACCCTGGCTTTGGTCGTATCTCGAACAGTTGGGGCAGGATCTGCCTTGTGCTTTAGAAAAACTAGCTAAGGGGAGAGCAGTGTCTTCGCACAGCCCGAGTGGTGACGTTGGGGCTGTCACTCACAGAACAGAGGGCGCCTGTGCCCCTGGCAGCAGCAACTCCATGTGGGTCGTGGGTAGCTGAGGCAGCACCAAGGCAGCAGAAACAAGGCCGGAGCAGAAGCACAAAACTCACTGGTCCCCAAGCACCACTGGAGCCCTGCCCTCGGGCCCTGGGGGGTTACACTGAAGTGAGGTAGAATCTGACCATTCGCGCGGTGGGATTACAAGATGTCTTAACTGAGCATCAAAATACTGTGTCCCCATCTCTGAGTCACACCTGCTATTTGTTTCACAGCACAGAAGTAACTTCTGTTTCAGTGATTGGATTGAGAGCCTCCCCTCCCCTTGCCTTTTGTTTTGTTTTGTTTTTTAGTCATAAGGACCTCTGAGACCTCGATTGGGGGGTGGGGAAGTTAGAGAGAGAACACAAGGGCAAAAGATAAAGTCTAGCTACAGCTATTTGAAACGAGGAGATGATTCGGGGAGCTTCCTCATGTTTTTATTTGTGTTTGGGTTTCCTTTCCCTCTGCTTCCACTTGCCACCACACCTACTTTCAATGACAGTAACTTGTAATGGCTTTCCTGTCATCCATATCAGGAGTGGCGTCAAAGAAATGGTTCTTCACTCATTATGTCTTTCTTTTCTTAGAAACTGCCCTCTTTAAGGAAGTGCCTTCCGTTTCTCTTCTCGCCCTTCATTTGCTCCCGCGTCGCCTGCTGTCATCCGAGTGCATGGGACCAGTTTCCTGCTCCCTGATTGGGTGCAGTTTGAGCAGCTTGCTGCCTCCAAGCAGGGCAAGCTAGGGCAGGATAGGGCTGCCTGCTCACTGTCATCCCAGCAACTCAAACTTTGTCACTCTGAATAGCATATCTCTCTCCTCGGAGCAAAGATTGTTTATTTGAGGAACTGTGAAAACAAACCAGCATTCTCACTTGAGGCATTAAAACAATCTTAGAATTTAAGAACATAGCAGGAACTCTGGAAATCATCTGGCCCAACCCTCTCATTTGAAAGATGAAGAGAATGAGGGCTAGAAAAACTGAGGTTAACAAGGGTAAGCTCAAAGCCAAGTTTCCTGACTCAGAGATCATACGTGCAGCTCCTTCACAAAATTGTTTTTTAAAAATATATATTTTTACTGATTTCAGAGACAAAGGGAGAGGGAAAGAGAGATTGAAACATCAATGATGAGAGAGAATCATTGATCGGCTGCCTCTTGCACATTCCCTACTGGGAAGTGAGCCCACAACTCAGGCACGTGGCCCCACCAAGAATCGAACTGTGACGTCCTAGTTCATAGGTCGATGCTCAACTACTGAGCCACACCAGCTGGGCCTTAGGGAAATAATGATCCCGGTCAAATACATTCATTTCAGAAAATAGTTATTAAGGGTCTACTTTAGAAAAAGCATTGTGTCAGATGCTAGAAGCCATAGAAACATGAACCAGAGCAGTATCTGTCCCCAAAGCTTCCAGCTTGGGGATGGGTAGGAGATATCACCAATACGGGAGGTAACTCTAATGTAAGCAAGAGTAACATTTGTTCCATAAGAGTTATGGGGTTGTGAGGATGGAGGTCTGACATCCAGTAAGGGATGGAGGACTCGACCTGGCTTGGTGTTTTCCAGCACAGAGGTCAGAGCCAATGTAGAGACAGCATAAGACAAACTGGAGGAAGGCTCACTCCTTGAATGAGGCGGGAACAGATGGGGAACCTGAAATGTTCTCTAAGAATATGGGGCCTAGGCCTGGCCGGTGTGGCTCTGTTGGTTGGGTATCATCCCTTACACTGACAGGTTGCTAGTTCGATTTTCAGTCAGGGCACATATCCAGGTTTTGGGCTTGATCCCAGGGAGGAGGCATGCAGGAGGCAGCCCATATTAGATGTTCCTCTAATATCAATGTTTCTCTCTTCTCTATCTCTTAAAAATCAATAAAACTATTCTTTAAAAAAAAAAAAAGAATATGGGGCTTACCAAGCATAGCCAGTTAATGAGTGAGGCAGGAGGAACGGGACATGCATCAGTGTAAGGCGAGGACTGCAAAGCATAGCAGTCAGTTTAAGAACCAGGGAGACCCAGAGAGGCCCTGAGCGGAAACTCGGGGTACAAACTGAGGGTGAGGCAGGGAGATTCAGGGGGCTCATTACTCTGAACTATTCTCTTGATGCTGAGCATCAAGATGATACATAAGGAAATTAACTTGGTATTGCAGGTATAAAATTCCAAAGCGAGTGCTCAGATAAGATGCAGATTTTCCAAGGAAACACTCAAGCACGGGTTTCACAATTCTAAAAATACTCAACCCATAATACCGGTGTGATGGCCACGTTCATGTGTCAGTTTAGCTAAGCCACAGTCTTTATTCAAGCAAAAGGTAACCTGTTGCGGAGAAGGTATTTTATAATTAAAACCCACAGTCAGTTGACTTTAAGGGAGATGTCTACGTAAACTGGCAGGCCTGATGCAATCAGGTGAAAGCTTTAAGAGCAGGGCCGAGGCTTCTCTGAAGAAAAAGAAATCCCACCTGTGAGTGCAGCTTCCAGCCCGCCCTTCCCGCTGGTCTGACCTGTGGGTTCGCCTCCACAATCACGTAAGCCAATTCCTTGCAATCAATCCCTTAATATATATAGCTCTCTCTCCTAGGGGTTCAGTTTTTCTGGTTGAACCCTGATTGATACAAGGGTGTTAGTGAGTTGAAAGAGGAGTGCTTTAGAGAAAATTTAGAGAGGAGAATGTCTTTGGAGAGAAGTGACTTCCTGGTCTCAATCTAGGCAGGGCTTCAATGGGACCACTGAGAGTCTGACACTTATTTCCTGAAGTTGGGGCCAGCCTGGACCCATAACCTCTGCTGAGGGTGAGAGTTGGTGGGTCAGCTCCTTTGGCACAGGAACCACTAAGACCAGGACAGAGACGTCCAGTCGGCTTAAGAAACGTCCAAACCTTAGAGAATTCTTATAAGAGTTTATTTGAGCCAAACTAATAACATATGCTGGGGAGCAAGCTCTCAAATGCTCCAGGGAATAATAGTTTTACAGCTCCTTTTATGCACTTAAAATTAAGGAAGGAACATAAGGAAGGTGACCTGGAGGTGGGAAGAAGCAAGGCAGGGACTGGGTTATAGTTCAACAAGATTATGTGCTCTCTTGAGGGTGGTTACAGCTTATTACAAAGGTATGTTAACCTAGATTCACAGGAACAATAAACAGGGCTTGCTTAAAGCATAGAGAAACCTTTTACTAAAAACTTACAGGCCTCACCAACAACAGGGTGGTGATTACTAGAGAGGAATGGAGTGGAGGAAGGTAGAAGAGTATAAAGGGGTGATAAATGGTGATGGAAGGAGACTTCACTTGGGTGGTGAACACATAGTACAATATACAGATGATGTCTCAGAGAACTCTACCCCTGCAACCAATATAATTTTACTAACCAATGTCACGCCAATAAATTCAATAAAAATTACCCCCTCCCAAAGAAAAGTTACAGGCCTGTGAGTTACTTTCCATAGAACCCGCCCCTTTTTTTCCCATCCACAATATGAATTAAGCATATGTTAACCTTTGCTTCCTAGTGAAACTGACTAAAATGATCATACATGGATTTTCTAAAAAGCCATAAATCCATAAAGATAGGAAGCCTAGAGCAAGAGACAACAGGTACAGACTTTTGTTAGGAAGGAAATGGAGTGATAAGAACCTCTCAGTGCCACCCAAATATATAACCAGTTATCTGAAGGGAAGGTATTCTTGATCAGCGGCATCAGCCTATGAACCAGGAGGTCACAGTTCAATTCCCAGCCAGGGCATATTGCAGGGTAAGGGGTGTGCAGGAAGCAGCTGATCAGCTGATCTATGATTCTCTCTCATCATTGATGTTTCTATCTCTCTTTCCCTCTCCCATCCTCTCTGAATCAATACAAATATATTTTTAAACAATAAATTACTGGGTATTTTCTCTTTCCTGCTTGGATCCAGACTGATATTGGAGGGGAGAAAACAGCAAAATAGACATGTTAAACTTTTACAATTTTACTCTGAAAGTACGTACGGAACAATTTATATAAATCTGTTAGGAGTCTGAGGGGCCATAAATAGAAAAGTCCTCGCCCTAACCGGTTTGGCACAGTGGATAGAGTGTCGGCCTGTGGACTGAAGGGTCTCAGGTTCGATTTGGGTTAAGGGCATGTACCTTGGTTGTGGGCACATCCCCAGTGGGAGGTGTGCAGGAGGCAGCTGATTGATGTTTCTCTCTCATTGATGTTTCTAACTCTCCTTCTCCCTTCCTCTCTGTAAAATATAAATAAAATATATTTTTTAAAAAAGAAAAGAAAAGTCCTCTTCTCTTGTCAAGTTCTGAAACAATGTGGGTTGGGATTTAAGTATTGCCTTTGAAAGCCAAGGTAAAGGACATGGTGTAGGTGTGTGGAATCTGTGGGCTTCCTAACCCTGTGCTCCAGAATCACAGGTTTGGCCTCCCAGGCACAGGCTGTGGGTGGCCAGGGCGGGCCTCTTTCAGCTGCTACATCGAACTACACCGTGGTAGAGAGCCACTGAGAGCACCCCTCCTGCAGGCCGCTGCTCCCAGCAGGGGGAGAGGACATAGCTGCTGTCTTCTCCCAAAGCCTCTCTCCAGGTAAGTCACTTCTTCCTCCCAGTGGAGATGGAATGAGTAAGCCCAGGGAGGCCAGTAATATTACAGTCATGCCCTCCACATGCCTCCCCCCAACCTCAACAAGGTCTATGCCATTTTAACGTTATTTTTCTAAGTTTTACAAGGACAAATTTACAAAAGACTCAGATGAAGAGGGTGAAGGGGGTCAAATACAAGGTGATAAAAGAAGATTAGACTTTGGGTAGTGAACTCCCAGTTGAGTACACAAACATATTATAAAGTTGTACACCTGAAATTATATGATGTTATTAACCAACTAGAGGCCCGGTGCACGACATTTGTGCACTGGGGGTTAGGGGGTGTCCCTCAGCTTGGCCTGCACCCTCTCACAGTCTGGGACCCCCTCGGGAGATGTCTGCCTGCTGGCCAGCGGGCAAAAATCCCCCGAGGGATCCTTAGCGCTGCCGCAGAGGCAGGAGAGGCTCCTGCCACCGCCGCTGCGCTCACCAGCCGTGAGCCTGGCTTCTGGCTGAGCAGTACTCCCCCTGTGGGAGCACACTGACCACCGGGGGGCAGCTACTGCATTGAGAATCTGCCCCCTGGTGGTCAGTGTTTGTCAGCGATTGGTCGGAGGGACACTTAGCATATTAGCCTTTTATATATATAGACTAGAGGCCTGGTGCACAGATTTGTACACCGGTGGGGTCCCTCTGCCTGGCCTGTGCCCTCTCTCAATCCGGGACCCCTCGGGGATGTGGGAGGCCCAGTGCACAGATTTGAAACTGATCTCCGCAGGCCAGGCCAAGGGACCCCCCTCCAATGCACAAATCCATGCACCAGGCTGGTTTTGGCCCGATCCCCACAGGCCAGGCTGAGGGACCCCACTGGTGCACGAATCCATGCACTGAGCCTCTAGTATGCATATAAGATAATCTTTGGTTAATCTCTTCCCGTTGTCCCCCCCTCCCCTCTTCCCTCTGAGATTCATTCGTCTGTTCCATGTTTCCATGCCTGTGCATTGAGTATCTGCCCCCTGGTGGTCAGTGCACATCATAGCTACCAGTTGAATGGTCAAACAGTCGGGCATTTAGCATATTAGCCTTTTATATATATATCTATATATATCTATCTATATATATATCTATCTATATATATATCTATCTATATATATATATCTATCTATAGATAGATATATATATAGATAGATATATATATAGATATTGATTTCAGAGAGGAAGGAAGAGGGAGAGAGATATATAAACATTAATAATGAGAGAGAATCACTGATTGGTTGCCTCCTGCACACCCCTCATTGGGGACTGAGCCCACAACCCAGGCGTGCCCTGACCAGGAATTAAAAAGTGACCTCCTGGTTCATAGGTCAACACTCAACCACTGAGCCATGCTGGCCAGGCAACAATCACCTAGACTTTTGATTAGCATCTGATTTGGGTTGGAGTGGGAGGCAGTCTTGTAGGACTGGGTTCTTAACCTGTGGGATCTGATGATATCTACTGGTAAATAATGTCAGAATTAAGCCGTAGGATGTCAGCTAGCATCAAAGAATTGCTTCATTTGTGGAACACCCACGTCTGGTGTCAGAGGTAAATCAGTGTTGCAGGAGAGCACTGGGAGCAGAGGAGAAACGCAGGAGTGTGTTTCTCCTTCGACCACTCCCCTAGAAAGTAAGCTCTATGGGGACAAGGAGTTTGCCTGTCTTGTCTACTAACTTTGTAGGGTGGGAATCTTAAGCAAGGAAGAAGCCTTTCTGAGAAAAATGCCAAAGCCAACGAAATCATTTTTTGAAAGATGAAGAGCATAGTAATAGTAAATGACATCAACTGACTTCTTGGATCCAATTGTCCTTGAAATAAAACCAACTGCCTAGCCCTAGCTGGTTTGGCTCTGTGGATAGAGCATCAGCCTGTGGACTGAAGGGTCCCGGGTTTGATTCCAGTCAAAGGCAGATGCCTGGGTTGTGGGCTGGATTCCCAGTGGGGGGTGTGCAAGAGGCAGCCCATCAGTGATTCTCTCTCATCATTGATGTTTCTATCTCTCTCTCCCTTTCTCTCTGAAATCAATAAAAATATATTTTAAAAAAACCCAACTGCCTAGATTTTCATTATGTGAACCAAGTAATTAAGCTACTTTGTGTTGGTTTCTGTTCTTTGCAACCAAATAAATGGTATCTTCAAAATAAATCAACCATCAACCAATTAGGGCTTAAAGGGAGTGTATTGGCATGAACCCCCTGGCAGAAAGAGTCCCATGATATAGCTCAACCTCCATGCTGCCTCCTGGTACCCAAACCCACACATAGGAAATGAGCAGGTCAAGTGGAATAGCGAGGGACTCCTTCACCCACCAGACAGGGTCCCTGCCTATCCTGCAGCCCTTTGCTCAATCTTCCCTGTGAACAGAATCCAGATTTGCTTTAGGGAAGGCTGAAGCTACCTGTAATTCCTCTATAATGATTGACTTAGGAATGGGCATATGGTATAATTCTGCCCAACCAGCTACACAAAGTCCACGGGGGAATTCCGGAAAAGTTATCTTTGCTCTTCCAAAGGGATTTAGAGAAGGATGCCCTTTCTCCCTCTTCCAATCTTTGAATGTTGTTGTGAGAACATGATGCTGAGACTAGTTGCAACCATCTTGTGCTGTTGATCCCCAACACAGGTTCGGCTGCCTGCCACAAGCCAATACTGAAGAGTCAGGGGTTGGTAGAAGGAAAACTCAGTTTATTCAAGAGCTGGCAGCCTGAGAAGAGGGTGGACTCTTGTCACAAAGACCATATTAATATGTCAGTGCAGGCAGGGGTTTTTATGCTCCGGGAAGAGGAAGACAGAACAAAGGAAACCAGAGGGAGTTGTGGGCTTTCTGTTGAGGGCTCTGTGTGTGAGTCAGCACAGTCTACTCCCATAGCCACCTCAGAGTCGGTCAAGTGATGGTCTGGTTTTTGTCATCCTGGTTTTCCTCATCATCCTGGTTTTCCTCATCATCCTGGTTTAAGGTTGAAGGTCGGCCAGTCTCCAAGAGCTAGAATGCCTGAAGGTCAGAGTCTGTTGCTTAGAAGTCAGTCCCTAGACTTCTTAAGCAAACTGCTTATCTCAGTCACGTGTTAGTTAGCAGGTCTAGTTTACAGAAACAACATTAAAAATGGGGTGGGTTACACTGTGAGGAAATAAGCCCGAAGACAAAGGCAAACAGCCATGGGGGTGGCAGAGCAAAACCATAGCCAGGTCTGTACACAGCAGCCATACAGCTCTGGCTCCTCTTGCCCTCTGAGCCCATGGAGCCATGGGACCCGCTGAGGTTCTTTCAGCTCTCTTGGGGTTGTGGTGTCCTGGGATAGGGGTGTTCCCCCATCTTCTTGCTAGGCGTTGGAAGAATGCACTACAGCCCACCCTTACCTTCCTCATAGGACCATTCCAATAAGGTTTTTTTTTTTTTTCAAGCTCTAGCCGGCATGGCTCAGTGGTTGAGCATCGGCCTATGAACCAGGAGGAGGTCACAGATCAATTCCCGGTCAGGGCATACGCCGGAGTTGCTGGCTCGATCCCCAGTAGGGGGTCTGCAGGAGGCAGCTGGTCAATGATTCTCTCTCATCATTGATGTTTCTATCTCTCTCCCCCTTCCTCTCCAAAATCAATACAAATATATTTTTTTTAAAAGGAATTGATGGTAGGAAATGGAGATCGTCAGCCATGGGCTCATAAAAAAGGGGAGTCATAGCTACAAATGCAAAGTGTTCAGCTTAGGGCAGTCCACAGAAAAGAGCTTGGGGGTGGACGTCAAGGATTCTAGTCTCGTGAGCAAAGCCAGTCTTAAAGTGGCATGGGGAAGGCAATCGGTAGCTGTATGGCCTTGGTATATCTCCATCCCTATTGGGAAGACTGTCCTATTGACAAATGAATACATCATGTTATCTTAACTTGATAGCCTGAAAGAGCTGTGTTTAACTTCTTTCCCAATTCCATGTTTGCCAACCAGTGTTCTGAGGATGACTTGGCTCCTATGTGGGTTGACCTGGAAGGTGAGTGATGTCAATTTTGAGGGGTGGGGTTCCTTTTGTATTATAAGTAGTGAGCTGGCATTCTGATTTTATGCATTGTAACTTGTTAATGTAGTGCACCCTTCAGAGATTAACTTGTTCTTTTTTTTTTAACCTTACTTCGAGGATATATTTTTATTTATTTGCTTTTATTTTTAAATATATTTTTATTGATTTCAGAGAGGAAGGGAGAGGGAGGTAGAAACATTAATGATAAGAGAATCACTGATCGGCTACTTTCTGCACACCCCCCACTGGGGATCAAGTCTGCAACCCAGTGGGATCAAGTCTGCAACCCCAACATGTGCCCTGACCGGAATCGAACCTGCAGCCTTTTGGTGCATGAGATGAGGCTCCAACCAACTGGCCAGGGCTACATGAACTTGTTCTTAGCAAGCTGATAAAAGAAGTCTGCTGAGACCACAAGCCAAGCACCAGACCTGTGCTATGGTAATAAGTGCTATCCTCTGAGGCCTCTCAGGAGAAGTTACCTACCTTCCTTATCCACCCTGTCTTTGAGCACAACTGTTTGTGTGTGTGTGTGTGTGTGTGTATGGAACAGTGGAAGAAACATGGTTCTGACATCAGAAGACCTGGGTTTGAATCCCAGCTTTGCCACTTTGCAAATGAGTCACTTGGAATTAGTTACCTAACCTCTGCATGCCTCAGTGTCCTCATTTGTAAATTGAGGTTTATCCAGGGGGGTTGACTGAGGGGATAATGTAAAACAAGACACTTATTAGAATCACTGGAAAAGAACAGAGCCTCAGCAAACACTCACTACAAGTGTGACAAGTGAGTAATAGATTGCACTCAGGATCCCAGTGTGGGAAGGACATTCCATTGAACTCATTCCTTTCCCTCTCAATGGAATAGAGAAAATATGGTGCCCTGCTCCATTAACACTCCTTCTGTCTGAAACGCCAGCCCAAGGGAGATTTCACTGTGACTTATCACAACTTCGCCTTCACTCTCAATTAAAGACACAGTCCCCACGCTGTACATGTGATGGATCCCTTTCTCTACAATGACTCCTCCTCCCCCTCCTCTCCTCCTGCCCTTCTGCTCCACAACCCAGAGAAGTCTTGTTAGTCCTTCAGAACTCAGCTCAGACAGTGGGCCTTGTGTTTCCTGTTCTTCAAACAGGCAAGCCTGGCCCCTGGGGCCCCTCGCCTTGCATCACTCTGCCCCAGAGTTTCATAGATTGGCTCCTTCGCATCCTTCAAGTGCCACTAAGCCAGAGAGATCTTTCCTAACCACCCCGTGTACTTATCCACCCCACGGTCATTTTCTCTCTCATTACTCTGCATTATTTTCTTCATTGTATTATCACTGCCTGAAGATACCACAACTGGCTACTTTTCTCACATAGTGTCTAGTTTTCTTCCACCAAGCTTCCCTGGATCAGAAATCGTGCCTGTCTTGTGTACCACACAGATCCCCTGAGCCCAGAACAGTGCCTGGTACACAGTAGTGCTCAATCCAGATTTCAGCATGTGCTACATGAATGAAGATCACATGCTCTGGAAAGCCTTGACCGCTAGGCTGGGTTAGATGCCCCTCCTGTGAGCTTCCTTTGTCCTTTGGGCATGTTTCTTTGTATAGCACTTGAACTATAGCTGATTTTGCTATTTAAAAAGTGCCTTTCGCCCTAGCTGGTTTGGCTCCCTGGATAGAGGGTTGGCCTTCGGACTGAAGGGTCTCAGGTTTGATTCCGGTCAAGAGCACGTACCTCGGTTGCAGGCTCCTAGCCCTGGTCGAGGCATGCAGGAGGCCACCAATTGATGTGCCTCTCTCACATTGGGGTTTCTCTCTATCTCTCCCTCTCTCTTCCACTCTCTCTATAAAATTAACGGGAAAAATATCGTCGGGTGAGGATTTAAAAAATAAATAAATAGATAAAATAAAAACTGCCTTTCATGCATCCTCCCGCAGTAGTAACCCTTTCAGGGGTGAGAGATGGGCAAGAGGAGGGGTGAGAGGGAAAACCCTAGAGGGGAGCAGTGTTGGAAACCACTGGATTGTTGGGGAGGGAGTGCTAAATCAGAAGGGTTTTCAATCAAGTTCCCATTCAGAACTGTCCAGGGAGGTGAGTTCTGGAGAGAGGAAGATACCTCCCTGGGGCCCACCAGACCACTTTGGAGTGGAACACATGTCAACATGCAGGCAGGCAGGGCAGGCCCCTCAGCTCCCGGGTCGTGTAGAAGGATTACAGAAGCTCCGTGTCATGCAGAGGAAAGAAGAAAGGAAAGAAGAGAGCTGAAACTCTGGTTGGCAGGGTTTGTGGGCTTTTGCTGCAAACAGGGCTGAGTGAGCCTATGGGTGAGGGCTGCTGAGGGTGGACTCCGGGCAGGGCATCAGTTGAAAGCTGTGAAGCCTTAGGATTCGGCAGCACTGGGACAGCCAAGACCGGGCCTGGTCAGCAAAGGGAGGCCAGAACCAGAACCCACAAGTAGGACTGAGCCCCCTACTCTGATGTAACAACAACCCAGTAAAAGCTCATAAAACCCAATGCCACCTTGCCAAGTGAAAGGTTTCAGGAGAAATAGCCCTGACAGGAAATTCAACCCGAGTTGATCAAATATTGGGGCAAAATAAAGCTGTTTACACCTGAACAGATGGCCATACCTTTACTGACAAATTTGAAGGGTCCTCCCAACCCACCCTTTCCTACTCTTTAGTGAGTTAGAGGCTGGAAACCCGGCCCTTTGCTATATTTCCTTTTCTCTCCACTCTTTAGACTCTGAACTCTTTACAGGACAGAGTCTGTCTTCCAGTTGTCTGGCACAAATGGAAGCTGCTTATGTCGTTTTACGTTTTCTAGCAGCCACATTCCAAAACTAAAAAGAAACTAAAAATAAACAGGTGAAATTAATTTTGAGAGTATAGTTTATTGAACCCAATATAACAAAAATATTATCATTCCATGTAATCAACATAAAAATTATTAACGGGATACTTCCTTCCTGCCCGCCCCCATCCCCCAGTCTTTAAAATCTGGTGTGTATTTTACAGTCTTAGCACACCTCACTTTCAAATGCCGAAAAGCACCTGTAGCTAGGGTTTGCCTCACTCGTCTAGCGCAATCCCCGCCACAGAGGAGGTAAAAAGTAAATATTGATTCAATGGCTGCATTTCTAATACTAAATGTTATCATTACATGTTCCTACCTCCTGAGAAGCATTTGTTCTTTTCAAAATAGGGCAGATTAGCGCTGTCCCTCTCGGGAGCTCACCCCCGCCTTTCCCATCCCCCCCGCCCCCCCAGGTGTGTTACCTTTGCTTTCCCTTTCCTGAGCGCCAAGGGCCCTTCTTTTGCTTCTGTAACTTGTTTCCTGAGCCTATTCGGCCCAGCTGGCTCACTTCTACTACCTTTGTGACTTTCTGAATAAGCTTTCTTTTATAATTTGAAAACACACACACACACAGTCAGACAGAACAATAAATCATGCTTTGCCTTGGATGCATAGCATCTACAGGGCTTGGCCAATACTACTTGGCATTACATTTAGAAACAGTACAATAAAACATACACCTTACCATGCCTTAAAAATGCACATTCAAGTGCAACGTTGACTTCACTATGCTTGTGTCAAATTGCAGCTAAAAACCAAACAAATGTGTAGCCCCTCCCAAAATAAATATATTTGTACTTTGTCCTCAATTGCATGGCCATATCTAATATTTGTGGAGCCTGGTATAATCTCTTATGATATTTCACAGAGTCTCAGAGGCTTGCTTTTAAAATTCAATTGATATGTTCTGTATTTAATCACAAACCAATTTTGTTATTCATTGTTCAGTGTTATCCAATGACCAATAACCATGTTCACTTTGCTTAATTGAAGGTTAATTTGATCAAAAGGACAGTTTGTGCCTCGAGGGAATTTCCTGTTGTATGAGACGATCATCCTCATGACTATCTGGCTAATCATTTCCCATGTGTACTCCTGACGTTGGAACTATTTGCTGTCCCGTTCTAAGGACAAAGCTGTATCCTCCTTCTTGTGTTTGTTTTTAACTGCCTTTCAATGCATTCCAACATGCCGAGAATGTTTAATTCCTCTCAAAATTGCTGCTGATCACAATCAGGCTGTGTTTCTCCCTTTATAGCCTAGTTACTACAGGAAGGTGTGCAATGGCATTGATTCTGGAACAAATAGGCAATATTGTGGAGAGAAAACCATTATTGAATGGTCCTCTCTCCCAAATAACTTAACGTTACTACTTCATAGTGGTTCCATTGTCCATGTTGTTAATGTAAAAAACCATTGAAACTTGTAAAGAATTTTTGTGAGTTTATTTGAGCCAAACTGTCGACATATGAAGGGAAGCAGAACCTCAATGAATTGAGATAATGCTCCAGAGAATGGTAGGTTACATCTGTATTTATACATTGCAATCAAAGGAAAGGGACATAGGTGGGTTACATGAAATCCATTGGTGATAGACTAGAGAGGCGGGAGAAAGCAAAGTGGGGAAACCCCTGGGATTGGATAAAAAGTAAAATGATAGACATATACTTAGGTGGGTGCAGGAACAATTAACATGACAATAATGAAGGAATTTGTGGTATCTGTCCTGGCATATTAGGTTGTGCCCCCAAGGGCTCCAGAAAAAGGGAAGTTACAAGTTACCCAGACATTTCAAAGGTATGTTATAGATGCAACAAGACAGATAGGCTCAGTTGAGGTAAAGGTTGACCTTGTCAGTGAAGATATCAGCCTAGGACGTAACTACCCACCGTAACTGCTCTTAGTTAAAGTTTAATTTCAGACCATCCTTTGTTACTCTAGGTCTCTGAGTTTGCAAGACCACCATGTAGGCCTTCCCTGAGCTTGTCAGGTTAGCATGTGTTCCCTTTCGTCCACAATGTATTTTGCTACTTTGCTGCTGAGAATCTCTCTTACTAGGTTAGAATCTCTAGCAGATAATAAATTTTCACATAACACTAGTTACACGATGCATCAGTGACCCCTTATTAACAGTTTCCCAACTCAAGGGTGAGAGATACAAACAACTCTCACGGTCCTCCACCAAAGCTAAGTATTAGAGTTTCCCTATCTGAGGAGGAGAGGAGGCAGAGTCTAACACCAGGCCAGAGTGGTGAGGGATTACGAATCATCCGCACACCAGGTGGCTGAGCCTGGTTGGCTCCAGCACCCAGTGAAGGGAGTCAGCGGCTTTTAAAGGACTTTTGGTGGGATCTTTCTGGGCAGAGACTTCTTTATGCATACCCAGAGGGGAGAGAATGGAATGTGGTCACCATAAGTGAAAAGTGGTCTTCAGCAAAGGGAATGTCCATATTGAATTGACCATAAAGCCAGTGGGGGAGGCGGGTAAGTTGGGGGGGGGTCAAATTTAAGGCCCTAAGGTCCTCCTTTGGAGCCTCCTAAGTAGTATTCCAGTGACTTCCTCAGTTGGAATTGCTCCTCTCTGTTTTCTGGGAGAGTTAGTCCCTATCCTGTGGATTTCCTACGCTGAGAATTGCGGGGTGTCTTCCTTTTTTTAACAACCTTTTATTTGGCACCTACCACATATCAAGCTCAGAAGAAACAGTGGGGAACAGGCCCCATGGAGCCCTTCCTCCGAGTGCCTGGGCTGGCAAACATCCCAGACTCCGAACCACACTTCCCTGCTCGCGGCACAGCCCTCGCTCTCCTCGCTGCTGCCTAACCCTACACTATCTTCTTAGGCTTAGTTGGGAAGAACTGTCCCAATAGCATCTCTTAAAAAGTCAGGATAGTTTTGAAAGAGGTGACAATATTGAGTATTTACAAATAGACTATTTACAGATTTACAAATTCTGGGTGGCATCTTCTGCTCCCACTTGTAAGGCAGGCGCACTTGGCTGCTCTGGAAACTAGAAAAACGTTAAACTCGAATTCAAATCAAGTTTTCAGAAATCGTACAGGTGAAGCCTCCCTCTGGTTGCTAGGCAACCGGACGGACTCTCCAGCGAGGACCAACTTGCCTCCCACACTGGACCATCTCTCCCCAGTGGTGGGACGCGGAGGCCCCATTGGTCCCCGTCTCCTCTCACTCGGCTCCAATTGGCCGCCGAACCTCTCACTCCGCTCCCGTTGGCTCTCGCCGTCTGGCGCCGAGCTCTCATTGGCAGGCCGGTTCTCGGGCCACTCGACGTCACTCTCTCACCCCACTTCCTCTGCCCTCCGACTCGGACACCGCCCCTCCTCCCGCCCTTCCAGCCACGAGGGAAAAATCCGAGCGAGCGCCCTCCTCTACCTTCCTTCTGATTGGTAGAAGCCAGGCTGGGGGGCGGGCACTGCCGGGCTCGTCTGCCGGCTGCGATTGGCTGCTTGAGCCACTGCCCCGCCTCCCACCGCCTCCCGGCGCTGCCGGAGTCGGGCGGGTGGGCGGCTATAAAGCCGGTGGCGAGGGGAGTCGCCGCGCCCTGCGCCTTCGTGGCTCGCTCCCTTTGCCGCTCCGCCGCCCGGTCACCTCTGGGTGAGTGCCCCGCGCGGAGAGCCGTCGCTGGACGGCGGAGGGGCCGCGGGCGGGGTGAGGGCCGGCGGAGGCGGAGGCGGTGCCCTTGACTAGGCCCGAAGAAGTCCGGCTCGGCCCGGCTCGGGGCAGAGGGGGACCTGGCCCCCGAGAGTCAGAGCCGAGCGAGGCTCCCTGCAGGCGGCGGGCGTGGGGCGGGGCCGGGGGCTCTGGGGTGGGCTGGCGAGTTGCGGAGTGGAGAGGGCGAGAGGGCGTTGAAGGTTATGGGTTCGAGGGACACAGTCGGCCAGGAGTCGGAGGTGCCAGGGCAGGGGCCGGGCGTGGGCATCTGCCGGGGACGCGACCGGAGCTGCGTTGCCAGGGCGCTCCCGCCGCCTTCAGTGAAGGGGACGCCCGGGGATGGGGAAGCTCACCCGTGGGCTGTGGCTTGGCGGGGGGTGTGTCCTGCCACCCCAGGGCAGTTGCTGGGAGGAAGGGGAGTGGGCAGCATCCCCAGCCGAGCGCAGGGGCAGGTAGGCATCGCGGCCGCGAGGAACCTGGCCGAGGGCTGGCGCTCTTGGCTGCTGCTCACGGCGCTTGCTTCAGAGACCAGATTCCTGCCTCCCACCTTCCGCCTCCGTCATTTTTATGCCCATTTTAAAAACAGGGTTCCCCGTACCTCCCCCCTGCCGACAGCTTCAGGACCAGCCTGACCTGCTAGGACGATGTGATGGGCCAGGCACCCACAGGGCCTGCACACACCAGAGGTTTTGGGTTAAGTCAAGGACATTCCCAAAGCAAGTCTATGGAGCCTTTGCAAACGCATGTCCTGCCGCGGCCCGGGGTAGAGAGGGGATGGCTCAGGGCCACGCCGGGGGAAGGGGTTTGGACCACAGGTAAAGAGAGGCTGCCCCTGCTTGCCATGCTTGCCTGTGGCCTGGGCCTTCGGGCTCCTCGGGCTTCTCCGGGGCTCCGTCTGCTGCGGGCCTTCCTCCGGATGCTCTGGCCAGCCTGCTGCAGCCGGGCCAGGTCTGCTGCTGAGCACCAGGGGCTCCGTTTCAGGGTCAGGTCATGAAAAGGGATAGCGAGATAAATGACAAAATCAAGACGAATGGAGGGGCTCACGCAGCTACCCGACTTTTCCTTCTGAGATGGAGCGTGGACCTGTCTGTACTGCACAGATTCTGTCAGGAGACGGATTGAAAGTCCTTAACACGGACCTGTGCCCAGTGGGTCTTTGCAGCTTGAGACACCTAAGCAGTCTGTGTTCATTCTCTGATCAACACCTTATTTTCAAAATTTCAGTTATTTTCGTATGGACAGGAAGAGCAGGAAGAGCATGTTTTATGGGGGGTGGAGTAAGACATTCTTTTTGTTTTGTTTGTCCTTTGTAGGTTTCTCTCTTCTGAGTTTGTCCTATTTTCAGTTCTAGTTTAGTTCAGTTCCATGCTACCTTAGTCGGTAACTCCAGTTCTTAGAGGGTGTTTCCCTTTGGGGAGAGTTAAGTGGATGTGACGTTTGAGGCCATAGACGGCCATATCATCTGTTAGGCTAATTCTGGCGCTTGCTTTTGATCTTGTTTACTTAAATATTCCTCCAGAATGCTTTCACGTCTTGTTTCTCTTCACTGGGGTTGGTTTTGAGAATTTTTGGTCAGTATTTTAGATAGCTTTTCTCACAGGAAATGCAGAACCCTGATGTTGATGTGACGTGTTTCCTTGGTACCCTAGAATTATTTAAAATCATAATCCAGTGGAACTGAATGTGGGGAGACACAAGTTGGTTGTGGAGGGAGGAGCTTGATGGGCTATATGTCAGAATCACTATTTAGTTTCATTTAGAAAGGGGTATCAAGGCTTATAATTTTAGGTCGGGTTCCTAAAGAACCAAGTATAGAAGGGTGTGATATTTCTATGTTTCTCAAGAAGGTGATATAGATTGAAGAGGTTGAGAAATGTGTCACCCAATCTAATGGGAGGAGGGCAGGACTCGTTCTTAATCACCTATTCACCCTAGTGCTTGGCATGTGTGATGCTCACTAGCTGTCCATCAGCTGAGTATACCTAGTTAGAGCAGTAGAGGAGAAGCTAATCTTTCAAGCTCACAGTCTTCTCTGCAGGGTTTGTGCTTGGGGATGCGTGCATGTGGGAATGATTGTAAGACTAACAAGTGTTCTCGTCTGATTCCGTTTCGATTCCTTACATTTTTCGGGTTAGGATCTGGGAACAGTGGAAACCTACCATTTGCTTTGAACAGCAACAGTAGAGAGCTAATTTTCTGAACACTCTGGTGCTGCCGCTCGCCTTAAAAGTGATAGCAAAAAACTTACTAGTGAGGGCAGCTACAAGTACTAAATCTACAAGATTTGTCCTGTAATTGTTTTAACTCCAAATTCAGCCCCTTAAAAAATGGCAGTTGAATGCCCTTTACTCCAAGGTCTCAAAGGGATTTCAAAAGAATAAAAATACAGTCCTTCCCCCAAGAGGAGTCTAGGAACCCAGGGGGGATGGGAGGACCTCTCAGAGTTTTCTTTTGAGGGTAGAATATGGAGACTTTGGTGTGAATGACGTGCTTGCTGCAGGAGTGCAGGGCCCTGATTAGAAAACTCTAGGAAACTTTCCTAGTAGAGGAATCTTACAAGAAGGTATTGAAATATGAGTATACTCTCTGATAAGCAGACCAGTAACTGAGGTGGTGGTGGGGGGGGTCGGCAGGGGTATCCATGTTTTATACTTAGAGAACCAGCCAGCGTGTCCGCACAGGAAGGCTTTCTTCACGGCAGTCTTGTTTGCTTGCTCCTGTGGTGGAAAGGCAGCTTATTCTCAATTGCCTGGATTCCTCTCCTGTAATAGTGAGCAGGTCGCCAGGTGACTGCTTATAGTTTATCTTGTACCCAAATGTGTCCTGAATTTCTCTGACCACCTGTTGGAATCAAGCTACAGGGGAGCCAGGAGGAATTCAGAACAACTGACTAAACCCCAGAAAAAAGCATGGTTGTAGGAACATGGTTGCAGGAACTAGGCAGCCTCATCATTTTAATCTTTGCCAAACTCATTGCCTCAGGAGTTTCTAAACACCCTTTGTGGTAACCTGCCCAGCCGCTGGTGATTCATTAACCACGTCCTGACCCTGACCCATGCTGCTCGGCTCGGCTCTGGCACTTGCTCTGAAAACACCTTCTAGGAGAAATCTGTTGGAGACTTCGGCAGGGCTGTTGCAGGGAGAACAGAGAACCTGGCTAGCGATGACAGAAGAGGATGGAAGCCTAATCCCTTTCCCATGGACTCTTCCCCACAGTGGCATTTACTGCCTCCATTTGTGCTCCAGGCCTCCTTCTCCAGGGAGCCCCAGTAGCCGGCGACTCTCCATTCTGTTTCTTTGCCTCTAGTGCCTGCTCCCCCCGCCTCTTTCTCTCTACTCCCATTCCCCTCCTCTCTTTCCCCTTTCCTCTTCCCCCTCTCCCAACATTCATGCCCAGTTTATTTAGTTATTGTTATCTTTTGAATTTTTATAAGAGTTTATCTGAGCCAAACTGGCGACATATACCGAGGAGCAAGATCTCATATGCTCCCCTTCTTCCCCAGTTTGAATAATTAAAATTGAAAGAAGGAATATCAGCAGTTAGGGGAAATTTCCTTGGCATAAATAGTGTCGAATGCGTATGCATACATGGCTTCAAGAAGAAGAATTACTGCCCTAACCGGTTTGGCTCAGTGGATATGGATAGAGAGTCGGCCTGCGGACTGAAGGGTCCCGGGTTCGATATTCTGGTCAAGGGCATGTACCTGGGTTGCGTGCACATCCCCAGTAGGGGGTGTTTGGGAGGCAGCTGATGTTTCTCTCTCATCGATGTTTCTTACTCTATCTCCCTTCCTCTCTGTAAAAAATCAATAAAATATATTTTAAAAAAAGAAGAAATATTACTGCTATTTAAGTAGTCTCAACATACAGAGGGAATCATGCTTTCCCCCCACCAGTGAGAACTGGTCTGCATGGTCTGCTTAATTTGCAGACTACACAGCATAAAATGAGAGAATAAAGAACAAAAAATAGGTTATTTTTTCAAAGTGTGTATTTAATACTTTAATCAAAGAGGTTTTGTGGAATTTTGGAGGGAGGAAGGGAGAGAGAAACATCAACATCTATGTGAGAGAAACATCGATCAGCTGCCTCCCGCATGTGCCCTGACCTGGGGATTGAACCTGCCACCTTTTGGTGCACGGAGGTGACGCTCCAGCCAACTGAGCCACACTGGCCAGGGCAGGATTGGTTTATTTTGGGAGGTGAGGTTAAACGTAATGAAGTAGGTACGAAGTCTGAAGAGCTCTTAAGTGATCTACTGATGTGAAGAAAGTAAAGCTTTACTAAATAGCATCTCATTGTAGTCTCTGGGCCAATGCCAAGTTGGCCAGTACTTAGAGAGCAAAGGAAACTGTTAAACAGGAACTGTTGTCTCAAGTAACAACCCTACAGCACACGTGGACTAAAGGAAGTGCTGCAGGTCATCATCCCATTTTCTTTCCACTTTATTTATTTATTTATTTAAAATAATCATTGTTGAAAGTATTACAGATGTCTCCCTTCTTCCCCCATTGACCCTCTCTGACCTGCCCCTGCCTCCCACCCCCACCCCGGGTAGTTTTCAGTACAAGCACTAAGGGGAAATCACTCTAAAAGGTTGGGGCAAATGAATGTGGCTGAATGCCGCCGAGTTGAAAACTAGAGGCATGAGTGAGTAAATGAGGATAATTACATCTTGCTAGAAAGATAGGTATTTTGTTTGAAAAATCCTGAGGTCTGAACCTGCCCCTATAAGAGCTAATACAATAAAGGGGGAAAGGTTTATCTATAAGCGTTAGGTAACATTTTTCCTAAGCAAGGTCAAATTCTGTACTACATTATGTAATTGGATAAGGAAATGTTTAACTCACTTTGAAGTTGTTTTTTGAATTCATGTGGTAATTTATGACTTATTTGAAATTCCTAGTGCCTGAAGGAGGAAACAGTGACAGACCTGGAGACTGAAGTTCTTTGTCCCTCACACAGGTATGGCACCCTGTCATGCTGCTAAGGAGTGTCCTCTCGAAAGGAAGGGGGAATTTAATTTTTACCTCAGGGCAAATAATACATGCCACACAGCCTCAAACCCTGTACAGGGTTACACCCTAGCTTGAAATACTAGTGAATGCTAATTTTGTGTTTAATGGACTAATGTAAAAATCTTTCGCTGGGAGGGTTGAGCCTTTGCTTTAGAACAGACTTGAGTCTTGTTGGTACTTTCTTGTTGGAAGATAGCTTTAAAGGTTTCCAGAGCTGTGGTGAAAGTGTACCTTTCATTCCTCTTTAAAGAAATTTAGTCCAGCCAGTGTTGCTCAGTGGTTGAATGTCAATGTATGAACCAGAAGGTCATGGTTCGGTTCCTGGTCAGGGCACATGTTGGGGTTGCAGGCTCGATCCCCAATGGGGGGTATGGAGGAGGCAGCCAATCAGTGATTCTCATTGATGTTTCTGTTTCTCCTTCCCTCTCCCTTTCTCTTTAAAATCACTAAAATATATATATTTGTAAAAGAGCCTGGCTGGCATGGCTCAATGGTTGAGCATTGACCTATCAACCAGGAAATCACATTTCTGTTTCCAGTCAGAGCACATGCCCAGGTTGCAGGCTTGATCCCTGATCTGGGTGCATGTGGGAGGCAGCCAATGGTACGCTCTTACATCGATTTTTTTTCTCTCTCTCCCTCTCTCTTCCTCTCTCAACTCAATTAAAACACTTTTTATTGTTAATCCTCACCCATTGATTTTTAGAGAGAGTGGAAGAGAGAGAGAGAGAGAAAGAGACAGACAATATCACATAGTTCTTTACAACATGGAAGAATCTTATTTGAGTTTCCTTTATTTCTAATAATCATACTTTAAATCTAAAGATGTATAGTTTTGGCCCTAACTGGTTTGGCTCAGTGGATAGAGCATCGGCCTGCGGACTCAAGGATCCCGGGTTTGATTCTGGTCGGGAGCATGTACCTTGGTTGCGGGCACATCCCCAGTCAGGGGTGTGCAGGAGGCAGCTGATCGATGTTTCTCTCTCATCGATGTTTCTAGCTCTCTATCCCTCTCTGTAAAAAAATCAATAAAATATATTAAAGAAGTCTAATTTTGAATAAAGTGCAAGCTTTTCTGAAAGATGATAATTTTGAATAATAGTACTTCATTCTTACTATAATTGTTATATTTAAAATTGACTGCCCCAAGTAAAGTATGATGAACTTAAAAGTAAACTAATATTTTAGGTGATAGTTGAACTCTTAATGTTGATTTCTCAAATTTGAACTTAACAGTTTAGAACCTGAAATAATGTTCTTTTCTTCTTCCTGAAGCTCTCGCACCATGCCTGGGTCACTTCCTTTGAATGCAGAAGCCTCCTGGCCAAAAGATGTGGGCATTGTTGCCCTTGAGATCTATTTTCCTTCTCAATATGTTGATCAAGCCGAGTTGGAAAAATACGATGGTGTAGATGCTGGAAAGTATACTATTGGCTTGGGCCAGGCCAGGATGGGCTTCTGCACGGATAGAGAAGATATCAACTCTCTTTGCATGACTGTGGTTCAGAACCTCATGGAGAGAAATGGCCTTTCTTATGATTGCATTGGGCGGCTGGAAGTCGGAACAGAGACAATCATCGACAAATCCAAGTCAGTGAAGACCAATTTGATGCAGCTCTTTGAGGAGTCTGGGAACACAGATGTAGAAGGAATAGATACCACGAACGCCTGCTACGGAGGCACGGCTGCTGTCTTCAATGCTGTGAACTGGATCGAGTCCAGCTCCTGGGATGGTGCGTTATGTCTCTATTCCAAAGAAACAATCTCTGAGGATGAATAGGCCCAGATGACCTTTTTTTAAAAAAATTTTAAAATATATTTTTATTGATTTCAGAGAGGAAGGCGGAAAGAGAGAGAATCATTGATCGGCTGCCTCCTGCACACCCCATACTGGGGATCAAGCCCGCAATCCGGGCATGTGCCCTTGACTGGAATCGAACCCATGGCCCAGTTGACCTTTTAATGAATGCTATATGCAAACGTTACCACTTACGCTTGTTGGTATATGTTCAGGAAGATAGCTAAGACTTTAAGCATATCTGCATTATGAATCTGTTATCTTTATCATGTAGGATATTACCTTATCAAAACTTAGACCATTTTTTTTTTAATCCTCACCCCAAGGATATGTACTTTTTATTGATTTTAGAGAGAGAGGGAAACATTGATGTGAAAGAGAAACATCAATTGGTTGCTTCCTGTACATGCCCTGACTGAGGATTGAACCCTCAACCTAGGTATGTGTCCTGACTGGGAATTGAACCAGAAACCTTTTGGTGTACGGGACAATGCTCTAACCAACTGAGCCACCCGGCCAGGGCCCATTTTCCAAAGATGGGGAAAGCATATTCTGGGGGAAATGTAACACTTCAGTTTCCACGTGTAATATTTACAGTATGGATCACCTTCTTTTGCACTGATGATGTTTTTCAGGACGGTATGCCCTGGTAGTTGCAGGAGATATTGCCGTGTATGCCACAGGAAATGCTCGGCCTACAGGTGGCGTCGGAGCCATTGCTCTGCTCATTGGGCCAAATGCTCCTTTAATTTTTGAACGAGGTGAGTGGGAATGTTTTTTGTTTTTTTAAAATTAGCACAGTATGCTGAGAAATTTGAAAATAGAAGCTAGTGCTTACTGAGTGGTCATTCACAGCAGACACTACTTGCTAAGTGCTTTCTTTGTATTATCATATTTAGTCTTCATAGCAATTGTATGTGGTGAGCAATGTCCTGTCCATTTTGCAGAGAAATAAAATGGGTTTAAGTAATAACTTAAAGGAAGCACTTGCCCGTAGTCACACAATAAGTGGCAAGCTTTATTTCCGTTTAGTAAAGCAATCGTAGTCTCCCAGTTAGATTTATGAAGCTTGCATGAAAATGTATAGCCAAGGAGTCTTAGGCCTATTGTGGATACAGTTGTTTCAGTTACTATTGGCTTCACCTTGTGATGCTTATACTGCAAGAGGCGAGAGTTGACTAGTTAAGGAGGGCCCAGTAATGCTTGCTAGCATGCTGACATCAAGAAGCAGAAATCCATGGACATCTTCCTTTTTGGTTCTAATAGGACTTCGTGGGACACACATGCAACATGCCTATGACTTTTACAAGCCTGACATGCTTTCCGAATATCCCATCGTGGATGGGAGACTCTCCATCCAGTGCTACCTCAGTGCATTAGACCGCTGCTACTCTGTCTACCGCAAAAAGATCCGTGCCCAGTGGCAGAAAGGTGGGTTTCCGCCGCTCTCCTCAGCTTGGTCTGTGTAGACAACCGTCTGGGTGTCTTCAGTGAGAAACTGCTCATGGGCATCCTTCATCAATCAGAGTCCTTTAACCATGTCTTCCTCACCCACCAAGTGGCATTTCCTGTAGTTTTGGGGAATGTGTAATTTAGGAAAAGAGGTAAGCTTTGGAAATGAGATATCTCTGCACAAGTACTTAGGCCGACTTATCCCCAGTAAGAAAACTAAAAAGTAGGGTAAAAGAAAGTAGCTTGAATTTTGTTCATCTTTTGTGAAAGGTCCTTCCACAGGTTTTAGTTTGTGACTGTGTCCAGAGAAAGCTGTAAGAAGGTCAATTTCTCCCCCCATTTGTACTTGACCTGTGGATTCATATTGGCTTTTTTAATGTCATCATTAATCTCCATCTTTAACCCTGAAAAGGTTCTTTTTTTCTCCCCAGTCGTATACTTTTTAATAGTTTTCAGAATCTAGGCTGAATAGCTTTTTTAAAGCTGCGTAGCTTTTTAGAATAAAAGTAATGACGATATAAGCTCGGGTACATGCTTTGAGACACTTGGTGAGCCACAGGCAGTCTGTGTCTTTGATGACCACTCAAAAGGGTGGCAGACTTCACAGAGTAACTTGATTACAGCGCGGAGGTAGATGGTCACAACATGGCACATTGTCTACAAAACAACATTCTGACAGAACTTCAGCAGGACACAGCACAGTCTCAGGTATTAATTCAGGCACTGCTTTCTGACCAGTACAGACTGCCTAAAAACCGGGCATGTATTTTGACTAGGGGAAGAAATAGATATAGCTGCTTAACTCTTCTGCTGGATACAGCATATCTTTTCCAGGAGGAGACAGGCTCAGCCAAAGGAGTTCTGAGGTACGGAAAAGGGCAGTATTGAGTCAGTGCTGTTACAACGCACAGTATTATCAGATAAAATATACTTTTCCCATAGTCCAGCGTGGCTTTATGAGGTTGTGAGAGAGGGTTAGAAGTATATTCAGACACCTGGTGGATCTGGACAAGCAGCATTGCTGCAGTCTGTAAAATGGGCACTGCTGAGCAGCCTGTATTGAAGGGTACGGCGATTCTATAACTGTTAGGACATGCAGTGAGAAATACACTTTACATCCTTTGTGTGTGCTGAACCCAAAGAAAAGTGTCATGAAATTGCTTATTCATGCTGTGAATTATGCAGCTTATTTTCTATTTAATTTTTTAAACTATAATTTTTTAAGATAAAAAACTCCTAGCCCTGACCCACTAACTTGATTACACAATCCACTAATGGGTTTTGACTGTTACCTCTGAAAACCAGTAATATGGTAGTGTATATTCTATCTCTGACTGTCTTTTTGATAAGCATTTTAAACCACACAGGTATTTCATTGTACCGTATATTTTTGGTTGTGATTTAAAGATATAAAAACATCCTAGCCCTGTTCAAAAATAAAACTTCAAAAGTCAATTACATGAATTTCATAATGTCTTTGGATTTCTTTTTCAGAGGGAAATGATAGAGATTTTACCTTGAACGATTTCAGCTTCATGATCTTCCACTCACCCTACTGTAAACTGGTTCAGAAATCTCTGGCTCGGATGATGCTGAATGACTTCCTGAATGACCAGAACAGAGATAAAAATAGCATCTATGGTGGCCTGGAAGCCTTTGGGTAAGTGGAATGTTAGGGTTTTTTTCCTCCTATATGAGAACATTTCTTATACCTATCTGTTAAACTATTATTTGTACAGTCCTGAAATTTTTAGAGTCCAAAGGATTTTAGAAGTAATCTAGTCTAACCTATTTGTGTCATCAGTGAAGAAACCGAGTCCCAGAGAAGTGGTGGCTTACCTACAGGAATTGTTGAGTCATTTCTACTCAGCTTTTCTGATTTTCCCCTTTTGGCGCCCTCTGTCATCAGCATGATAATGTGGCCCACCAGCGCCTATATTTACAACAGTCTCTTCACTCTCCTCCTGCCTCTCCCCAGCCCTGGGCCCCAGATTCATCTGCTCACTGTCAGAGTCGGCCTCCCTTCCATAGCTTCCGCACTGTTCAGGCTCACTGCCAACCTCCTTCCACTTTTCCTCACCTACCCCTTTTCCATCTGATGAAATTCTACTCACCTTTTAAGACTTGGCTCCTGTAATACAATGATTCTCCTAACTCAATAGACATTATTATGGACTCAAAATAGTATATTCTTTTTGGTGACAGCAACACTTTAGTGTGTGTATTAACCCATTAGAAGCAAGTTGTCTTAACTTGGTTATTAAAAACTTTGAGAAAAAGGATGATCTGTTTACAACTGTTATATCTTCCATATCAATTAGCATGCTACTACCTGGCCTTTAACAAATGGAATCATAAAGAACAGAATCATACACAGTTGGAGATTAGAATAGTAATTGGGTACACTAATACAATAAACATGGAGTCTTTGAACACTAAAGCTGTCTTTTACAAATCTTTCAGGGATGTTAAATTAGAAGATACTTACTTTGATAGAGATGTGGAAAAGGCATTTATGAAGGCTAGTTCTGACCTCTTCAATCAGAAAACGAAGGCATCTTTGCTCGTATCCAATCAGAATGGAAACATGTACACGTCCTCCGTGTATGGCTCCCTTGCCTCTGTTCTGGCCCAGTAAGTATCACTTTCCGCTACTAACTCCCCTCATTCAGGGAATGTTAGGATTCTAAGACCAGCTTCGGTGCCAGGTCACGGAAATTGTACTTCCAGGCTCTCTAGCCTATTGTCCATTGACTTAAAGAATATATGGGGTGAGGCTACCGTTATTCCATAGTATTTCATGTCAACATGGCTGTTTAAAAAAAAAATACATATTTTTATTGATTTTAGAGAGAACAGGAGAGGGATAGAGAGACAGAAACATCAATGATGAGAGAGAATCATGGATTAGCTTCTTCCTGCAAACCCCCACTGGGGATCAGGCCCACAACCCAGGAATATGCCCTGATTGGGAATCAAACCGTGACCTCCTGGTTCATAGGTCAACACTCAACCACTGAGCCACACCGACTAGGCACACTGGCTTTTCTGGCTCCTGTTCTCATGGTTTTATTATTCCTGACCAGCAGTTGAACCAGAAATGCCCGGTTGACAAGGTGACTTATTTTATGGTAAAATAACTTTCATAAGCCCCCTCCTCTCGAAGACATGAACAGCTTGGTTCTGTGGGCTAGCTGTCAAGTCAAGCTTTAGGTTAGGTCCCTCAGGCTATAGGACGAGTTCCTAGTCCAGCTCAGAGCTTTCTGCACACTGTTGTTTCACATCAGTTAAGTTTCCTGGCTCCTCCCCTGTACAGGTACTCGCCTCAGCAGCTGGCAGGAAAGAGGATTGGCGTGTTCTCCTATGGCTCTGGCTTGGCTGCCACCCTGTACTCCCTTAAAGTTACCCAAGATGCCACCCCAGGTAAACACAAAGTCTTTCAACAAGAACGTGTGGGAGCCTGTTCTGGGCAGGTTGTCCAACAGCTTCTCAAGCACGCTCAGTCTGTCCCACAGGGCGTCTGTCCCACAGGGTGTTGCTGCATTTCAATGTCAGTACTTCTTCCCACACAGCTGGGTTTTACTCTCATCTAAGAATCTGCCTTACCTGGGTGAAGGCAGTTCTGTCTGCCTGAGGATATCTTCTCTCCACCCTTCCAAATCAGGAAAAAATACCAGTTTAAACATTTTATGGTGGAGTGTTTTGATTTTTCCTTTTTTGGCAAATAACTTTACCTTTCATCTTGTGTTCTCAACATGTAGTCAGGGGAAAGGAAGCATATCTACTTAAGGCAGGCAGCTTTTTGAGTGTTTAATGATTCAGTCTGATCACATGAGTGAATAACAAATCATTTCTTTTTTTTTTTTTTTTAATTAAATCTTTATTGTTCTGATTACATTTGTTCCTCTTTTTTTCCCATAACTCCCCTGCTCCCAGTTCCCGCCCCACCCTCCGCCCTCACTCCCCACCCACTGTCCTCATCCATAGGTGCACGATTTTTGTCCATTCTCTTCCCGCATCTCCCATTCCCCTTTCCCCCCCCCAAGAATAGTCAGTCCATTCCCCTTCTATGTCCCTGATTCATTGTAATCACCAGTTCATTCTGTACATCAGATTATTTATTCACTTGATTCTTAGATTCACTTGTTGATAGATGCATGTTTGTTGTTCACAATTTGTATCTTTACCTTTTTCTTCTTCCTCTTCTTAAAGGAAACCTTTCAGCATTTCGTATAATACTGGTTTAGTGGTGATGAAGTCCTTTAGCTTTTCCTTATCTGTGAAGCTCTTTATCTGACCTTCAATTCTGAATGATAGCTTTGCTGGATAAAGTAATCTTGGTTGTAGGTTCTTGGTATTCAGTACTTTGAATATTTCTTGCCATTCCCTTCTGGCCTGCAAAGTTTCTGTTGAGAAATCAGCTGACAGTCGTATGGGTATTCCCTTGTAGGTAATTGAGTCTCTTTCTCTTGCTGCTTTTAAGATTCTCTCTTTGTCTTTTGCTCTTGGCATTTTAATGATGATGTGTCTTGGTGTGGTCCTCTTTGGATTCCTTTTGTTTGGGGTTCTCTGCGCTTCTTGGACCTGTAAGTCCATTTCTTTCACCAGGTGGGGGAAGTTTTCTGCCATTATTTCTTCAAATAGGTTTTCAATATCTTGCTGTCTCTCATCTTCTGGCACCCCGATAATTCTGACATTAGTGCGCTTGAAGCTGTCCCAGAGGCTCCTTACACTATCTTCACACTTTCGGATTCTTTTTTCATTTAGCTTTTCCAATTGGGTGTTTTTTGTCGAATCTTTGGTTTGATTCTTGTGCTCCTCTGGAATGCTATTGGGTATAATATTCTTTATTTCAGTCCGTGTATGCTTACTTTCTAATTTCCTTATCGTAGCATCGAGGGTCTCATTAGTTTTCGTGAGGCTCTGCTCAAGTTTATAGCAAGCCCTCAAAATTGCGATTCTTAGCTCCATATCCTCCATTTCTGTCATGTTTTTTTGTCTCCGCATCTTTTATGCTTTCTTGGTGCACCCCCTTGTGGTCTTTGTGCGCAGTCTTGTTCTAGCCAAGCCTTAATTGCTGTAGTTAACACTAGAGAGATTTGACCACCAGGCCGACTGGCTATAAGAATCAGCTGTGTGGAAAACGTCTGTCTTCTGGGGAGGCGCTAATCCAGCCTTTGCCTGAGGCGATCGGCAAATGGCTGTGCGCAGGATTTGGGCGGGGCAGGGTCAACAGGGCGGGCGGAGGGAGCAGTTATGGCCGCTCTCAGTCCCGTTCCCAGAGGCTCTGCTTCTCAGAACCCCGGCAGCCGCTGCAAACCTCGGAGAGAAAGCTACCCTCAGGTTCCAACTGATGCCGGATAATTCCGCTTCTCCCGTTTGAGTCTGGGTCCCTAGAGACTCGCCCGGATCTGGAGCCCAGAGTCTGAGACTCACTCCCGACCGAAAACGACAACCGCACCCTCAGCCACCAGCCCGCTTTCGCGCGCACCTCGGTACCTTTGTATTTTCCACACTGCGCCTCCTCTGAGCCTCGGTTTGCTGTTCTCTTTCCTTCTAGTTGTAGAGTCTCTCTTCAGCCAGCCTTCCTGTGGTTCTGGGTGATGTCGGTTCCGTCTTTTAGTTGTATTTTTGAAATGGTTGTTTGCGGCAGCGGTCTCCGGTGTTTACCTACGCCGCCATCTTGGTCCCGAGTCCAACAAATCATTTCTTACTGTTCACTAATATTTAAGTTATCTAGTTTTCCTAACTTTATGGTCTTGGCTACTTTTAAACTTCTGTGCCTTCTCTGTGGTAGAAGGAGCAAAAACAGAATGGTGGTAGACTTGGCACTGCTTTAAAAACTGCCTCTATACAAGTTATTTATAGTCTCAACCTCACCTGTTTAAAAACTTGTGCACTGGCTGACACTGAACAGGTGTCTAGTCAGAGGTCATAGAAGCTGTGTCAGGTAGATACCATCTTATCTTTAAATATATATATACTAGAGGCCCTGTGCACGAATTTGTGCACCAGTGGGGTCCCTCAGCCTGGCCTGCAGGATCAGGTCAAAACCAGCTCTCTGACATCCCCCGAGGGTTCCAGATTGTGAGAGGAAGCAGGCCAGGCCAAGAGATCCCACTTGGTTTTTCAACAGGAATTGTTGAGTCATTCCTACTCAGATTTTCTGATTTCCCCCTTTTGGCGCCCTCCGTCATCGCATAAGGTGGCCCACCAGCACCTGTATTTACAACAGCTGGGGCAAGGGAGAGACTCGGGTTGTTGGCCAGCTGGGGAGGGACTGTATGTCTGCCTGTCTCACTCAGTCCCTATTGGCCGGACCCCAGCAGCAAGCTAACCTACCAGTCAGAGCGTCTGCCTCCTGGTGGTCAGTGCACATCATAGCAACCGGTCGACTGTCTGCCCCCTAGTGATTAGTGCACATCATAGCAAGCGGTTGAGCGACCTTAGCATATCATTAGCATATTACACTTTGATTGGTTGAACAGCTGACCAGACAACCAGACACTTAGCATATTAGGCTTTTATTATATAGGACTAGAGGCCTGGTGCACAAAAATTTGTGCACTCGGGGGTGGGGGGGTCCCTCAGCCTGGCCTGTGCCCTCTTGTAGTCTGGGACCCCTCGGGGGTGACCACTTGCTGGCTTAGGCCTGCTCCCCGGGGGATTGGGCCTAAGCTGGCAATCAGACATCCCTCTGGCAGCCCGGGAGCCCTTGGGGGATGCCCACTTGCCAGCAGGGAGCAGACCTAAGCTGCAGTCGGACATCCTTAGCGCTGCTGAGGAGGCAGGAGAGGCTCCCACCACCACCGCTGTACTGGCAGCCATCAGCCTGGCTTGTGGCTGAGCAGAGCTCCCCGCTGTGAGAGCGACTGATCACCAGAGGGCATCTTCTGCATTGAGCGTCTGCCCCCTGGTGGTCAGTGTGTGTCATAGTGACCAGTCATTCCCAGTCTTTCTGCTGTTAGGGTCAGTTTGCATATTACCCTTTTACTGTATAGGATAGAGGCCTGGGTGCACGGGTGGGGGCCGGCTGGTTTGCACTGAATGATGTCCCGGATCAGGGTGGGGGTCCCGCTTGGGTGCCTGGCCAGCCTGGATGACGGGCTGATGGCTGTTTGCAGCTGGTCACACCCCCTTCAGGGTGGGGGTCCCCACTGGGGTGCCTGGCCAGTCTGGGTGAGGGGCTGAGGGCCGTTTTCAGGCTGGCGAGCGACTGAAGCTCCCAGCCTCTTTTATTTCCTTTTTTTTTTTTATTTTGGGATTTATTGACCTTCTATAGCTGTCACTGGAGCTGAGAGCCAGCTCCAGCTCTGAGGCTGTGGCTGGCTGAAAGCAGGTATCTGGGTTTGTTTAGCTTCTATAATTGAAACTCTGTTGCCATCACTGGCGCTCTAAGCTCTGAGCCCGCTGGCGGCTGAAAGCAGGTTTCTGGGTTTGTTTAGCTTCTATAATTGCAACATTGTTGCATCCGGAGCTCAGAGCTGGGCTGCGGCAGGCAGGGAACCTTGGCTTCCTCCGTCACTGTAGCAAGCCAGCCTCATGTTCGCTTCAGCTGCCTGGCTGCCAGCCGCCATCTTGGTTGGCATTTAATTTGCATATCTCGCTGATTAGCCAATGGGAAGGGTAGCGAAGTTACGGTTAATTACCATGTTTCTCTATTATTAGATAGGATATTTTTTAGAATTGATTTTTAGAGAGAAAGAGAAACATTGATGTGAGTAACTGCTTGGTTGCCTCCTGTATGCACCCCAACCGCAACCTGGGTCTGTGCCCTGACCAGGAATCAAACCCATGACCCTTTGGTGCACAGGATGATGCCCCAACCAACTGAGCCACACCGGCTGGGGCAGTAGATACCATCTTATCTTTAAACAATAGCCAGTAGTTATAACAAGCAGTGAAAGTGTGTTTTTTTAACACTTGGCAACATTTTGTTTAGGCTTTCGGGCATGCTATTTTTAATTTTTAATGTTGGAATTCTTTACTATTTTAGGTTCTGCTCTTGATAAAATCACAGCAAGTCTATGTGACCTTAAATCGAGGCTCGACTCAAGGACGTGTGTGGCACCAGCTGCTTTTGCAGAAAGCATGAAGCTCAGAGAGGACACTCATCACCTGGGTAAAATATTCTGTTGTTAATATACACACATATACATCCCAAAGCCTGTAACAACATGAAACATACCACATAAAGATACGGTTATCCACAGATCTAGGCTGTATTCAGTACAAACCTGATGTTGGTGAAAATTGTAGGAAAATATACAACTCTTCAGTTTATTACCAGGTAAGTTGTGTATATAACTAATTGTTCACATTCTCCGCCTTTCCTTCAGGCAACTACATTCCCCAGAGTTCCATAGATTCCCTTGTTGAAGGAACATGGTACCTGGTTCGAGTGGATGAAAAGCACAGGAGAACTTACGCCCGGCGACCCTCTCCAAATGCCAACACTTTGAATGAAGGAGTAGGACTTGTGCATTCAAGCACAGCCACTGAGGTACAGGGAGCGTGTGGTGGTTGGTCGTGGGCTTTGGTGGGGGACATTTCCATCCCCAGATTACTGGGCGTGGGGGGCCTACCTGAGGCTTAGCAGCTTAGGGAATATCAGAAAGAGAGATTCAGAGCGGGCTTGGGGCTTGGGTTCCAGCTGTGCCCTTTCCCAGTTTTATAAAGTCCTTGCATTTAAATGGTTAGCATTTTCAAGTTTTAATAATACCAGAATTGAGGGGAAGACGGGTCTAGAGAGAGGCTCATTTGTGACACATCTTGGGAGAGAACATAAGGATAGGGTGTTGCGGCCCTCACCTCTCTTCTCTTGGGCCGTTGACAAAGTGGTCTCCAAAGTTGCCAGGAGGTGGCAATAATAGCTGTGCTTTGAATTCCTACCGTGCTCGGTACTTTATTTTCATTTTCTAATTTAATCCTTATCAAAATGGCCTTTTGGTTAATGATACTATGCCCATTTTAGAGATGAGGCTATAAGAAGTTAAATGGCTTGACGAGGATCATAGCCAGGTTCAAACGGAGGACTTTATAACCTTGCAGTTATTTATTATATCTCCTCAGCACGAACTTGGTGAACACAATCTTGCTTCTTGCTATTATACAAACTAGGTAGCAGGTCAACCTTCCGGCGTTTGGGTTGTGAATGGGAAATGTAACAAGTATAGGCCGTGGCTGGTGGGTCTCTGGCCTCCCCCTCTCTTGCTGTGTTGATAGTTGTGTAAGTTCACCATAAGGTAAAGAATGGTGTTCAGTTCCCGCTGTGAACAGTTATATAGAATATATTTAGCATAAACCTCCAAGGTTGGGCTCTGCCTTTCTACTGGAACTTGCATTAGCACCATGACTCAAAGCAGCAGTGACCTGAGGCAGCTTCTCCCGTTGATTTTTAGCACATTCCAAGTCCTGCGAAGAAAGTGCCACGGCTCCCGGGGACGGCAGCAGAGCCGGAAGCAGCTGTCATCAGCAACGGGGAGCATTAAGAACTGCCGTGCCGTGCGGGGAAGACCCGTGTGGGCCGGGCGGGGTGGGGTATGTATGGGAACGGTTGGGAATGGGATGTCTGGGACAATATTAAAGGATTACATGTTGCTTAAAATTTTGTGACTGACATGGAGCCTGGAAAACTATCGTGTTCTTGGGAAAGTCTCTGCTCAGTTTGCTAATTCGCTTCCTATTGAGTCTAGCTGATGCTTACTGTTCTCCATGATGTTAAGGGCTCTGCAAAACTTCATACCTCTCCGGCCATTCGTATGCATGAAGCTTAGTTTTTAAATGTGGTTTGATGAGTCGTTTGTTTCTGGCAGAAAGGAGCAGAGGTACTGGTCTTCGATTTTAATTTTTTTGAATGGATAAGAATTTTATACTTTGAACAAACAAGATTACTGAAAGTACCTGTGGTTTTTGATAAAAAGTTTCTAGTTTAAGGAATGTGCTCTTACATGTGATATACACAAACCCTGTTTGAAAATGGCAAGACAAACATGTTGTTTTTCTAAACTCTGTACATTCTGGAGAGAAGAGTTGGAAACTGGAATGTGGCTTTAAATCCAGGCAGCGGTGGCGAGTGATTGCAGGGCCTGAGCGGAGAGGCTGGCCCTGAGCAGGCCTGGGAGGGCGGCCTGGTGTGTTTCAGCTCTGAGTGTGGCTCTAGGTCTGCCCTGAATCCGTTCATGCTGGACGAGGCGGAAAAACACTGAGATGTTACTGGAACTTGTGTATGAGGAAGCTTGTTGCTGCAGTCCTTCTGTGTACCCTATTTTGAAGAATAAACAAAACATTTTTCTGGCTGCCTTTTCAAAATTTTAAAAAGGAGGGATAGGGCAAGGCGCTAGTTACTCTGATGCGTCAGTGTTATAAATGCAACCGAAAGACTGTGTAAGTATTCTTTTCCTTTTTTAAAAAAAATCTGTTTAATGAAAATAAAAAGGTAAAACCCAAGTTTTTACATAGTTTAATCAGCCAAAATGAGTATTCCACTTAGATCTGGAAGTAGGATCTATAAAGCATTTTCTCAGACTTCCACCTTAAGAAAACCATCACAAGGTCCGAATAAGACTGGCTAGACAGTTCTGTAGATATTTTTGGTGCTGAACTATGACATGAGCCTTATAGATTGTAAAATAGAGCTAGTTGGAACTAATGTACAGAATTCAATTTTTAAAACTTTATTTGCTGTTAAATTCTGTGAAGTCTCAGTTATCTAAAATAAACGTACACAAATATGAAATGTAATGTTTCACATTGCAAGGTAATATGTAATGTAGTGTTTGTAAAATACTCTTGTCTAATATTAACTAGTGGTACTTTGATTTGTACAGTCATACTTTGTTAAAATGACTTCATTTTAACATCCAGATAAATAATGGAAGTTCAGATTTAAAGATCGATGGGAAAGTGGTGCATGCAATACTTCCACAAGTATTGGGAGTTTGGTATGTTTTAAAAAGAGTAACTTTGGTGTCAGAAAAAGGGTTGTCTCAAAGTCCATTGCCAGCAATGGGCAGGCCCAGTAATATGGCACAGAATTAACTGTACACCTTATTGACAGTGAGGTGAATAACTTTGAATAAAGTTTTCGAGAAATATGGCAGATATTTGCGTCTTCTTTTTCTCTCCTAAACTAACATTTAGGCAAGAAATCAGCTGATAATCTATCTTTAAATATGGGCACTTCGCCCTAGCTGGTTTGGCTCAGTGGATAGAGCGTTGGACTTCAGACTGAAGGGTCCCAGGTTCGATTTCAGTCAAGGGCATATGCCCAGGTTGGGGGCGTGCAGGAGGCAGCCAATCAATGGTTCTCTCTCATCGTTGATGTTTCTATCTCTCTCTCCCTCTCCCTTCCTTTCTGAAATCAATAAAAATATAGTTAAATAAATAAATAAGGGCACGTGTGTTATTTAAATTTATTCATTCACCAATTCATTCATCATTCAACAAACATTCCAAAATGTGATATAAACAAGGTACTCACTTAAGTCAGAAATAAAATTTATAAGATATATGGTCTTGCCTTCAAGGAACTGTCCCTCTAGTGTGGAGTGATTTATACTGATAATTTATTATTACACTTTAGACAAAGAAAGGAAGTTCCAAGTTGGGTGATAAGCATGTATGAAGTTTGCTATAATTTCTTTTAAATATATTTTTATTGATTTCAGAGAGGAAGGGAGAGGGAAAGAGAGATAGAAACATCAATGATTAGAGAGAATCATTGATTGGCTGCCTCCTGCATGCCCCACACTGGGGATCGAGCCCGCAACCTGGGCATGTGCCCTTGACTGGAATGGAACCCAGGACCCTTCAGTCCGCAGGCCGACGCTCTATCCACTGTATCAAACCAGCGAGGGCTATAAATTTTTTAAAAATAGGTTTTTATTGATTTCGGAGAGAGAAACATCAATGATGAGAGAATCTTTGATGGGCTGCCTCCTGCATGCCTCCTATTGGGGATTGAGCCTGCAACACGTGCCCTGATCGGAATAGAACCGTGACCTCCTGGTTCATGGGTCGATGCCCAACCACTCACCCACACCGACTGGACTTGCTATAAATTTTTATATAGAGAGTTACTTTGTGTTCCTTGAAACAACTTCAGATTAAGAGTTAGCAATTAAGGATTCAGAGCAAATTCTATAGCTCAGCGACAGCTTCCAGCCCAAGGGTCATGTGTACATGTCCCTGGTGCTCCCGGGGGTTTTACAGAGAATTTCTGCATTGGCAGTAATTGGACTAGGTAATCTGAGTCCCATCAACTCTTTTGGATTGTATGAATTAGGGAGTACACCTAATTTTATGGTACTGATTAGCTCATTTTATCATGTCATGTCTATATTCAATACTTAGTAATAATTTCATTTATTTCCTGTCCCTCTGGGTCATTCAGAAAAAGGCCAGTGTTCTGTTCTCTAAGGTCACTTTTGCAAATTCTAGAACCCTAGGGAATATGGTTTTAAGAGTCCTTACCCTTCTCAAATGAATTTGTGTACTTTTCCCCTCACCTTCTGGGTTTTTGTTTATTTTTATGAACACTGATAATTCCGAGATTTTAAACACTAGAAGAAACTCAAATAGATGCAAGCAACCACTTTGGTCCTCTTGTGACTTAGTTGAAATGCTTTCTCTTGTCCTGCTATTTGAAATGGCCTAAGAAACAATGAAGTAGAAATCAACAGAACAAGGAATGTAACATGATCTTTTTTAAAAATATTTTTTTATTGATTTCAGAGAGGAAGGGAGAGGGAGAGAGAGAAACACCAATGATGAAAGAGAATCATTGATCAGTTGCCTCCTGCACCCCTGGGGATCAAGCCCACAACATGGGCAAGTGCCCTGACCAGGAATTGGACCATGACCTCCTGGTTCGTAGGTTGATTCTCAACCACTGAGCCACACCAGCCAGGTGTAATATGATCCTTAAGTAAATTAGAGCTATGTAATCTTGACACAAACATGAACACTTTAAAATTTCTAGCAACTGCTCTTAATTGAACATAGGCTCCTCATTTTATTCCCTCTAATTTGTGGTGGAAGAAAATAGTTGACCTGTGATCCCCCCCACCCCCCCAAACTGTAAAGACAGTAATTTGATGCCGGAGATTATGAATACCAATCCTCAGGAAGTTTCTAGATCATCAGGGCTCTAGGTTATAATTTTTTTTAAATGCATTTGTATTTAAATGTTTACAAGTAAAAAAACAAATCTTATTTGTCCTATTCCGTCTTTGTGTAGGCAATAATAGTAAGAGTTATTGAATTTTGCAAAAGCTCCCAACCCACCTTAGCAAAGTCTTGTTGGTCTTCAGGGTCCAGCTCAAGTTGCTTCCATCCTGAGAGCTGGCTGGGCTACCTTACTCGGTAGTGAGCACTTTTCACCCCGGAGGGCATCACGTTCCTTACTCAGACTTGCAAACTCCCAGGGGATCTGGTCCCTGCCAGCACCACACAGTCCCACACTCCTCCTGCCTTTCCTCCATTCCTCAAACATGCCAAGGTATTCCAGCCTTCCAGCCTTTGATCTATGCATCTGAAACCTTCGGCCCCACTCAGACCTCTGCCCTGCGGTCTTCACCAGGGTCTCAGAGAATATGAGAGCACCTCCCTTTGGATTCCTGCTACATACTCCCCTCTTTGGCCTCACTGCGATGTGGGATCCCCACAGAACTCACTTGGTACACAAAATTTCACCTCCCGGAAGGGCAGAGCGGTTAAGTTGCCCTGGGGTCACTTGCTGGTGACCGATGGTGGACACTCACTGGTGGGTAAATGCTTTTTCCTTCCATCCCCTGGGCAGACAGTTCTGAGCAGCACTCAGATCCTGCAGATCAATGACCAGTGTCCTGTGGCCGATCCAGCAACACATCTTATGCTGGCTTTCCTTCTCTTTGTTGTACTCCTGTGTGTCCCGCACCCTGGGGTCATTTCCCAAATAAATGACTTGCCTGCCAGCTTCTGTGTCAGGCTCTGCTGTTTTGGAGAATTCAGGCTAAGACCATTGATACCTGGGACAGTCATAAAATGGCCCCTCGGGATGGGAGGTTGGAGCTGGTTTACTCATCAATCATGCAAACCATCCCATTGCGGTGTGTAGTTGGCAGAGTGATGACCAAATTATCCACAGTACTAGTAGATAAAAGATGACCATCTCTGGCCCCTGAGGATGTTACCCTGCATGGTGAAAGCAAATATTAAGGTTAAGGACTGGGAGATGGGAGATTTCCCTAATGGTCTGGATAACCCAAACCTAATCACATGGGGCCTTAAACGCAGACCCATCTGGGCTGTTGTCTGGTGGCCATGGGAGGATGGGCAGTCAGGGAGATGCACGTTGCTGGCTTTGAGGATGGAGGAAGGAAACCACCAGACAGGGAATGTGGGATGCTTTTAGAAGCAGGAAAAAGCCAGGAAATGGGTTCTCCCTAGAGCCTCCAGAAAGCCCAGACCTCACACATTTCAGCGCAATGAGGCTCATGCTGGGCTTCCATCCCACAGAACTGTCAGGTAATACATTTGTGTTGTTTCTCGCCACCAAGACATCACGGCATCAGGGGAACCGAAGGCACTGCTGGTGGGCAGGGTGCAGTCGCCCTGCAGGCAGGGCAGCAGGTTACTGTCACTACAGGTGCAGGTGGGCCAGAGCCGGATCATGTAGCACCTGTGGCGCTTGACCAGTACAGGGCGATGATAAAGCCTGGGTTTGGCCAGCTTTCATTAACTGCTTTGAAGCCTGGGGAAAAAACTAAATAACGTGCTTTTAAGTCAGCCAACCATCAAGTCTACTGTGAAAGTCTGAGCGCCTTGGATTGCCACAGAGGAAAAGCACCTATGAGGCCCAGGGCCTAGTAGGGAGGGTGGCTGAGCTGCACAGGAGGTACTTGACCACCCTCTTTTATCAAAGGGCCTTGATAGGAAGAGAGTGGGAGACTAGGGTCTAAGTAACGAAGGGAGGATGAGTCTGAAAATGTTGAAAACCGGCTCCCCACACGTGGGTCTTCCTTGTCTGAAGACCCCGCCGAGGTCTAGGGAGGCAGATGCCTGCCTGCAAGATGCTGCTCGGCCTCCTCGAGATGCTCTTCCAATACCTTTGTTCTCCAAACGGAGAGCTGGGTAGGTCCCCACGCATCCCGCGCAGAGAACTACAACCCTGTCCCGGAGGAAGTCGCTTAGACACTGAAGGAGCTGCCGAACCTGGCAGAGGTGCACTGTCAGGAGCCAAGGGGGGACGTGGGGGGAGCGGGGGAGGATCCTGAGGGCATTGGGCCAGGGGTGGGGGTGGAGGGACAAATATGAGGCAGGATAAAGGGCAGTTTATTATCATGGGAGCATTAGTGAAGGGCGCCTGAGCTGGTCCTTATGTTCTGCAGGGACGGCTGTCGAGGTTGGCCATGAGCTTGGCTCACAGTGAATGAGGCACGCACAGTGGAGCTGCCGTGGCGTAGTGTTCAGGGCAGGGACAGGAAGTTCCAGGAGGTGTGAATGTCAGAAGGGATTCATTACGTGAGACTGGAGAACCACCTGTTTCCCAGGAGCACGTTCCCTTCACTGAGGCAATGAGAGTGCGCAGCACCTGTTCGAACATCAGGGATTGGTGGGGAAACGCTGCGTGGAACCAGGCATGCCTTTGCCAGCGGGACAGTGGGATTCCAGCATGGCAGAGGCCATGTGGTAGTATATACATGTCAGGCGAGGTGGACATAATTGAATGGACGTAAGGCTGGAGTGGAAATCAGGGTGTCTTGCCCTGCGGGGGCTTGTGACAATGGCTAACAGATCACAGAGTTCTGAGTGACAGCTGGCTGGAGTGTTAGTTACTTGACTTGCAAAACCAAAAAGAGAAAGAAAGGAGGCAAGTCGGTGAGCAGAGCCCGGGGTAGCCTGTCACCGTGAGAGAATCATGGCCCCAGGTGTAAGCTGATTGACAGGTCCCATGCAGTGGGAGAGGCCAAGTCTCTCTGCTGCCACACATGTATGCAACATATACACCCAGAATTTTTGAGGACTGTTGGATAAAAGTCTACGCTGGAACGATACCAGGGAACGGAGGATCAAAAACAGTTCACGTTTCTCTGGGATGGACATCGATTGTCATTTACTCTGTTGCCCCAGGTGGTGACCAGTCTCCTGCTCTGTGTCAATAGAGTCTGAAAGGACCTTGACGTTCTGCAGAACATCATGCCTGCCCACTGTATCAAGGTGGATCTAGCATCTGAAAGTGGCAGGTAGAGAACCAAGATGGTGGTGTAGGCAAACGCCTGTACTCGCTGCCTCCCACAACCACATCAGAATTACTACTGAAATACAGAACCACCATCATTCAGAACCGCCTGAAAGGTGGCTGAATGGAAGTCCTATAACTAGAGAAGTAAAGAAGAAAGCACAGGAGGGGAGGAGGCATGGAACGGGCTGGTCCGACACCCACGTTTGCCATTATTTTAATCGGGAGGGAGATCTTCCCTGTCCCTGTGGAGGCCACCCGTGAGGAGCAAGGGCTCCCAGCCCCACACCAGCCCCCCGGCCCAGGATTCCAGAGTTGGGAAGAGAAGGCCCAAAACTACGGGCTGTAAAAACCAGGAGGGCTGTGGCTGAGAGACAGGGAGACTGCTGGAGACCCACTTAAAGGGCCAGCCCACAAACTTACTCAGACTCCCAGCACCAGGGAGGCTTTGGGGGACCCAGACACATATGGGGAGGAACTGGATTGTCTGGCATAGGGGCAGCTTTCTCCCAGATGGGTGTTTGCAGGGGTCATTGTTCCCCCATTGCTGGGACCTCCCCTGTCACAGGGCTTTCTGGCAGGCACCATATCTGAGTCTCTATCAGCCTGGAGCACATTGCTTGGCCCTGAGGATTCCGAGACCCCACCCCATCCAATTTGCAGTCCCACCCAAGCTGTTTGTGCAGCTTTTCCATATGAATGGCCAGTCCTGGCTCAGGCTTCAGACTTTGCTAAAATCTCTTAAACAAGCTGCAGCTGGAACAGCGTGCCCCACACCTATCAATAAAAGGCCCAAGTCCCAGCACTAGGCACTAGCACCAGCCTGCCTTGCTTCATAGCTGGGCCTTGCCTGGGCACCTCCAACCCCAATACAAATAGCAAATAGCCATCTGAAGATCCCTCTGTAACTCCTGCCAGGTGGCCCCAGGCAGTGGCTGACTTTGTACTTCCCTGGAGGCCCTAGAACCAGTACACCGGGTGGACAGCTTCAGATAATACCAGATTACAACTCTACACACCCACAAGCAACACACTCAAGGGGCAGACTCAGTGAGCTAAGCCCCACTGAAGCAAGTCTTGCTCCATAGGGGTGTCTCCTGCACAGCAGCTCTTCCATTGTAGACACAGCTGGCGTTTTGGAACAAGAGGAGATTGTAAATCAAGCCAGAATCTGAGCTAATACACTTCTTTTGGGGGAAAGAATGTATACCTTAAATTTAAATTTATTTAGAAATTATAAAAATGTCCCCACCAAGTTGACCGTGAAAAAGTTTAAAAGCAGCAACAATGACCTTGGTTAATTACCACCAGTCTGACGCAATTTATAAAATTGAGCACAATTTGGATGTGTGTCTTATGCCTCTGTAGACACGGGGCCCTTTCTTTAGGTCCCGTTCTTTAGGGTCTGGTAGTATCATTACTGGGACACTCTCCAAAGCCTTCTTCCTTTGGACCCGATGCAGAATGATGCGATAGACCCCGGTGATGGAGCTGCGGGCATCTCGCCCTTGGTTGTTCCGAATATGCTCTTCTGTGATACCCAAATGTTCTAACGTGCTTTTGACCTCATTTTCTTCTTCTTTGAGGGTGCTGGTTTCTGACAAATGTCTGGGGTCAAGCTGGAAAGGTTCCAGAGGGGTGGGGTATGGCACCCCTTGCATCCACTCATGGTTCATGATGGAGTCGATCCCGTACCGCTCAGAGGGTATGGGCTGGAGGACTCCCCGGATGAGGCGGAGGCAGGGCTCCGACATGTGGGGAGGCACGTTGTACGTGCCCTCGAGGATGCTCTTCTTCAGCTTGGCCACGGTCTCTGCCCGAAATGGCATGGTGCCAGTCACCATGAAGTAGAGAAGCACCCCCAAGGCCCAGATGTCCACATACACGCCCACGTAGTGCTCGTCTCGGAAGAGTTCGGGCGCAGCGTAGGGAGGGGACCCACAGAACGTGTTCAGCATCTCCCCTTTTCTACTCACTGTGCTGAACCCGAAATCGCCAACCTTCACGCAGGTGTTGCTGGTGTAGAACATGTTTTCTGCTTTCAGGTCTCTGTGGATAATTTGGTTTTCGTGCTGTGGGAGGAGACAGAGGGGAGAACGGTCATTTCCAGAGTGAAATACCAGCAGGAAATATGCATCAGCAGCTCTGAAACAGTGAGATGGCATAATACCGGAAATTCAGGGGAGATTAACCACGTCAGCAAACCTGGAGAGCTGCCCTGCCATAACCTTTAGCCAAACAACACCCACAGGCCCCCTAGGGATGAAAGGCTTCATTTTCCTGTGGGGTGAGGTTGGAGTTTGTCCCCCACGTGTGAAATCGGGAATCAGAGCCAGAAATAAGACCCAGATCTTACTGAACTACTATTCCAGAACGTAATGAGCCAATAGTCCTTTGTTTTGAGGTCATAGGTGGGTTTTTCTGGCTGAGCAATCTCTTGACTCGGGTCAACCCCAAGAAGGCCTGGAGCCCTCCCAGCTTTCCCACCACACTCCGCCAGGTGGCTCCTCCATCTCACAGAAGTCAGTAGAAGGGAGGAGGTGCCAGCAGCAGGAGCATGCGGGTTGAGCCCAGGCCCTACCCCCACCCTGGCGTTCTGAATCCAGACAATCTTCACCTGCTCAGTCCCAATGACTCCTGGGATGTGCTTTACTATTGCTCTTGCCGATGGGCCTCCTGGGGTAAGCATCCAGGCTTTGGAGCCTGACAGCTTGGCTGTAGGTTCAACAATACCAGCTGTGTCAGTTCGCTACCTTGTAAAATGGGATAGGGATGGGCACCTCATGGGCCGTTGGGAGAACTGTAAATCCGCTGTGTCTGTCCCGCTCGGCAGGGTGCTGGCGCAGAGTAAATACCCTCCATGAAATTTTGAACCCTGTCTGCCATCCATCCTCTGGAGACCAGGGCGCCAGGAGGAACGTCAGGGCTCCGAGCTCCGGAGGACTCGGTCTGCACCCTCTACTCCTGGGTCTTCCGGTCTCTTCTCCAAGGAGGACATGGAAGACTCCTTTCCCAACTGCTCTGTTGTGTGATGTGTCTGGCTTGTTCCTTGGCCCGGGAAGGTGCACCACAGCACAGGCCACTTAATGACGGGCTAAAGCGCCCGCCGCCACTGCGACCAGGCTCTTCTCTCCGGCTCACTCCTTCCTCCCCCGTTCCTCCTGCCTGCTCTCTTGGGTCCCTCAGGTCACTGGTTTCCTGCTGATCATTTGGCCAGGAGGTCACTGACCCCACAACAGCCAGGCAAAGGAGTGACCTAGAAACAGCCTCTCAACTAAGACCCCAGACAAGTGTCTCTTGTCTGCCCATTGGAGACCTGGGTAAAGCGGGCAGCCGAACATCTGCGCTGATATTTGTGAAAGTGGTGGTCGGGTCTTCGGTCAGTTCCTCCTGTGCCCAGCAATTCAGCCGGCGCTACAAAGGGCACCGAAGCGCAGCTCTTCAGAGATCTAGGCGTAGCTCAGGAGTTGAGCGTTGATCTACTAGTACAGCGGTTCTCAACCTGTGGGTCGCGACCCCTTTGGGGGTCGAACGACCCTTTCACAGGGGTCGCCTAAGACCATCGGAAAACACATATTGAATATATAATTACGTATTGTTTTTGTGAGTAATCACTATGCTTTATGTTCAATTTGTAACAATGAAAATACATCCTGCATATCAGATATTTACGTTATGATTCATAACAGTAGCAAAATTACAGTTATGAAGTAGCAACGAAAATAATTTTATGGTTGTGGGTCACCACAACATGAGGAACTGTATTAAAGGGTTGCAGCATTAGGAAGGTTGAGAACCACTGTACTAGTATGAACCAGGGGGCACATCCCCAGGTTTTGGGCTTGATCCCCAGTAGGGGGCGTGCAAGAGGCAGCCAGTCAGTGATTCTCTCATTGTTGATATTTTTGTCTCTCTCCCTTCCTCTCTGAAATCAATAAAAATATGTTTAAAAAAAAAAAAAAGAGAGATCTAGGGAATGTGCTTTAGGAGTCCAGATTTAGCTACAAAAAGAATCAGGGACTAAACTAGGACACCAAAGTCTGGAGCACAGAGGCAACAAGAGGTAGAGGAGTTCACGGAAGTCGAGAAAGATCGGTGGGAGCTGCTGTGAGATTGAAGGGAGTTTCAGAGAGACAGGCCTGAGCTGGGTCGTGAAGGGATGGGAGTTGGAATGTGAGACATGTTGATAGAGGAGAGGGCATCCTCAACACAGAGTTAGGAAGGCAAGGCCAAGAAAGAGCGAGGAGCTCTGGCTAGAGGAAGATGGGGTTGGAGAGATGGGCGTGACCAGAGTGGGTGAGTATCATCGAGCTGCTCAGAGTGACTCCTGCTAACTTCCAGAAGCCAGGAGGCTGCGCTGTCACTGGAGATTCCTGGGTGATGCTTCAGAGGCAAGGAGAATGAGCACCGCCAGGCTTCTGACCAGCAGAGGAGGGGCTACCGTCTGCCCTGTGAGACTGACACCCTCGGGGCTGCCGCATGATGGTAAACGGAAGCCGCACGCTCCCACTGTGGGTAGAACGAGAGCAGACGCTCCTTCCTCGCCCACTCACCATGTGCTTCACAGCAGACACAATCTGGGAGAAGATGAACTTGCTTTCTGGTTCCGAGAGCTTCCCTTCGGTGCTAATTTTCCCGAAGAGCTCCCCGCCCCCCGCGTACTCCATCACCAAGTGGAGCTTGGACAGGGTCTCCACGACTTCGTAAAGGCGGATGATGTTGGGGTGGTGCAGTTTCTCCATGCTGGAGATTTCACGGGAGAGCAGCCGCTGGGTTTTCTGGTCTAACTTGGTCTTGTCCAGGATTTTAATGGCCACCTTTTCTGGAAAAAGAGAAAAGAATGTGCCAGTGTTCGCAGGCTCATAGAAATTTAGAACGGGCTCGGCTGCGGCGGCTCAGTGGTTGAGCGTCGACCTATGAACCAGGAGGTCACGGTTCGATTCCTGCCTGGCGGCGTTGTGGGCTTGATCCCGGATCGTGCAGGAGGCAGCCAATGAATGATTCTCTCTCATCATTAATGTTTCTATCTCTCTCTCCCTCTCTCAAATCAATAAAGATATATTTTTTTAAAAAAGAAGAAATTTAGAACCCAGAGGGACCTAGATCAGCCCCTTTATTTTATGAGACAGAGGTTAAATGCTGTCCCCAAGCTCACAGAGCTCATCCCTGATCTTCCCTGCACAGGGCCTGATGCCAACTCCTGCCTCCCAAGGAGGTTGTAGTTGATGATCTTTACCCAGTTTTCTGGATGACATTAAAGGTCCTTTGCTTCACCAAGAAAGCCCCTCTTAATCAGACCCACTCACCTCCTCAGCCTCGCCATCCATCACCCCTGTCCACCATCCTCCCCTCCTGCCCACCATCCTCACCACCTTTTCACCATCCTCATCTCCTTTTCACCATCCATCACCCCTATCCACCATCCTCCCCTCCTGTCCACCATCCTCCCCTCCTGTCCACCATCCTCACCTCCTGTCCACCATCCTCCCCTCCTGTCCACCATCCTCACCTCCTTTTCGCCATCCATCACCCCTGTCCACCATCCTCCCCTCCTGTCCACCATCCTCCCCTCCTATCCACCATCCTCACCTCCTGTCCACCACCCTCCCCTCTTATCCACCATCCTCCCCTCCTGTCCACCATCCTCACCTCCTTTTCACCATCAATCACCCCTATCCACC
>NW_005871201.1:32016-52628 GCF_000147115.1 Myotis lucifugus | reverse complement strand
GCTTGTTTGAACTTGCTGTTGATCTGATTTCCGCACTACCTGTGCTTTTGACCTTCCTCCCCTTTGGCACATGGATCCCGTAACCAGAGGGTGACTTGCACCTTTGACAAGAGGGCCGGTTAGCAGTGAGGATCTCATGCCAGTGAGGCCACCCAAATGCCCAACTGCACCGCAAGAAAATGCCGTGCTCTCTGCAACTCAGGGACAAGAATGAACTTAATTTAGTGATACCACAGACACCTGAGGAGTCCAAGAAGGAAGTCATGTATAAATACCAGTTGTTGCTTCTCTTTCTCCGGTCCAGCCCACGCTGGAGCCTATCTACGGAATCAGATGCCGTCTTGTGGCTCCTGTCTCTATGGTGGACATGCCCTGTCACTCTGCTCACCTTCGCAGACACACCTGTCTGGACCTTGGGCTCTGTTGAGAGAGTCATGGGGCCACGGGACCTTAAGGCTGCCGCTAACTTGACACGGGATGCCCTTGACCCCAAGTTGGCCCATCATAGACTGGTTAGTGAGCAATCAGACAGGGGCAGGCAAAAGCAGGTTAACAATAGTAATAAATAATACAATAATCTACACTAATAAAAGACAAAGATGCTAATTGACCATACCTTCGCGATGCCCTAAGCCACACCCACCAGCCAATCAGAGTGGCTATATGCAATTAACCCAACCAAGATGGCGGCCAGCAGCCACAGAGCTGGAGCAAGCAGGAGGCTTGGTTGCCCCGGCAATGGAGGAAGCCAAGCTTCCCCCATGCCCTAAGCGGGCTATGGCCTTCACTCATGGCAACAAAGTTTCAATTATAGAAGCTAAATAAATCCCAGATACCTGCTTCCAGCAAGCCTCCACTGGGAGCTTGGGTGGCTGGGGGCTGTGGCCAGCCGGCAAACAGCCATCAGCCCCTCACCCAGGATGGCCACACCCTCATGGGGTGAGGGTCCCCGCTGGGGGGCTTAGCCAGCCCAAAAATGGCCCTCAGCCCCTCACCCAGATGGGCCAGGCACCCCAGCAGGACCCCCCCACACCCTGAAGGAGGTGTGGCCAGCCTGCAAACAGCCATCAGCCCCTCACCCAGGCTGGCCAGGCACTCCAGGGGGGACCCCTACCCTGAAGGGGCTGTGGCCAGCCTGCAAACAGCCATCAGCCCCTCACCCAGGCTGGCCAGGCACTCCTATATAATAAAAGGGTAATATGCAAATTGACCCTAACAGCAGAATGACTGGGAATGACTGGTCACTATGACACACACTGACCACCAGGGGGCAGATGCTCAATGCAGGAGCTGCCCCCTGGTGGTCAGTGCACTCCCACAGGGGAAGCTCTGCTCAGCCACAAGCCAGGCTGACGGCTGCCAGTACAGCAGTGGTGGTGGGAGCCTCTCCTGCCTCCTCAGCAGCACTAAGGATGTCTGACTGCAGCTTAGGCCTGCTCCCCGCTGGCAAGTGGACATCCCCTGAGGGCTCCCGGGCTGCCAGAGGGATGTCTGACTGCCAGCTTAGGCCCAATCCCCCCAGGGAGCGGGCCTAAGCCAGCAGGTGGTCATCCCCCAAGGGGTCCCAGACTGTGAGAGGGCACAGGCCAGGCTGAGGGATGCCCCCCCCCAAGTGCACAAATTTTTGTGCACCGGGCCTCTAGTGTATGAATAATAATACAAGAATAAACTCTGTGATTCACGTACTCATAACTATAATCCTACTTTTGCCCACCCCTGTGTTCTCTCTCTTTAAAATCTGAGCTGAAATAGAATGAAACATGCGGATGGAGATGGACAAGAAAGCTGAGAGCGTTCAGTATGTGGCAGTGGGACACGCAACCATCATTCTTGGCCTTGTGCCTTCTGACAATGGGGCAGAGCAGCTCGGGCTGGGGCCTAGGAGAGAACATGTCAGGTTGGACTCTCGGGGAGAGGGCAGAGCGAGCCCATGGGCTTAGGAAGTTGTAAATTGTACAGATCACAAGGGTTCCTTTTCTGTGTTGTAACTCCCTTTGATCATGTCCAGGCTTCAGCTATGCCAAAGGTAAGCGGGAAAGAGCCCACAGGGTCCGGCTCTCCACAGGGTACCCTCCCCCGCCCCCCCGCCCCAGGCCAGCGTGCTGGGTGCTGCTGCGCCAGGACCCAGCGTGACTGGTACCCAGCAGGGGTGGGCTTTTGGTAGACAGCAAGGAACCCAGCAGCAATGAGGACGGTGCAGAGCAGACAGTACGGAGGGGGCCGGCAGGGAGTGAGCAGAGAAGTTCCTGAGAACAAAGCCCTTTCCCCCCAAACATAACACAAGTAGCAGCCTCGGGTCAGGAGGGGAGACTGGAGGTCTCTGGGCCGTTCTGCGTCATTGGCGTTGACACACAGATACAAACCGGAGGCATAAGCAAAAGCTTGGACTGTGAATTGCCTTGGAACCAAGCCACACTCCACGTCAGCAGGACAGAGTCCCCGCAGTGGTTTTTTGTTAATCCTCACCTGCAAATATTTTTCCATTGCTTTTTCAGAGAGAGTGGAAAGGAAGGAAGGAGGAAAGGAGAGAGAGAGAGAGAGAGAGAGAGAGAGAGAGAGAGAGAGAGAGAGGAACATTGATGTGAAAGAGACACATCGACTGGTTGCCTCCTGCACTCATCCTTGAGGGGAGGGGACCGGCAGGGAGTGCACCCATAACCCAGGTACATGCCCTTGACCAGGAATCAAACCTGTGAACCTTCATCACGTGGGCAGAAGCTCTAACCACTGGGAACACCAGCCAGGGCCCCATAGTGTTTGAGTGAATTCATTTGCATGGTGTAGGGGGAGAGTGTTTGGGGTCAGAATCATCTAAGGTTGAACTGCTGAGGCCACAGGTAACTTCTGTGGGTCTCAGTGTCCCTATCTGCAAAGTGGAAACAAAAACGTTGTCCTCACTGGGTCCCGCCCCCACGGGGCCGCCTGGGGGGCAAGTCCTACCTTTGGTCAGGGAGTGAATCCCCAGCTTGACTTGGGAGAAGTTCCCGCTGCCGATCTCCCCACGGATGCGGTAGAAGCCGATCCGCTTCCCCAGCGTGATCTCTCTCACCACCTTCTCGTCCTGGGACATGTCCCGGGTCAGCTTCTCGAAGGGCGTCAGCTGGCGCGCCTGCCCCTCGGCCTCCTCCTGGCTGCACTCCGTGGGGCAGCCACTCTCCACGCTGTCCCGCCGGTCCCACCGGGCGCAGTGCGGGCTCACCAGGCCGCCTCCATCCACGCACACTGCTGTCATCGTCATGGCACCGCAGCAGCTCCCGTCTCCATCTCAGCCAGGAGGCGCGGCCAGCGGCAGGTTGGGAGGCGCAGAAGAGGCCCCTTGGGTGGGCGAGGGGCGTTAGGGACCGCCAGGGCCCCAGCCCATCAGAGCCTGCAGAGCTTCCCCGGAGGCCCTCACCTTCCTGTGCTGGACTTCCCCGCTCTCACTGTGCAGGAGGGCGCATGCCCTTGCACCGCTGCCACCCCTGTTCGCCCCTGTCCGGCTGCAGGAACTTCCTGGCCGCAGTGCAGTCTGATGCTCTGTGCTAGGCGGCTGGTCCTGGGACCACGGGTCCGGTTTGCTATTTCCTTTGAGGGTCAGAGGATCTATCACTGTGGAGGCCGCCGGGGCCCTGGCTGCTGGCGCTCAGCTCTGACCTCCCTCATTTCACGAGGCTCTTGCCGGCAGGTCGCAGGGCCCGAGACCTAATCATCTGGAGCCCCAGAAAGAAGAAAGCTGCCAACAGCCTTCCGGCCGGGGCGGGCGGGCGAGTGGAGGATTAAGTCCCGCTATGTCACTTTAGCCGGCCTTTATTTAGATGAGCCTTCCCCTAAGCCGCGAGCTGTCTCAAAAATTTGGCAGGTGCTGTTCGCCCTAAGAACAGAGAGGAAGAAAATGTATTAGCGAGGCGAATGAACTGCACAGGGTGGGTGACGAGTAGGGGGTCTGCTCTGTAAGCGCTGACCTGCGAGCACCATGCGAATTTCAGCTCTGATGCAGGCCTGCCGTAAATGCCCGATTACATGTGACTTAGCAAGAGGAAAAGGTATGTGCACCCGCTCCTCAGGCCTCGTTTTAAAAAAGCCCTCACAGCCTGCAAACACTTCTAGCAAAACAAGCTTTCTATTTTGTGGTGTTTAGGAAAATATGCATGTTGCTTTGGGTTGCTTTATTTTATTTTTAAAAATATTTTTAAAATTGATTTTAGAGAAGAAGGGAGAGGGAGAGAGAGATAGAAACATCAGTGATGAGAGGGAATCATTGATAGGTTGCCTCCTGCACGCCCCACACTGGGGATGGAGCCCACAACCCGGGCATGTGCCCTGATCGGGAACCGAACTGTGATCTCCTGGTTGACAGGTTGACACTCAACCACTGAGCCACGCCAGCCAGGAGCTTTGAGTTGCTTTAAAACCAGATTTTTAAAATTATAATAGGATAGTCATGATACTAAAGATTTTCTGTTAACGTCAGTTTTCAAAAGTTCTTACATTGATTCAAATAAAAATGTTATGCTTCCAATGTGGTCTCAGTTGTAGGTTCTCCTACAACGTTTTCTATATTTTTTGCTCCTACTCGTTCTTCCTGTTGTCATTCTATGCCAAAGGCTAAATGTCCTCCTCGTCTTATTTCCTGGGTGTTTTTGGTCAGGTGTCCGCCTGCCGGCTCAGCAGCTCATTTTGAAGGTGCAGGAGCAGAGGGCGAAAATCCGTGGCATCCTCAGTGAGAGGAAGCACTGGCCGCTAGACCGCCCTCCTGACCTGCTTTCCTGCCCCCTCCGGGAGGAAAGTCTCACTTCCTCTCTGAGCCCCCACGGCATTTTGTGCATTTCCCACAATGTCTGGTCTCTGTGAAGGTGGGAACTGTAGGCCCTGCTGCCCCCTGTCTCCCTCCGCTCGGAGCACGGGGCTTGCAGACAGAAAGTGCCGCTAACTGGGTGTGGAACTTGATTTTTGGATTTGGGCATTGCCTTGGAAATGTGAATCTCCACTCTGTTGATGACATCACATTGTTACGGGTGAGTACAGGACTACCTAAAGCACCTGCCCCTCATACTCCTGTCTCCCAGAGCTTGGCACCGTGCCAGGCACGTAGTCAATAAAGTTTCATGATGAAGGGATGCACTAACTTAGAATTCACTGACCGTTACATTAGGCAGGATTTAGTAGAGGCAAGTACCTTTATGTATCAACTAATGACACGCTCCCAACATTGGCTTGAATTCTTTCAGAAGGCTGATTTCAGTCCCCATCTCCCCGCCACCCCCCCCCCCACCCCCGGCCGGGGCCACCTTCTACTCCATCAGGATTCCCGGCCCCACTGCTGCGCAGGTGAAAGCCAAGTTGGAATCCCACCTCCACACTGAGAATTGCTACAGGACTGAACGCAAGAGACAGAAAAGCCAAGTGCCCCCAACCTTGCCTCTTCCAAAGGCTCAGGTGTCCCCAGGCACCCCGGTCTCACGCCTCCTGGAACCTGGTCTCTGGCCCCCATGTGGTGCTTGCCCAGGACTTTCCTCTGCTCCCCTCCCCTCCCCCTCCTGGTTTGGGCTCTGTATCTTCAACTCCATTCAGGCCTGCGATTGAGAATCAGGTTTTGGATTTGCTGATTAACTTCAGGTTCCAATTGCACACGGAGGGGTCAGACTCGGCTGCCAAGTGTGGTCGGATTACATACACCCACAAATTACATTTCCTGCACAATGGCTTTGAAACAATCCCGTCTTGCCTTAATGACCAGGAGACAGTTAATCTGGCCGATCAGAAGGAGGATTTTACAATTTTAAAACATTGCTGTGGGTTTGTATTGAGGAAGATTTGTAAGTTGAGACAGGTTGCCAGCCAACTGGGGGGAAATTGAACCTCTACCTCCTGCCAAGATAAATGCCAACTAGATCACCTAAATAAAAGCAAAATAAATGAAACCATAAAATACTAGGAAAAACCCCCGATTTTTTCATGACCTCGGGGGTCATAAAAGAAATCATTAAATTTGACTACATTTTGTTTGCCAAAAAAAAAAGCACTAATGAAACAAGATCAATGGTAAACTGGTAGGAACGCTTTCCAGCATGTGTGATAGACAAAGGGCTAATTTCCTAGACAAAGAATTTTCACAAATCGATAAGCAAAAACACCAATATCTTAAAAATTATAAAGAATGTGAGCAGACATTTCACAGAAAGTACAGATGACTCTATACTATATAAAAAGATGCTCAATCTCAATTGCAAAAAAATACACATAAATCAGGTAGCAAATCCATAAATTAGACACTGAAATTAGATTTTTCTACAAATAAAGTTGGAAACTACAAACAATGTGATAATGCACTGGTCACAGAGGGTTTGGGGAAACTCGTTACTAAGAGTCAGAATTCCTACAGCTGCCTGGAGGGCCATGGGCTGTAACAGCCAATGAAGTACAAGTGTCCATATCCTTTGCCAGCAATTTCGCTTCTAGAATGTATTTTCTCTGCATGCGGGGAGCTTCCAATCAGATTGCACTCAGAATGAATGTCCCGTCCAGAGGCACCATATACCTGAGCAAAGGCTCCAAAATTAAAGAAAGGTATGTATCCAACCAAAATAGTAACAACCAAAAGGCACTTGAAGGAAACACCAATGCAGGAAACAGGAGGCAAAGATAAGATATTGCATCCATAAAACCAGAATAAAATGAGAGAGAGAGCAAGAAAGAGCTCTCTTGAAAATTGAAATTGAAGAATTGTAAAAAAAAAAAAAAAGATTCTAGAAGAGATAAACAATAGTGAAAAAAGACAAGACAACCAGCTGATCGATTCCGAAAGTCCAGCACCTAATTGTTAGACTTTCTAGTGACACTCCTGCCAGCCCAGTAAAGTAAGACACATGGTTTCTGTTGTCCTTGACCTGCCAACAAACCTCAGAAATGTCAGAAAACTCTGGGTTCCCACAAACTCCAGTAGAATAAGAAGAGTAGATGGAGCCGAAACCGGTTTGGCTCAGTGGATAGAGCGTCGGCCTGGGGACTGAAAGGTCCCAGGTTCGATTCCGGTCAAGGGCATGTACCTGGGTTGCGGGCACATCCCCAGTAGATGTGCAGGAGGCAGCTGATCGATGTTTCTAACTCTCTATCTCTCTCCCTTCCTCTCTGTAAAAAATCAATAAAATATATTAAAAAAAAAAAAAAAAAAGAAGAGTAGATGGAAAAAACCTTCACGGAAAAGATAAATCATGGTTGCGTGTGTAAATACTCATTTTCACTTTGCAAAACATGTTTTTCCTTCTGAATATGTTTCTTAGATGTGGGTGAATAGAAATCCTGATTATGGGCTGTGGGATTGCTATAAATAGTTTATATTTTTATTACTTTCTAATTACATCATGTTGAAAAGTAAGCAGGCAATGGAAATGACAACTTACCGAATCACAGATAAAATCTCCCTTTCTTAGATGAAACTGGGGTTTGTTGTCATTTCGCCTTTTGCCCTTTCGATTTTGACTAATGTTTATGGACATTAATGAGAGCGCAGGAACCCAAACAGCCAAAACTATGGGGCCCCGCCATTGTAGACCAGACCTCTGGTGAAGGCGGAATGTCCTTCATTATTAACTTACTGTTGCAGCACAGCAATGCATTAAACAAGATTAAAGAACACAGAGCTTGCGTGGTAATTTATTTTCTTGACTTGCAACCCGCTGTGAAAATAATATCAAAGAAAACCACCTCGCCTTTGTTGTCTTTGTCCGAGTTTAAATGACAAAACTTCTGGGCAAGGCTCTCGGGCACCCGGGCACCGTGGCAAAAGAAGTCAATGACAGCCAAACCCTTCTCCCGTCGGTGCGCCTCAGGGGGAATGACTTGCAAACACGCTTCATTTGAAAATCGAGTTTTACCATTTAACAATCATTTGCAACGCCCCAGCTTTTGGCCTTGGCTCTTTGTTTCTCACCGCACATGTCAAGATCCCCACGGGTGGAGGAGGGCGCAGCTGGGAAATTTGGGAGCAAATGGAAAATCAGGGTGAACCGGTTGTGCCTTGTGATGAACAGCAGCGCTGCTCCTGGGCACTGCCTCTTGTTCCTCCTGATCTCACGGCTGCTTTCCTGGCCACTCGGCCGGTCGCCCTCGTTCCATTGACCACCCATAGCCAGTCCACCCCGCCCGATGGGCTGACATCAGCTCTTCCCACAGGAATTCTCCCACACTTGAGGCTCCCTTGATGGTCAAGGTCACTGACTCAAGCACCGAGGTGGGCCGTGCAGGGGCTTAGTACAGCGTCCACGCCCCTAATGATGAAGAGGCCCACGCCCAATTGCAGCCAGGGTGGCCATGCTGCAAAGCTGGCTTACTTTTGCCGGCCTTTCAATTCTTTAAAAGCAACTGGAAATCAAGACACTTTTGGTGAGCTCTTCCAATTTGTAGAATGTTTTTGAAACATTGTATGGTCCCGTGAAGTGAACCATCGGGCCAGATTTGGCCTTCAGGCTGACAATTTGCAGGCTGCTCTCGGTTTTCTAGGTACATCATCAGAATAAAAGGGGAGGGCAGCCATAGGGCCATAGTGAAATATATGCTGGAAAGGTGTATATTATCCCACTCTTAGGGTTTTGCATCAGCACCGTACAGTCTTGCGGTGTTTAAAGCACACGCAAGTAAACAATTTGTTTGTTTGTTTGTTTGTCTCAGTGTTCTCCAAGTTTAGTTAACCATCGAATTCATTCTCACAGGACACCTTTCTGTTATTGGCATTTTTCTTACAACTCAGACCTGAGTTATACAAAGCTGTAACGTACTCAGCTGCACAGAAGGGAATTGCGGATTGAATCACAAGCAGGTGGCCCTGAGCAGAAAACAAAATGTGTTCTTCCTCAGAAATCACTCTTTTAGAAAACACCGTGAGGGAACAACACCTGCCCGTTGACAGCACGTGCTTTACTTGTAGGAGACGGAAAATGACTGCAAGTCAAAGCAGAAACTGCTCTCTTGCTGCCTTGTAACTTTCTTCGGTGCCAATGTCCCGGGCTCACTACGAACAGCGTCCGGGTGATGGCCTTAAGGATGTTAGGAAAGACTTTCTTTCCATTTGAGCAGAACTCGGGAAAGTCTTGCAGCAGGAGGCTGGAGGCCGGTCACCGAGGAGGATAAGCAGTTGCAGAACAAAGGCTCTCACTTCGACTATCACAAGAAGTTCAAGTGGAACTTGAAACCTTTGTGCCTCCTAAGTGATGCCTTCACGCGGGAGAGGCAGCACATCTGAGGGTTCTTAAATACTTACCCAGCGGTGGAGGAAAGCGAGGGGTGCTGGTGGCAGGCGGCAGGAGAGAAGTTATTCGCTACAGAAAAGGGAGTGAGTGTCAGCACGCAATGGCAGTCTGAACGAACAGGATAGAGATATCTTAAAAAATATATATCTTCGTAGATATGCACATTTAATATGTAACAGAGACGGCATTTCAAAACACCGGCAAAGAGAAATGATTCAGTAGACCACGCGTGCCAGGACTGAACCAAGAGGTGGCTTAGGTAGACTTCAGCTCCCCGCCATCTCAAAGTCTCCACCAGATCCCCTACTTTGATATAGATTATTTATATTTTTTAAGTTAATGTAAGGTGAAAATGAACAGGGAGGCTCATGCTTTTCCAATAATGTTACTACCCCAATATTGGGTGTTAGGACCCATGCATATATATGTCTGTGCTTATTTGTATATTTCATAGAGAGAGGTTTGGAAGAGTACGGAGTTGTGAGAATTTTTATTCCTTTACAAGTTATGGGTACATGACACGACTTTGAGAAACTCTGCTTTTCAGGGAGATTCTCCCAAATTAAACCACAAATGGGGGGCACGGGCAGTAAGGACGGATTCAGAGTCAGAATGAGGTTAGAGTTTTGCTTTCACACCAAATGCCAGTGTGGCCTAAGCAAGTCCCTCCCCATCTCTGGGCTTGTGTCTCCACTGGCAAGTGAGAGCGGTGGACACCATGATGTCTAAAGATCCTGCCGGCCCTGGCCTCTGAGATTCTCTACTCAACGATGGAGGGTGGATTCCAAAATGTTCATGAAAAAAAACAGAAGAAAACAAAACACAAACCCTCCTGAAGTTCAAGTGTCACATTGCCCCCTTCTGGACCTTTCTAGTGTCCACATGCACAAGGTTATTAACTCGTAAGCCCTCATGGACATGCTGAAATATGACAGCCCAGTTCCTTCCCCCTCACAATTTAGAAAGCCAGGTTTGAGGTTTTCTAATAGAAGGATTAGAAGACAACCCAGGAAAGGGGAAAGGAAAAAGGGTGCCAAAGGTCTAGGGGTCGACATGGGGGAGGAGCTGCACTCAGGAGAGCTTTACAGTTTTATCTTCATCAAATTCCCCCAATTTAATAAGCACTGTTAGCTGTTCTTCGTCAAGTGCCTACTATGTGCCAGGGACCAGTTTTTTCAATCCTTCCAATGACTTCCAGACAGGCCCGAGTGGCTCCTGCTTGTTCCCGCCATTTTGCCTTTTTCCCATCCTGTGGAGATGGTCTTCCTTCTAGAAGTGTTCCCTGCCTGCTCCTGACCACACTGCTACCACGCGGTGGCTCCTCAGATCTGTGTCTCGTGATCTGGTCCTCGGCTCCGTGTTTTTTCTATTTGATTTGTGTGAGTCGAGCTTCCTCATGAGTTCTCCTTGTGTCCATGTGGCATGGTCAGGGCCTCCGTCCATCGCCTGCATTCCGCATCACCTGGAACAGGGCTGCTCACCTAGGGCCGGACAACTGCCAAGGTGACCTTATCTTTACCTCCTTCCTTCCTTGTTCCCCTGCAGGGAAAGTCACCTGTACTTTGGGTAGTAACCTCTCTTCTTTACTCTGAAGGTGGAAAATCAAGCTTCTCATTTTCTTCTCCAGATGTGTCCCCTCTCACACCTTGGCAAAGGGTAAGCATCCTTCCTGATGGAACCACAACCCTTAACTCCTCTTTTTTCTTATGGCTCCTGTTCAACGTGTCAGCAAATTCTATTGGCTCTCCCTTCAAAACATATCCTGAATGCAATCCTTTGATCTCATTACTAGAGGCCTGGAGCACGAAATTCGTACATGAGTAGGGTCCCTAGGTTTTTTTTTTTTAGTTGCCTCAGTCTGTCACCAATAGTTTTCACCTTCCTCTTCTCACTGACCACCCTCCACCCTACTAACTTGGTTAATGTTAAACTTATCCTGTCTTCCCTCTGCTCAGTCCTAACCAATAGGCTTGTACTTCTCATCCTTCATTGATTGGACATCCTGCTCAGATCACACAGAGAGCTGACAGTGCAGTGGGGATGCAGGACACAAGGCAACAACCTCAGAAGAAGCACCTATATCTATAGGTGTACCAGGATCAAAGAGTAAATTGCATTTTTTTTTAATCAAATAAGTATTCACCTTAATGACCAACCTCTGGGGAAGCAGGAAATTCATAAACCATGCAGAGACAAGCAGTGAATCTAGGCTTTACATGAAAATACACGGAAACCGCACTGGCCTTCCATCCAAAAGGAGCCTGGTAGATAATGACGTAAACCCATGAAAGAACATGAGTCACAAAGTCCAGGGTCTCGCAGGCCCACCGGCCTGGGAAAGACAAAATGAACTGCTCTTCTGAAAATGAGGCAGGGCCCTCCCGGGTCTGGCTCTGCCTTTCCTGCTCCAAGAACTGCCGGGCACAGGCGTCCTCGCGGAGGACCGTGGTGACCTAAGAGAAAGGCAGATCTCATCAGAGCGGCTGTCTTCCCTGGAGCGGAACCCATCTGGGAACCATTGAAAAGTGATTACAGGTGCTGGAGAGGCTGCCTGCGTGCTGCCCGCTGGGAGCTGAGGCTTGGGAGCCAGTTCTGGGAACTGCACACTGTTCCCTGGTGCTTGCTAATTGACCGGGCACTTCTGGCTGAAAAACATCCCCCCAGGGAGGCGAGTGGAAGTAGGTAAGCAGCCTGTCTCACCTCACAGGGCCTTTCCCCAGCAAAGTTTGAGTTCTGGAGACGAGAGAGGGGATTTCAATACATAAACTGCGAACAGATCACAGACTGAACGTGCACAGATTCAGAAGGGTGCGTCCAGAAGGTTCTGCTGTGAGGAGCAGCCCACACTCCTCCTCCCGGCCGCCCCGTACGCCTTCAGCCTGGGTTCACGAACGCTTTATCACTGTGAAGATAAAGGGCGGCTGTTTCTATGGGCAGGCCCTGGGTCTTATTGATCTCAGGATTCTGGGCACCTGGTACCCAGGAGGAGCCTATAAATGCTGGCTGAATTGACTGGAATTGTACAGCTTTGTGAAAAGGTAGTGTGGGTTCTAGAAGATACAGAAATAGATATTTCTGTCTTAAGCATCCTTCTCTGGCTGAAAAAAAAAAAACCACAACACAAAACCCACCCATGACAAATGAGTGTCCCCTGATCAAGAAGAAAAGGCGAAAATGTAACAAAACGACAGAAACTCAAGTGTTCAATCCTGAAACAAACAAGGGCAGGCTTATTGCGCGGGCCCCTCCCCGGAGCTCCTCCGGCTAGAAAATGTCTGCACCAAATGTCTGTGGGTTCGATGAAACACCCCATTGTGTGCCGGCGAAGCACACCTCGAATGTGGATAGACATTCCTAAGAAGGTTATTTGAATCGCGAGCGACAGAATGTTTACACACCAGCAGTTGCTCCAACCCACAGACAATAAAAACAACCCCATTATGGCTTTCTTGGAGGGCTACTAAGATTAACATGAGCACAGTGAGCGTCAAAGAGGCTCCGTTTCTCTTATTTTATTTTAGGGTGTCAGTAGCTTGCAGCAGAATTTGCTTTATTTCAATAAGAAATAATCCTGCTCTATTTTCAAGACCTCCTTTGCACTTCTCCATTCCTCCCAAACAGCTCTACAAATACACACGCCCATGCACTTGCCTTTGACCTTGTCCCTGCTCCTTGCCTTCCTTCTGTTTACTCTTCCCCGGGGGAGCCAAAACCAACACTAATTAGCAGTGAATTAAATCCCACCTCTGGGACGCTGGGGAGTCGGTGTTTACCCAGGGCTCCAAGGCATCCTAGTCCCTCTCCCCTCAAAGACACTCGATTAAATACCCAGCCCTGAAGGAAAGTTCTGGGACCTGAATCAATTATCCGATTTATGCCTCAAGTTTACCTTGCCTATCATAAAACAGCCTTTCATGCCTGGGTAGCGTTAGTCCCCAGCTTGGCCTACCTGGAACACACTTGCTCCTTGTCTTCCTTAACCTTCAGACCCCACTGTAACATTTCCGTGATGTTCTCTTCTCTCTATTCACCCAGAAAAGGCTGAGGCTCGGAAGGCAGCAGGGGGAGAATTAGGAAAGGTCACCAGGAGCAAAGAGGTGTCATTAAAGATCAAGGTTAAGGTCATCCCACACCCTCATATACCCAATTACTATGTACGGATGCACAAACTGGAGAGTGAACGAAGCTGATAGGGAAAAGTGGACTCATTTGAAATACGGTATTGGAGGAGAGCTCTCTGGACACCCCGGACCACCAGACAGACAGACAAGCTGGACATTCAAGCATTTCGTGGCCTGGTCTGAGTTTTCCTCTTGCTTCTTACACATCCCTAAACCGAACCAACCGGGGCTGCAAGCAGATTGGCTGTTTCATAGTTTCCCTTGATGACCCAAGCACATTCCTGGACTCTCAGAGTGCAGAGGGGCGGGTCCCACAGGGTTGTTTAATCTCTCATGTTGTGTTTGAAAAAACAGATGCAGGGAGGTAAAAGAGACCTACTGGTGCCCAGCTGGTGTGGCTCAGTGGTTGAGCGTCGACCTATGAACCAGGAGGTCACAGTTCAATTCCAGGTCAGGGCACATGTCCAGGTTGTGGGCTCGATCCCCAGTAAGGAGTGTGCAGGAGGCAGCCAATCAGTGATTCTCTTTCATCATTGATGTTTCTATCTTTCTCTCCTTTCCTCTCTGAAATCAATAAAAAAATATATTTTTTAAAAAGAGAGAGACCTACTAGTTAGTGGAAAGAACAAGATTAGAACCAAGTATCTTTATGTCTTTCCACTATGCTAGCCCACCAAACATCCCAACAGAATGAATAAATCTCTAAAACTAATTGTTGGAATTTAAAAACCAAGCTAAGAAAAATATAAATAAACAAACAGCTAAGTAAATATTTTTATTTGATATCAACTCAAAAGAAATTTTAGAAAATGTAAATATTTTCTTTTGACCAAAGAGGACTTCATTAGTAGAAGAGCTCTAAGTCACACTCTCCTACATGTTTCACAAGAGAATAATTTAGAAAATCATTGTTCTCCTCACATGCAAACTTTCTGTGATAAGTTGTTTGTGATGGCAAAAGAAAAAAGTATATATTTGGCTTAATAAATATCAACGGCTTCTTATTTTGTGCCATGAGTCCTCAGAAGGCTCTTAGGCCACATCATATCTCAGCATTGAACCCCATGTTACAAAATGTTCCCCACTCAAACAAAGGCAGCAGTAAAACTTGCCTGTTGTTAGTCTTTCCAAGAAAAGTCCCTGGCACAGAAACTGTACTTTTTCATTCTTTCAAACTGTGCCCAACCCATTTATCTTTCATGCCTGGTGTTACATTTCCCCCTCATGCTTCATCTCCATCCAAACCAGCTCACCCAACTCGTTTGCCAATTCACACTCATTCCTCTCTCCTGTGAGCCCAGCACGTCTGCGGCCTGTACCACACAAGCACTCACCAGGTGTGCCCTTGGCTTGTTATTTACCTTACAGTTGCATTTTATCCTCCTTATTAATAACTATTTACTGAGAGCCTACAATATGTAGCTACTGCTCAACAAGTAGGGTGAACAGAGAATTTGTCATTCAAACCAGGACACTTTCAAGGGGAGGAGGAGGTACTATTAATAATACACTGGAATGGCAGGTGTGAACCAGGCATGCCTGACAAATGAGCATAAGGTCACCCTCTCAATACGTGATGGTGTGGCCCAGCTGGCATGGCTCGATGGTTGAGCGTCGATCTATGAACCAGGAGGTCACGGTTCAATTCCTGGTCAGGGCACATGTGCAGGAGGCAGCCGATCAATGATTCTCTCTCATCATTGATGTTTCTCTCTTTCCTTCCCTGTCCCTTCCTCTCTGAAATCAATAAAAGTATTTTTTTAAATAAGTGATGGCACGGCCGACATTGTAGGCTGGCTCACTCAACGCGTTTGCTAACTCTCTTCTTCCTTCCTTGCCGTCTCCTGTTATAAAGGCTGGAAATCCCGACTCCTCTTTCTCCCTCACAGCTAGAGCTGGCCAGGAGGCACCGTTCTGGACAATGAGACCTCGGGAGGGGTTCCTAACTAACTTGTGATCCTGATAAAATGGGATATTTAAAACGAGCATAGCCCTTTCCCTTTCTTCTTCTGTGGAACGCCGCCTAAAGACCAGGACGTGAGAAATATGACAGCAAAAGGAAGGATGACAGAGTAAAAAGCAGGAATAACCCAGGTCTTCAGAGCGGTTAAAACAAAGTTATCAGTCGCCTATTACAGGGATTTCCAGCCCCTTTCACCTCATGGCACACATAAACTGATCACTACAATTCTGTGGCATACCACAAAATATATTTTTGCTGATCTGACCAAAAAATAGGTATAATTTTGATTCATTCACACCGGACAGCTACTGTTGTGTTGGCTGCTGTCATTATTGTATTTGACAATAAGGGAATAGAGGTCCGTGACCCTGACTAAACAGGCAGGTATTGCATGTTTTAAACATTCTTGTGGCACACCAGTTGAAAATCACTGGCCTATTACTATGTATGATCTGTGTTCCCCAAAATTCATATGTTGAGGACTTGAACCCCTAAAGTGGAATTTGGAGATGGGGCCTTTGGGGTTAATTAGGTTTAGATTAGCTTAGATGGGGCACTCATGATGGGATTAGTGCCCTTATAAGAAGAAACCAGAGAGCTAGGGTGCTTCCCCCTCTCTTCTCTCCTCTCTCTCTACCATATGAGGACAAGGCAAAAAGGTGGCCATCAGCAAGCCAGAAAGAAAGCTCTCATCAGAACCAACCATGCAGTCACCCTGATCTCAGACGACCAGCCTCCGGAACTTTGAGAGAATAAATTTCTGTTGTTTCCACCTCCTGGTCTCTGGTATTTTGTGATGGCAGAGTGAACTGACTAATACACCTGTCTAGACTTCTTCCTCTCCAAGAAAATGCCCTTCTTTTAGCTGAGTAGAAAGGTTCTTTGATTACTTGCAGCCAAAAGCATTCTTAACTAAGAATAGCTATCCTTATTTTGTTCCAATTACTCTAGACAGGTTTTCTTTAATCCTTACAACACCCCTGAAAGGTGCCTGCGATGAAAAAACTGAACTTCAGAAAGGGCGTGGTAACTCGTCCAATGTCATACAGTAGGGCATAGCATGTTGATGGCCAGTCTAGCCCGTCTGACCTCAGAGCCTGCGCTTCCCACACACACAGGCAGCTGCTTCGATGCCCGCCCGCCCCGTGAGCCAGAGCTGTGCCTGCCACAGGCAATCCCACTGGACGATGCTGCTAGAAAAGAGGACGAAAAAGACCTCATTTCCCCCTACTTTCTGCCTCACTCCCATTCTAAACGATGCGAGGGTGCCACCCCCTGATCAAAGTGGAGGCTCCATAAAATGAAGGCTTAAACCAAGAAAGGAAAAGCAGAGAACAGGCCGAGCAGGGACTCAGTGCAGAAGGGAAGGGAAGGGAAGTCTCAGAAAGCCATGCCAGGGCTGGAACAGAACTGACCAGCCCGGGGAACTGAAGCTCCACTCTGGAGGGCCCTTGTCTTCCTCACCATCCTAACTCAACACTCAGCCCCCAACTCTGTTTCCTTTTTCCTGTCTAAAATCCAAACCACCCAAACAACAGCTGCTAATCTGCAAGAACAGTTCCTCCCTCTTCCAAGAGCCATGCTTGACCAACTGTTGCTGAAACTCGCTGAATGTTGACTGCTCTGGCTAAAATGAGATGCTCCTGGTAGCTCTCCTATGCCTGGCGTCTTCAAATAAAGGGTTGTGCTAATGGTGCTCTGCCTGGTTTCTTCCCACAGACCATGTTGCAAAACTAAAGGGAGAAAAGTTGGAAGGAGTGGAATAAGAGAGCTATGTCCTCCCCTATAATAAGGGAAAGTCGATAGCTTCTGTCTAAAATCGAATCAGGGACCAGCCATCTAAGCAAATTATTTGGAAATAGGGGGGTAAGTTATCCAGCAGGTAAGAACAGAGAGTGATTGTATCCAAGGAGGGAACTGTTAGGAACTGTTTTTGTTAGGATCTTTTAATGTGCTCTATTTCATAAAATTAGATGAATGCATTATTTCAACAACTAAGCAACTTTTTAAAAGTAAAAACTTTCCATTTAAAGCAAAAAAAATGCAATTACATAATCAAGTGTGTCTATAAATTATCCCAACTAAACGGTCCCGACAAAGAGAGACGTAGAAAGCTTTCTTGGTGGCATAAGGCTTGGAAAGAGGGAGGTCTAGGGAGCAGCTGGTTTGGCAAAGACAGGGAAGCTGTCCGACCCACTCCACTGCCATGGGAGCAGTGAGCCAATGCATTTCCATCTGCCACTCAAGTCCCCGGGCACGCCCGGCGTCAGAGGACGTGGCTAAGTGGGGGATGGAGGCTTTCTGGAAAAGTGTCTATTTCTGTGTTCTTCAAGGAAGATTAAGAGCAGAGTTCTCTTTAGTTTTCTGTTCTCCAACTTGGGTTTCTTTCTTTTTCTTTCTTCTTCTCTTTCTTTTCTCTTTCCTTCTTTCTCTTTTCTGTGCAACTCTCTTTACACGGGACTTTTTCTGTTTCACTCCCTTTCCCTTAATCTGTGAGTTTCCTCTCACTCAGGATGCTTTTCCCCTTTGGCTTTATTTTTCTCTGTGATCATAAATTCTTCCCGCCATCCCCACCCTGTCTCTCTTCCCGTCTCCATGCTCTCTAAGTCTTGGCTGACGTGCATGTATTTTTGCCTTTTAATTTTCCAAGTGGTTAGCCAAAATGACTTGAGTCTTTTGACCGAAACTCATCCATCTGTAAAATTGGTTAATATTCCTTGGGATGCTTAAAATAATGGCTGAGCTATCTTTGAAGTTCTTGAGAGAAAATAATTTAAGAGCTGTGGCCTGCTTAATTCAAATTCTAGACTATTGTCTTCATAAGTAATTTGAATATTTCCTTCTCTTAATATTTATAACTTCAGTTCTAGAGAACTTTTGCTAGAAGGACAATAAGAAATGACAACAGTAGAATGAGAGTAATTTTTTAAATTGATTTTGGAGAGGAAGGGAGAGGGAGAGACAGAAACATCAATGATGAGAGAGAATCATTGATTGGCTGCCTCCTGCACATCGCTACTGGGGATCGAGCCCACAATGAGAGTAATTTTATGAAGTTTGTCCTTTCAACAACTGAAGGAAAATCAGCCAATGACTTAAGGCTCCTGACTCCCTGGAGAAATATTATAATGAGATTCAAAGAATAAAGTTGGATTTCACAATATTTTAATTCTTGAGTTTCTCAAAATGGAACTATGTATTTGGCTGAAAATCTTAACCTACTAAGACAAAAGCTTTTCTTCTTTTAAAACTGTAAGTCTAGGGGTATTCAAATTTTCCAAGCACATGTTACCAATGTATAAAATTGATTTATAGGATTCATTGCTCAGGAATTATGGCTGTGTAAAGAATGATGGTTCTTTAATGGCACAACATTTGCTAATTAAAGTATTTGAATGGTAGCTATACTTTCCTCCCCCCCCCCCTTACCCCCAGTTAATCCATTTTAACTGAAAATCTAAGGTTAAACCAAGAGCACCGAGGGCTCTAAGGCCTATCTGGGAAAGTTAGATTTTACACAAACCTGCCTTTATTTTAAATGTAGGTTAGTTATTAGGAAAAAAGCACATACCGCGAACTAAATATGCAATCCACATTTCTTCCGAACACAGAGGGAGGCCTCTCTGAAGGTTTTTCCAGGCTTACCACCGAACAGCGGTCAAGCCAAAAATAAGCCCACGAGGGCTTTACTGGGCAAATTCAACAGCACAGGAAACACTAGTCCATAGAGAGTTGGACGTAGCTTTTCCCCAGGAGCCTCTCTCGGGGACCCCCCACCCACATGCCCCATCTCCTAATTAGAAGGCTAATTAGGATTCCAAGTTGAATGCTAAATGGGAGGGAGATGTGAGGGCAGGCCAGGATTCCTTTCCCATCAAGCACTGCCTTCTCCCTCCTGGGCTGCAGGGAGTGGGCAGAGAGCTGGCTCAGGACTGGCTGGCTGGGGGGCCGTGTTTATTTTCAGTTGTCTGAGAGGGAAGATCTGTCTTACACATTGCAAACTCTGAAAAAATAAAATTTAGAACAACACGCCGTGGGCTTTTAGCACTTTAAGGAAAAGAAGCAAGTATCTTGTAAGCTCAGTTATTGTTACCATGGTAACTGAAGGGGGCAAGAGGAGATCTCTTCAAGAACAGTTCCGGAATCCAGCCAGGCGGCGGCGTCTCCACCGTGCAGGGCGACTTCTTCAGTTACCATGGCAACCAAAAAATCAGATGTGCTTTTGCAACACTAACAGAAACCATCTTTTGAAGCGCTTCTGTGGATCACATTGAATACTGATGATGCAAGCTTGAGGGATACACATCTTTTTAGCAAACAAAACAAAACAAAACCCAGAAAACACCATATCGCCATAAACACACGCTCGCTTCAGATGCCCCTTTGAAATCTTGGCTTGGCTGGGGATAGGTTTTTCGGTCTGGTTTTGTTTGTTTCCCTTTTGGAGTCCCGCGGCCTCGAGTGCAAACGCGATTTGTTTAATTTCCAAACTTGTCTGAGCTGCACGGGGAAGAGCCGAGAACGCGGTTCCTTCGCTCCGGCTTTGACGCGGCCCGAGGAAGAGGGCTGGGCAGGGCGAGGCGAACAGAGTCCTCTTGTCTCCTGAACTCGGGAGGACGCCGTGGGGCGCGGAGCTGGAGCCGGAGGGAGGGGAGCTGGGAGGGAGGCGGAGGGGAGCGGGACGGGGAAGGAAAGGCGCAGGGGGCGGAATCTCCGCTGCCCCGTGAGGCTCCGGCAATGTCCTCGGCGGTCTTGACCGCTCCACCTGCCCAGATGCCGCGTCGGGCACACGAAGCTGATCGGAAATGACATTTTAAAGCCCCTGCTGGGATCCTTTGCCCGAGTCGGAGCTCCTACTATTCCTGCGAAGACACCCCCCCAGGAGGAGGCCGGGGGCTTGCTTCCTTTGGGCTGCCTTTCCTTCAGGGAGCTTCCCCGGGGTGCGGCCCGGTTGCAGGTCCCCCCCCCCCCCCGAGCCGCCGTCCTCGCCGCCAGCCCGGGCCCTCAGCCTCCAGCCCCCGCGACAAAGCTGCAGGCGCGGTGCGCGCACCAGGTGCTCCGGCCCCGCGCAGCGGCCCCCAAGTTCACGTGCGGCGCGACTCAGACGCGGCGCCGCGCAGACCCGGACGCGGGCCACGCGCGCACATCCCCGTGGGCGCCACGCAGGCTCGGGCCCCGCGCGCGAGCACACGCCGCCTCCCGTCTAACGCCCTCTCCCCGATGGGCCTGGGAGGGGCGCCCCCAGGAGCACCTCGCCTTCTCCCGACCGCGACGCGGCCCTCCTCGCGCCAGGAGTGCGTCTCC
>NW_005871201.1:0-31664 GCF_000147115.1 Myotis lucifugus | reverse complement strand
GGTGTCACCGCGCTGCGGGCACCCGGTCTTCCCCCGCTGCCAGGGACGGCGACTGGAGCGACAGCAGAGGCGGCGAACCCCTCTCTCCGCCCGGCCAGGGCTTGGGCGCAGGGACCCAGGCGCCCCGCATCTGTTCCCCGAGGACCAATGGGGAGCGGGGGGCTGGCCCGTCCTAGGGGGCTCGGGCCGCTCTCGCCCGAGGCTCCGGCCCAGACCCAGGAGGCGGGTTTCCATGGCAGCCAGGAGGGAGGGCGGGTGGGAGGGGCGCGCGGCCAGGGACACCCATCGCGTGCACCGGAGGAAGGGGGTGGCCCTGCCGCGGTGAGGACGCCCCCCTCGCCCCCACCAACAGAGATGGGAAGCGGCCACACGGCCCGGGGGGTGGACGCGGCTCCCATTAGCTCTCGCCTGTACCGAGCGGCTCCGGCCTTTGGATCCAAGGTTCCCGTGTCTTCTGGAGCCGCCCCCCAGGAACTGTCCGGACAGAAGGGGGTTCCCAGCAACGCTGAGACAGCTCCTTCGGGGGGGGGGTCTGGCAGCGCCCAGACTCTGAAGGAAGAGGTGCGGACACTCGCAGACATTTGGGTGCCTCCGTGTCCCCCGAGGCAGGGGATCCCGACCTCCCGTGCTCTCCCAGCGGCGACCCTCGGGTAATGAATGGACGTGCCATTCATACTTTTCCAGTTTACATACGAGGAAGCCAGCTCACTGACCTGCCTGTAGAGCGGGAATGCCATTCATAGAATACTAAGGCACGGAGGTTATTCATGGAAGTTCCAGTCCTTTACTTTGCAGAGGAGGACACTGAGGCCAGAGAAGTTAACTTAGCGAAGGTCACACAACTGCTTAAGGGCAGAGCCAAGACGAGGCACCCTCACTCACAGCTCAGTGAGCGCTCTTCCCACCTCCTCCTCCTCCTCTCCCAGGACCCTGCATTCATGATTCCAGAATAATCCTTACAGAAGCAAAAGTGCGGAGAAGAAAAATAACCGAACCTCAAAGTCCTTTTATGGTAGACATTTGGGAACCCAAAGGTTCTCTCTCTCTCTCTCTCTCTCTCTCTCTCTCTCTCTCTCTCTCTCTCTCTCTTGGCCAGGCACTGTTATAAGCACTTTCACAAAGATGATTAAATCCTCAAAGTCTCCTAACCCGTTAGGTGCGCTCTTATTTCCATTCCCAAGGTGACAGATGAGGAAACAGGCCCAGAAAGGATATTCGACTTGCTCAAGGTCACATAGCAGCGCACTGCTGGGGCTGGGATTCAAACCCAGCCAGTCCGACTGCAAAGTCCGTTTTCCTCGTCTTTCCTGCCCGCTGCTGCCTCTTGGTAGATGATGAAAGGGGCCAGGAACAGGAAGGGCAAGAAACAAAACCTTGGACAGCTCCGGGGTCTGGCCCTTGGGAGTGGCGAGAAACCGAGAGAACTTGGAATGGTTCTTCGTTGGCGTGTGCGAGCGGCCCTCCACTCTCGTGGGATAAGATTCTCTGAGAAAGGTTTGTCTTCAAAGGGAGGCCCTCTCCTCAAAAGACAAGAGGAGTTTTACAAAAAGAGGAATCATTAAAACCGTGCATGCCATCTGCCTGTTTTCTCCCTTAAAGCAACCCAATATAGGATAAAACTGCCTTCTCAAACAGTATGATATGAAATAGCCGATGAATTCTAGATTGTGATGACACACAGGATAGGATGTCAGGAAACGGCCTAGAAATCGAGAACCTCAAACACCCAACCTGACGGAGGCCCTCCCTTCGTCCCACGGACACCCGAGAGCAAAGCTGGGGCTCCAAGGTTCCTGGAGACGATCACAGAAAAGGAAAACTTAAATCAGCATCAGAGGCAACTTCTAAAGTCCACTGGCCAGAGTCGACTCCAGGAGCCCCCCTGCACCCCCAGTCCTCTCGGAGCCATGCTGCTAGGACCTGCTACTTTTCACATCAGAACCTTTTCCCTGGGGGTCCCGGGACCCACTGCCATGGAGGACTGACTTCCCATCCAACTCCCTACAGTCGGAAAAAGTGTTTTTCTCCTAGAAAGGGCCTTCAGCAATAGGCTGATTACATTGTAATAGAATACAGAGGTTAAACATTTTTTAAAATATATTTCTTTATTGATTTCAGAGAGGAAGGGAGAAGGAAAGAGAAATGGAAACATCAATGATGAGAGAAAATCATTGATTGGCTGCCTCCTGCACGCCCCCCACTGAGGATCGAGCCCGCAACCCAGGCATGTGCCCTTGGCCGGAATCAAACATGGGACCCCTCAGTCCTCAGGCTGATGCTCTATCCACTGAGCCAAGTCGACTAGGGCCAGAGGTTAACATTTTTTGTTGTGAATAGTATGAGGAAATATTTTCACAAATATATATATATAAGTGAAAGCAAAAGTCGCAAAATAGAATGTTTTTCATTAGCTGGTAGATTCACAGGTGGTTTAAGTGATCGTAATATTTTCCAGTGTTTTCAGATTTTTTTAAATAATGGGTGTATGTCAGAAAAATACTTTAATGTCAGAAAGAGATTTTTTTTCCAACAGAATTAATGAAACTGTCAAATCTATAAGATAGGGAAGGTAGTTTCATGGTTATTGGGGAGCTCATTGAAACGTAGTCACTAAACCCTGCTCCCCTGCGTTGGCAGGACAAGTGGTGAACGCACACTTGGAAACACCTGCGGGTGATGCTGAAGCAGGAGGCCCTTGTTCTGTGCTTTGAGAAACATGGACAGTGTTAACGCTACACCTGGACTCTTAGCTCTGCTACTTGCCAGCTGTGTGACACCCTTTGGTTTCAAGAATCTTTTGACCTCCGTTTCCTCATCTCTAAGCTGGGTGTTGTGAGAATTGATGAGATCAAGTTTCTGGCAAATAAAAAACCAGGTTTTCTTAACCTGGAGTCCATGGGCTTTGGGTGTTTGGCAGGAGGATCCCCTCCTGAAAATGTGTTAAAGCACATTCCTTTAGTCACAATCTCTAAGTCATGAGGCTCAAAGAAGGCCAGAACCCCCTTAATAAGCTTAATAAGTGGTAGTGAGCCCGACTGGCGTGGCTCAGTGGTTGAGTGTCGACCTGTGAGCCAGGATGTCGTGGTTCGATTCCAGGTCAGGGCACATGCCCAGGTTGTGGGTTCGATCCCCAGTGTGGGGTGTGCAGGAGGCAGCCAATAAAATGACTCTCATCATTGATGTTTCTATCTCTCTCTCCCTCTCACTCCCTCTCTGAAATCAATAAAAATATATTTTAAAAAATAAGTGGTAGTGATGATTATGATTATTGTAAGTTCTGAGGGATCCTATGTCCATTTCTTCCGAAGTGGTTCCAGGACTGACAGCACAACCTGGGAACTTGTGAGCAATGCAATTTCTCCGGCCCTGACCCAAATCAGGTGAGTGAGCACATCTGGGTGTGGGGCTCAGCAATGGGGGTCTGAGCCATCCTGCTGCCCATTGAAGCTGGAGAACCACTGCCGGGGTGGGGTAGTCTCAGGGCAGGAAGTGGCAAAGAGATATCCGAACGCAGCTGGCTGCTCCATTCCCTTCCCTCCACCCCTGACCCCATCGAGGGCTGATGTGGATTCCAGGAGGGCAGGTGTGTTAGCCTCGGATCTCACTGGGGTGGGGGGGAGGGGGGGCGGACTGCATTTCAACCAGGAGAGGAGTCTGCTGAGCTAGCTCCCTGGTTTCCAACACTGATCCCACTATTCCCTAGCCATTTCTCACCTCCCCCTTTCCTCAGGTTCCTCCGCTTACATCTACCTCACGAGGCCATTGAGGCAATTAACTGTAATGTGCTTGACATATAATAAGTGACTCACAAATGATGCTATTATGTTACAGTGAAGGTTTTCATTCCTAGGCTATATCTTGGTACAAATATCAAGGTGGGTGGGCATTGCTTCGTTTAAAGAAGCATGTGTTATATTAGGTTACAGGAAAGTTCAGGAGAAAAAAACACATGGTATTCACAGGCTGCCTTCCTACTTAGCATGTCAACAGAATGAATGAAGTAACATTTGTAGGACACGGGGCAGTTTTCAGATACCCTGTAAAGTCAGAATACATCCATGATGAACAAGGTCAGCCTCACTGTACCGCGTAAAGCCATGTACTTCCAGGCCACCAGTTGTAAAGGATCCCACTTGGTGCTGGTGAGGTTTTGATAGTTTTGATTCCTGCTGCTTCTCATCTGAATCCTTTGTGACAAGTTTTGTCAGCGCCGCAGCACAGCGCAGCACATGGCACAGGAAAAACATGCCGCCGATGTTTCCGTCTCCTATGTCACAACACGGGGGTCCGTGTTACCCTCATGACGGCAAAGCTCTTACATTTTCTCCAACAGAATCAGCCCAACACCTAAGGTCAGGCATTTTCTTGCACTTTTTCCTGTGACAGTAATAAAACATGATTTCCATGCGAACACCATGACCGTCTGATCATTTGTTTAGAACAATCAACACTATTAAATTGAAGATATGCATTAAAATCCACTTGATTTCCTGGTAGAGAGACTTGTCTGCATTTAGGCCTCAGTCTCTACTGTTGACTTAAAGTATAAAGTGGACAATTAGACTCTAGAGCAGTGGTTCTCAACCTTCCTAATGCCGCGACCCTTTAATACAGTTCCTCATGTTGTGGTGACCCCCAATTTCATTGTTACAAATTGAACATAATTAAAGCATAGTGATTAATCACAAAAGCAATATGTAATTATATATGTGTGTTTTTTTTAATATATTTTATTGATTTTTTACAGAGAGGAAGGGAGAGAGATAGAGAGTTAGAAACATCGATGAGAGAGAAACATCGATCAGCTGCCTCCTGCACATCTCCTACTGAGGATGTGCCCGCAACCAACCAAGGTACATGCCCTTGACCGGAATCGAACCTGGGACCTTTCAGTCCGCAGGCCGACGCTCTATCCACTGAGCCAAACCGGTTTCGGCATATATGTGTTTTCCGATGGTCTTAGGCGACCCCTGTGAAAGGGTCGTTTGACCCCCAAAGGTATCGCGTCCCACAGGTTGAGAACCGCTGCTCTAGACTTCCACAGACACTTTTAATCCTGAAATCTTTACTTCCAGATTGAATGTGGTGGGGGCATTGCCGTCACCATAAAAATATTCCTGCTTCAATAATACAGATGGCAGCCTTCTTAAACTAGTCAGACTCTAAGAAGAGCCTTCTGGTTTTATACATATTCAGATTTCTAGGTTTTAAATACATTGACATTAGAGTTCAGTTTAGTTTTCCTTTGAATCTCACTTGGTAGGGGTGGTGTAATAAAAAATATTTGGGCCCTAGCCGAGTTTGCTCAGTGGGCAGAGCATCAGCTTGCGACTGAAGGGTCCTGGGTTCGATTTCAGTCAAGGGCACGTGCCCAGGTTACGGGCTTGATCCCCAGCAGGGGGTGTACAGGAGGCAGTCAATCAAGGATTCTCTCTCATCATTGATGATTCTCTCTACCACTTCCTTCCTCTCTGAAACCAATAAAGAAAAAAAAATTGGTCTTGGTCCCTGGTTCCTGGCACTGAGCTCCTAAAACCCATGGAATTTCCTGATTTGTATTCCTAACAAGCCCCTTTGGCCCAAACCTGAGTTTATGCTAACAAGGGGACTCTTGGCCTTGGTTGCCCTCACATTCGAGGGCTAGATCCATCAGCCTCACCCTAAGATCCCCAGGGAAGGACAAGGGGCAGGAAGGCTCAATAAACGCTGGGCAATGATTTAATCCATCATGTCCAGGTGATAGGTCGCTGGCGAACAAGGTCAGGGGAGCTTCCAGGTTGGTGAACATCTGCTAGGAGGGTGAGGCGCCAGGGAGCGCTGCCCACCGCCCCCTAACTGCTCCCTGCCCTATGCACCTCTTCCATTTGGCTGTTCCTGGGTCCTAGCCTTTACAATAAAACTATTGTTATACATGTTTCCCTGAGTTCTTGAGTCATTCTAGTGAATGGCTGAATCTGAGTCCTTCATTTGTAGTGGGCCAGGCAGAAGTGCAGCTATCTTGGTGTCTGAAGTAGGGGCAGTCGAGGATGGGAGATGGAAGAGGCTCCATCAGTCTCCAGTGCAGGTGGGACTCCCGTGGTGGCTGGTGGCTGGCACCGTCCTGCCTGGCTGGCACACTGCAGACTCAGCCAAAAACCTTAGCAGGAGGCAAGTGGGAGGAACGAAATACCCAGTTCAGTACTGGGAAGCTTTAGTAGCTGTGTCATGTGTAAAGTGCTTTGCAAACTGCAAGGCAACATTAGGTTATCACAGAGGGCAGCTTTCCTCTCCTGCAATCAAAGTTGCTGGTATCTGGAGAACAGTGACATACCCTTTATACCTTTTTGGAAAAGTAACATGAACTGTACCTGCCCCTCAAACCCACCCTAAAAGACCTTGCCAAATCTGAAAACTCAAATGATAATTTTAACACTTTGTTGGGCTTCTATCCCTGATCTCCACCTTGTGGTCAGAACTCTTGAAAGTGTTTAAAAATAAACCTTGCTTCATACCTTGGCTTAAGGGCACAGCCTGGGCTATTTTCGGTATTCAAAATTCACTAGGAATGTGCGTACTTGAGACCATTATGTGTCAGGGATTTTTTTAAAACTACAACTAACTCAGAAACATGGACATTCTAAGACAAATTGAGAATTCAATGTGATTTCAATTTATTCATTTCATCAGTATTTCCTAACTTCAAAGAGAAAAAAAATATGCCAAACAGAACAGACCTGAATTTTGTGCCCACTGTTCACCAACTGCAAATATCAACCTCTTTAAACTGGTTTTTGAGGAATGGAGGTGTGTATTGAGACTTTTATATCTCAACTCATGTGTCAATCATGTTAATATTGGTACATAAAGTCATGCTAATACAGATGAGAAAACATCTCTGACCACAAACCAACTTCCACACTGGTAATTAAAAAAATAAAGAGCCATGAACACTTAATTTTAAAGTTTACTTTAAAAATGTAAATATCTCCCAATATTTAACAGGTAAAGAAAATAGCATATTGGTTTATGTGGTTGTTATATTTTATTTTCCAAGTAATACTGATTAAAAATATTTACACACCTACTTTGAAGTCCACAGTTTAGCACTCTTATTTGTATGGCTTTAAAAGTTATAGCACAAGATCTTTACATTAAGGATCGGGGAAAAGATTCATTCAAAACAAAGCCTGATATATTATATACATGTTTTTCTCTGTACTTTATTTTAAATACATTAATTTTCAAATGATGCTCATCCTTTTTTTTTCTTTAATCTGGTGGTAAAATACTAGTGCAATTTTTCTTCAAAATAAAGGTTACCACAGATATAAATGTATTTTTCCAATTGAAAATGGCCCTTCAGCTGCCATTAAATGAAATTTCTCAACCTAACTTAAGTGAAAAAGAACTGGCAGCTTTCACTATAAACAAAAATATAAAGTACTACACAGCATCATCTACATCGCTCCTCACAACACAAACTTTGAAAGAACCAGAGATGCTTTAGAGAAGTTCAGTTGGTTTTGAAAGGCACGTGGGTGTAGATCTTTTTTTACATTCTGGACATTTTGTCACCATTTCTGTTGCAGAGATGACACCTGTGACTATCGGGTAGACAAGAACGCGTTCAAACTAAAGAAAGCCAGAAGCCAAGACGTAACTGCACAGTAACAATGCACTTTTCTTCATGCGGCCTGTTTCCTATGGATTCATTTTTCTAGCATGCATTAGAATACCTGCTTGTATTCTAATGATTTTGTTTGACTTTACAATATGGAAAAACTCCGAGGAAGAACACAACCTGGGAAAGAGAAGGGGGGGTGGGGACCCTTACCACAATGAAAATAGATACGTTCGTACCCAACTATATATATAAGAATATAATCCATTTAAAGTTTCCAGAAATATACTTCTCAAAACTTCCCATTTGCTATGGGCAACATCCCTCCTCTGGGGCATTAAGTGGGAGGGAAATCAGCTTGTTTCAATAGAAACAGTTCAGCACAACAAGGAAGAGTTGAACTTTGGTCCGCTTGTCTGTCAGCTCAAGGACAGTCATACTGCCCCACATCAGTTCAAAAGCCCAACACATACATTAAAAATATATTCGTTATTTCACTCTAAAACTGGCCTCGGCATTCTGTTCTCAGTCCCTGGGCTTTCCGCTGGGCAATCCTCTGTTGGTTTGCTCTCTAAATCCTCAGCACCTCCCTGGTCTTCCGTGGCCGCCTCAGCTTCGTCTTCCTGGCTGGGCTCCCTCTCCTCCGGCTTCATGATGTCAGGGGCCACTTGATCCAAGTCCGCTTGGAGCAGCTCAGTGTGAACTTCCAGGGGCACCTGGTTTAGCCGTTCCACATGCAGCTCCTCCACGTGGACTTCAGTACCTTCTTCAGTCTGAATTCGACCCACTTCTAGATAGCTCACCTGGACCTGCTCCGGCAGCTCGCTCATGTGGGAGTCATGCACTTGGCCGTCCTGGAGCAGATCTGGATGGACCTGCTCCACAGTCACCTGTGCGGAGTCCACCTGGACCTGCAGCAGTGGTAGCACATGCACCTTCCCCACCTGTTCTATGATAGTCATGGACGTCACAGGCTCCGTCTGCACTCGTGTTTCCACGGAAAGAACTTCTTCGGTTACCAGACGCTCCGTAATATTATGAGTATCGCTGAGATGCCTTCTCAATTCATTTCCTTGCATAAACCACAAGTCACATAAAGTACAATGGTTGGGCTTATCTCCAGTGTGTATTACCAAGTGATCTTTGAACTGGTCCCAGCTGTTAAACACACTGTTACAGACCTGAAATAACCAAACATCTGGTGTTAACAATACTTATATTCAAACTAAAGAAAATATGGATTCACTTATTCTCTGTAAGGAAAGGGTTAAAGAGTTTTCTAAAAATGTTATATGATACTTGTAATATATGTTCCAAGGGATTTAATAATTCTTTTATTTGTTCTTTTAGCTGATGTAGCTAACAAATTAAATATATTTTGGGAAATATTTTAATTGTGCCCTCATTGTTTAAATTCTAATACAAAGTAACAAAATTATAATTTCTCCCATAACAAAATTTAGAGCACTACATTATTTGGGGTAAATATACATTAATCAGCGAAAAACCCATGATGGTCCGGCTCTCCCCGGCCCACTCCTCAGTTTCAGATTACTTGCTAGTTAGAACATAGCTTATGGACTTTGGTGCCATCCAGGGTTCAGCAGAAAACACTACTGTAACCCTCTCATAAAATTACGACAATGATGTTCTTGACTCTCACTTCTTTCCACACTGTCAGCTCTCGGCTTCGGCTCCAGACAGGGACCCCCATGGTCACTGACTTCAAACACAGACTCTGCTGAGGACAGGACACACCTGCACGTACCTGACACTCGTAAAGCTTCTTTCTTCCCTTTTTTGCCCCCACTCCAGTTTGGCACGCAGTCAGGTGACATTTGAGGGTGCTATTTCTAGCAAATCGTTCATGACAATTTGGACATTCAAAAGGTTTTTCACCTGTTAGAATAGAAAAAGTTATACTGACAAATTAAGAAAAATCGAAAAATCGAAATAGAAAATGTGGATCTAAGTTCTGTTCCATAATTTCGCATTTCTTAAAAAATTATCTATCTTCTCTTAAAATTAAGATCGATCTCTATTTTGGGGAAATGCGTTACTATCCGTTCCACAGGCATTTTATGCGCATTTACTGTGTGTGCCAGACCATGCGCTGGTTGTATGATGAGGACAGAGAAATAGTCCTTGTTTTTAAAAGCTTCACGAAGGTGAAAGACCTGGAAACGAACACACGCTGCACCGTAGAAGGCCTGTTACAGACAAGGGGGCCGTGGGAAATGTATGCAGAAGCAGAGAGGAGAGGGACCAATTCTGCCTGGAATGGAGAGAAGGAAAAAGAAAGTTTATTCTAGACAGAGCACGGTGGGTGAGCAGTAAAGAGGGAGGTATCTGGCTTAGACCACCAACCAGGATAAAGAGCACAGAAGTGCACATAGGTCTGGAGTGGGCTGTGCTGGGAGAAACTGTAAGTTCAGTTTTGTGTCTGTTGAGTTTGAGGTGCAGAGTTGTACAGTCAAATCTGGAGCCCAATAGAGGTGGAGCGGTACACAGATTAGCAGTGACATTAAGTGGTGATAAAAACTCTGATGTGGACGAAGCTCTCAGCCTGTTACGTGGTAACAGAATCCAGGACAGAACCCAATGAAATACCAAGTTAAGACTGCAGGTTGATGAGGCCGCAAAGGAAATGCAAACAGAGCAAGCAGAAGAAAAGAACACTGAGGGAATTTAAGGAAGTTCAGGAAGATGAGGGTAGTCATCAGCGCCACAGTGAACAGAGACGTAGGGAGGAAAACGAGGGGACAGCAGCGCTCCAGCAAGAATGGCGTGAGTGTGTGCTGCGATTGGAAGACAGATGCAGCGGGAAGAGGCACCGAGTGAGGCAGGTCAGTGAAAAGTCAGTGCAGAAACTTTCGAGAGGGTTTGGAAGAGAAGAGAAGTGGCTAGAGGGGACAAGCCAACGAGCGGGAAGAGAGTCATTACCTATTTGGAAAAGGAGAGGAGAGGGGGGAGTGACAGATGGAACAGTCTAAGAGGAGAGTGAAGTTGTGGGATCCAGAACTCAGCTCTGAAAAAGTACATTACTTGAGAAGCTCAGATGGTTAGAGCATCATCCTGCTACGCCAACCTTGTGGATTTGATCCCTGGTCAGGGCACATGCAAGTCAACCAAGGAATGCATAAGTAAGTGGAATAACAAATCAATGTTTCTCTCTCTCTCCCCCTCCCCCTTTCTCTCTCTAAAATCAGTAAATAAAATTAAAACATTGAATTACTTAAACAAGTACACAAAGGTATGTGTACAAGTATAGTTAGTGCTGCATGGTTTGTAACAACATACTAGAAACCATCCAGTATGCACCACCCCACACACGCATACACCGAAATGCCCTGTAGCCACAGTGAAAACAATGAAATAGATTGACAAACTCTTCATGTATTTAAACTCGTTTAGGATAAACTGAAGAGCATAGCACCATACTACATGCTCCTCTCTGTTCCCTTAAAAGCTTAAAAGCTCTGTGTGCGTCTCTCTATGGTGACTTGAAAATGCAAAAAATGTATCTGGAAGGATAAATAAGAAAATGATGGCAGTTGTGACTTCTGGAGAGACCTACTGAAGTAGGAAAGAGGTTCACTTCACGGAGCAGGTCATCTGAGCTTTGGTATTTAAAAAATCAAGTCTAATAAGCCCAGTAAAATCTAAACATAGCAACAGATTAATTATATTTTGGCTGTGTGGTGTACAGTCTTCAAAGTGCCCTGATCGTTTTCTCTTATTCGCCACAAGCCTGTAAAGTAGGTATCATTACCCTTATTTACAGAGACAAGGAGAGGCCCAGAGATAGAGTGACCAGCCAAGTGCCTCATGGTGGCAAAGGCCAGGACTGGAGCAGGAGCCTAGCTCTGACTCCCAGTCCTTCCTGTGCCTGAGCACCACCTCTGGGAAACTAGGAGACAATCGCTGGGACACGGTTAGGGATCTTCTTTGGGTTCTCACACTGGTGTCCCACAAGTGTGCCGGGCTGATGTCCCCTCACCCCCGGAGTGCTTACGCTCTGCATTTTCCTGAGTGAATGACCTCCAATCACACAGCCAAGCAGAAAGTCGGAGCCACCCCCCTTTACTCCCACATCTAGCCCAGCACCAAATCCTGTGGATTCTGCCTACTTCACGCTATACTCCCAGCCCTTTCCCACCATTACTGCCTTTATTCAGCTCCTCATTCTTGTTCCAACTACTCCAAAAGCTTCCGAATTGGACCTAGGTTTCACCCATCCAACCCATCCAGGCAGGCCTCTCTCTAAAACATAAGCCTGAACAGACCTCTTTCTGGCTTACACGGCTTTAAATTGACCCGGCCTTCCAAGATAAGGGAACTCATTTACAGCACTTATGAAAATACCTACATGATCTCACCTCACCTCGTCACTTCCTCTTTCCCACTCACCGGTACACTATCATGGCGCCCACATGCATGCCCTGTGGTCAGCCGTCCTAACCGTTCAGCGCCATCTCCTGGCTTCCCGTCATTTGGACCCAATCCTCGAGCCATAATGACCTACTAGCAGTGCTCTGAGCGAGCTGCTTCCTCACTTTGCTCTGTGCCTGTGTGGTTTCATTTCGTTAGCCTGGAACGCTCCTCTCCTGGCTAACTCCTGTTCCCTGGGAGTCACCATAGGGCGCCTCTACGAAGCCACCTTGTCTCTTCCGTCAGAGACAAAGAGCCAGGCAGGCATTCCCAGACTCTGGGCTTACCCCTACCAGCACTCAGTCTGCTGCACTGTTATTCCCATGACCTAGCAGGTTGGCATTTTCATTACTATTTTCCAAGTAGAAACAAAATAATTCAGAGGATGAGTAGCCAAAGTCGTGGAGTACAGTGCATACTTTAAGAATATATGAGAAACCAAATCACTAAACTAATAGAAACATGCAAAATATGAAACTGGGAGGGGGGTGCATTATGTATATTTTGAGGATAGAAAACAGGACAAGGATAGTTTTCCTTATTTTTACACTTGATTTAAGAGAAAAAAACAATCCATTCTTTATGAACATCAGCATAATGTAAACCTGTTTACTTGCACTCCTCTTGAATTCACTAGCTCACTGATCACATCTACAACTTGCCACTAATTATTAGTGCAACAATTGAGGTTAAAAAAGCAACAAAGTTCAGTTTCCTTTATGCACAAACTTTTAACTGTTCCTCCAATGGGCATCTGGTTCTATAATCTGTAACAGCTACTTAAGTTCAATAAATTACTGCACATCATTGTGGAAAAAAAGACAAAGACATCCAACAAGGTCTTTTAGCTCTACATCCTACTGTTCTACCGAAAACACAAAGTGCAGGACTTGGAAAGCACATTTTAAAACTTCCCAAATGGCCTGAGCTGTCTTACAAACAGGTAAGTCACAGGTAATGTTTTCAGCAAAAGAGACAATTGCTTCTACTTTCACACTATCAGGAAATTACATGATGATTACCTGTTGCGGCACTGGAAACCCCTTATCCAAAATATGCTAGTTACCAAGTAACGTTTACGTGCTAATTTAATGTGCTTCTGGTATGTCAATCCTTTTCCTAAACAACTGCAGTTACCACAGTAGACCATTAAAATAGATGAATGTTATTTAAAAACCGATAGCTATAGGGGTTTCCAAATATGCAACAGGTGTATACATATAATATTTGAAAATAAGAAAGCATTTCCCAAAAAGATTTCTTAAATACCTATTAGTTACCCAAATTAGTGTACCTTAAAGCCTTTTATTCCAGACAAGAAAAAGTTAAAGGAGTTCATCACCACCAAACCAGTATTACAAAAATGTTAATGGGGCCTCTTTAAGAACATAAATATGAATAATAAAATGGCAATAACTACATATCTATTGATAACCACTTTAAATGTTAATAGATTAAATGCTCCAATCAAAAGACATAGGGTAGATGAATGGATAAGAAAACAAGACCCATGTATATGCTGTCCACAAGAGACCTACTTCAGATCGAAAACAAATACAGACTGAAAGTAAAAAAAGTAGAAAAAGATATTTCAAGAAAATGAAAACAAACAAAAGGGTGGGGTAGCAATACTTATATCAGACAAAACAGACTTTAAAACAAAGGCTATAAAGAGACAAAGGAGATTATATCATGATAAAAGGCCCAAAACAACAAGATGGTACAGCCATTGTAAACATGTATGCACCCACATTGGAGCACGTACACATCTAAAGCAAATCTTGATGCACATGAAGGGAGAGATCGACAGTAACAGTCACAGTTAGGGAACTTCAACACCCCACTGACATCAATTGACAGATCTTCCAGACTAAAAATCAACAAAGAAACGGCAGCATTAAATGACACATTAGACCAGATGGATTTAATTGGTATTTTCAAGCATTTCACCCCAAAGCAGAATATACATTCTTTTCAAGTACACACGGAACCAATATTATTTACAAGTCAAGCTACGGAAGCAACCTAAGTGCGTATCAATGGACAATTGGATAAAAAAGCTGTGGTACACATATACAATGGAGCATTACTCGGCCATAAAAAAAGAATGAAATCTTACCATTTGCAACAACATGGATGGACCTAGAAGGTATTATGCTAAATGAAATAAGTCAGACAAAGACAAATACCATATGATTTCACTCATACGTGGAATCTAAAAAACAAAAAATAAACTAACAGAAATAATTAGATAGAGAACAAGCTAATAATTGGGGACGGGGGACTGAGTGTGAAAGGTGAAGGGGTTGAGAAGTACACATTAGCAGTTACAAAATAGTCACAGGGATGTAAAACACAGCATAAGGTACATCCTATATAATAAAGAGCTAATATGCTAATTAGATTGGACAGCAGAACAACCTTCCAGAGTGACCTTCCAGAATGACCAGTGGGCGGGGGGCGGGGCCATGGCTGCGAAGGCCTACTCTTGCACGAACTTCGTGCATCAGGCCTCTAGTAGTCAATAATATTGTACTAACTATGTATGTTATGGGTGGGTTCTATTATTTACTAGGGAGGGAGTCACTCTGTAAATTATGTAAATGTCTAACCACTATGCTGCATACCTGAAACTAATATAAAATACTGAATGTTAATTGTAATTAAAAAGAGAAAGAAACGCCTGTTAAATCTATACTGAGCCTTAAGAGATTCCCGTGCTATTTGTATTTATTCAGTTCCTGAGTATTAACACCAAGAATCTAAATAGTGAGGGATAAAAAAATTAGTTGAATCTATCAGGTTTCTCAGTTTCAAGTAGCGAGCAACTCTGAAAAGTGAAGGATCTATAAAAAAATTTCATCCAAAGTTGTCCAAACTCCAGCACCGAAGAGAAAGATTCTGAATAGTGTGGGATGGCAACCCTGTATTCACTGTGGTAACAGTCTAACAGCACGTAGGAGGAGGACTGGGAAACAAGTGTCAGACGCCTGGCACTTAGTACACTGCAGCACTGCTGTCCCCCACACCTTTGCTGCAGTGGGTGTAGGGACTCCCCAAGTTGCAAGTCATCGGTGGTAGTTCTTGTGTCTGGCACAGGAGATATAACAAAGAATACTTGGGGAGTGGGAACAAGCATAGGGAATCCGACAGGGAAAAAATAGGCAAAGGGGTTGGAGGCAGACTCCCTGGGAGTCTCCCTCACGCCTGGCTCATGGGATAAAGACAAAGACTTTATCCTTCTCATGTCCCTGCTTGACCACCAGTCCTGACACGTTTGCCCATGGAGAGGTGGGAGGGAGATGGACCTGTACTGTCTACCTATCTACCAGGCCCAAACAGATGACCCGATGAACATGAAGGCACCAACATACCCAGGGTTGTTTATAAGTGCATTCATCTATGTAATGCGTTAACATAAGACAGGAAATGCAAAAATAGTAACAGTGAAGTTTCACTATAATTAAAATTTCATAATTTATGACCCGTAGGAAATAATTACAAACTGTACTGTACAAATTTTTTTAAAAATATAAAAATTGGCAAGGTGCAAGAGTGATGATCACTTCCAAAGTTGATACTGATTTTGCTTTTAAAGCATCAATATTTCAACTATTATTATAAAGACAGTCTGCATATTATAAAATATGAGAGATGGTTTCTGTGGTACCAATAAAAAAGGACTTAGACATTTAGACTTGAAGTGATTTGAAGAAAATACACTTTTAACATAGGTATGTGCTAATTAATTACCTGTATGTTTTCGAAGATGCTCTTTAAAATGTCCAAAGTGGTCAAACTGTTTCTCACAGTACTGACATATGTGAATTTTTTTCCCAGTTCTTTGCTTCTTACTGACCCCACCTTCCTCAAGGTGGTAACAACTGAGGTGCTGTTTCCACGCGCTCTCCCGAAGATACCTTTTATTGCATATTTCACACTTGAAACTCTCAGTGGAGTGTGATTTCATGTGTTCCTTAAAATGGTAAAACAATTTAAATGAACGGTTACATTTCTCACAATGGAACAAGTCCTTCACATGTGACAGCTGAAGTTCCACAATTTCAATACCTTCTACCTGTTTGCTTGTGGGGTCAGATGCACAGCCTTCTTCGTTAAGCTGCCCTTTCCTATCACCTTGACGGTACTTGCTGGTAATGTCTGCCAACAGTGCCAGCGCCGAGTCGTCGGAGGACCCTGTGTTCTGAATGTACTTGATGGACTGCTTGGCAGAAGCCACGTCCTCCAATGTCTCCATGCCTTCGTCTTCCACTTCGATCGTGCCTTCAGCAATCTCCACCTCAATTTCAACTGGTTCTGATTCCACGGATGGCAACGACTCAGTGATGACATTAGAAGTTTCTGCAATCTTCCTTTTCTTGGCCTCACTTTTTCCTGTGCTATTGTCCTCTAGTGGAGCAGAGTTCTCTTTGTTCCTGAAATACATAATGTATGAATTTAAAAATCCGTAAGATCAAAATTCTAGTAGGTTTTTTTTGAAAAAACTGATAAGCTGGTAATAAAATGTATATGAAGAGGCAGAAAGAAGATTGGAGGGTGTATCCTACCTGATTCCAAGACTTATTGTAAAGCTGCAATAAGTTAAGACCAGTGATACTGGTGAAAGGACACAGAAAATGAATGGAACAGAACAGACCCACATTCACCTACCAATTGACTTAAAAATAAGCCTGACTTGCCCTAATGGGTTTGGCTCAGTGATAGAGCATAGGCCTGCGGACTGAAAGGTCCCAGGTTCGATTCCGGTCAAGGGCATGTACCTTGGTTGCAGGCACATCCCCAGTTGGAGGTGTGCAGGAGGCAGCTGATCGATGTTTCTCTCTCATCGATGTTTCTAACTCTCTATCCCTCTCCCTTCCTCTCTGTAAAAAAATCAATAAAATGTATTCTAAAAAAATAATAATAAAATAAAATAAGCCTGACTCATGTTCTTGTATCATACACAAAAAAATTCAAAATGGATCATAGACTTAAATATGAAACCCAAAACTTCTACAAGCAGAACATCTCTGTAACAATGGATTAGTGAACGGTCTCTTAAATAGCACACAAAAAGGAAAAACCTCAATAGCAAAAATTGGTAAAATGGATTTCATGAAAATTAAAAACTTGTGCTCTTTGAACTAGACAGTTAAGAGAAAGGCAAGGAACACCTGCAAACATATTTGTCAAAGGTCCTGTGTAGAGAATGTAAAAAAATATCTCAACTCAATGAACACAGTAGGAGAAGATGCTCCATGAGTCTGTGTTTCTGCACGTCTTAGGAACTGAAGGCTATGGTTCTGGACTATCTTTTCAAGGATGTTTGCAGTAAAGTCAGCTGCGTGGGAAGACAGAGGCAGCGCTCCCTCAGGGGCAGAGGAAAGCTTAGCTTACTGTCCCATATGGTGACGTCCCCTCTGGGACGAAGGGCAGGCAGGTCTGCTCACAGCCCATTAAGGAGAAAGCCAACCTGGCTTTCTAGGGACTGTGCAGTTGGCTGAGTCCAGGACCTTAGGGAATGGTGCATGGTTAAGCTCAGCACTGCAGGGTGGCCACATCCTGCTGTTTAGAGTCCTGTTGATAGCTGTCTTCTTAAGCCCAGTGTGAGAAGAGATGAATGGATTAGCCCCTATTGGTCAGATTAATCAGAGTGGTCAGGGAGAGGTATGCTCATGGGAAAATTCACCAGAAGCTAAAGTATATAGAAACGAGGGCACTGCTGGGAGACATCTCTCCACGGACCTTTTATGTTTCTCGTGTCCTGTAAACAAGGACACTGACAGCCTCTTGTTCTGGACTATCTTTTCAAGGTTGTTCGTACAGCAAACAGCCTCAGAAGACAGAGCTCGCCTTCCTCCAGAGGAGGGGCAGGTTCACTCTGGCCAGTGGACCCTCTGGGCAAAGGTCAGGCAAGTTTGCCTGCAGCTCGTTATAAAAGATTTGGGTTTCCTAAAGCTCCAGAGTCCTCAACTGTGACACAAAGCACCCAGAGTCTAGCACCCACCTAGGCCACTGTGTCACCCTGTGGAACTTGGGTACAGAGGGTAAGAAAAACTGATATAGACATGAAGCTTATACTATGAGAAATAAAGTCCCTTCTCCATGACTCACGTCTTCTACCAGCATCTGTAAAACTCAGCCTGCAAATAGGATCGAATCTCAGACCCTTCACCGCTCTTACCAATAACCCAATTTTTTAAATGGGCAAAAGATGTGAACAGACACCTCACCAAAAGATAAACAGATGGCAAAGTAAGCAGGTAAAAAATGCTCAACATCACTAGTCATTAGGGAAATGCAAACTGAAGCCACTGTATACCTAGGAGGGCAGCTAAAATGGAAAGGCTTCACCATATCAAGTGTCAGCAGGGCTGTGGAGCAACTGAACTCTCAACCCTGCAGGCTGGGATGTAAAATGGCAAGCACTTTGGTGTTTTAAAAAAATTAAACACATCTCTCATACAACTCAGCTATTTCATTCCTGGGTCTTTACTGAGAGAAATGAAAGCCTAAGTCTAAAGAATGTACACAAGTGTTCATAGCCACTTTATTTGTAAAAGCTAAACACTAGAAACAGCCCTAGCCGGCTTGGCTCAGTGGATAGAGCGTCAGCCTGTGGAATGAAGGGTCCCAGGTTCGATTCCAGCTAAGAGCACATGCCTGGTTCGCGGGCTTGATCCCCAGTAGGGGGTGTGCAGGAGGCAGCCGATCAATGATTCTCTCTCATCACTGGTGTTTCTATCTCTTTCTCCTTCTCCCTTCCTCTCTGAAATCAATAAAGATATATATAAAAAAACAAAAAACTAGAAACAACCTAAATGTCCATCAACAGGTAGCAGATCCATACAATTGGAACAGTCCTGAGCAATAAAATGGAACAGTAATACCCATAGCATGGATTCTCTCTAAAACACAATGCTAAGTGAAAATGGTCAAACATGAAAGACTACACAATGTAAGAGGCCATTTATATGACATTCTAAACAAGATAAAACTACAGTGGTTGCCTGGGGCTGGGGGCCAAGGTCCACTGCAGAGTTGTGAGAAAACTTAGGGTAATGGAAACACTCCTATGTCTTAACTGTGGTGATGGTTACACCATTGTATACAACCAACAAAATTCAAACTCTATACTCAAAATGTGTGGATTATGTGTAAATTATACCTCAATTGACTGGGGAGGAAAAATCTGTAAGGCAAATGCTGTTTCCTACCAAAGAACAGGGAACTTCTCATTTAAATAAACAATGATGCAATTCCAGCAAAGCAAAATAAGGTCCTAATATTTTTTCAATTAAAAAATACTTGCGCCTGGCCGGTGTGCTCAGTGGTTGAGCATCAACCTATGAACCAGGAGGTCACAGGTTCGATTCCTGGTCAGGGCACATGCCCGGGTTGCGGGCTTAATCCCCAGTAAGGGGGCGTGCAGGAGGCAACCGATCCATGGTTCTCTCTTATCATGGATGTTTCTATCTCTCCCTCTCCCTTCCTCTCTGAAATCAATAAAAAAATATATATATATTAAAAAAAAAATACTTGCATACTGCAACTGTGAAAAGACACCTTATACACCTTCTGTATCTGAAAAAGTTATTTATACAACAACCTCAATAAAGAGGTGCCTTAACCAGCTGATTTAATTATAACTAAATTAATTTTTGCTTATCTTTAAAAAATGTTTTTATTGATTTCAGAGAGGAAGGAAGAGGGAGAGATGGAAATATCAAAGATGAGGGAGAATCACTGATCAGCTGCCTCCTGCATGCCCCCAGCTGGGGATCGAGCCAGCAACCCGGGCATGTGCCCTGACCAGGAATCAACTGTGACCTTCTGGTTCATGGGTTGACGCCCAACCATTGAGCCACACAGGTGAGCTAAAATTAATTTTTATTCTTAAATGTTATTATTATAAAAAGCCAAATTGTAACAGTTATCTTCCTATTTTCAAAAAAAAACTTCAGAATATATTGCACACCTCACTGGTTCAAGAAACAATTCCACTCATTACTGTTTTACACTGAAAAGCACTGATGATTATAACTACTATAAGGATCCCGGTCTATAATAATAAATCCTCTAAAGGGTTCCAACTAGAACTAGAAAAATGGCTGTACACAGTTGTTCTTACCTTCATCTCCCAGGACTCACACAGGAACTCAACTAAATGCCTCCCAAATCCAACCTAGAATGCATTCCACTGTTCTGCTGCCAAGGACTTTCCCTGCAGTGAGATATTACTCACTACCATGTACAGCAAAGGCACCACACAGACACATTTTTTAATGAAGATTCTCATTTAGTACTTAACCACAAATTTGGTATTGCCCCATTCATATACAGGGTATCCCAAAATGTATTCACACATTGAGCTGATAGCTCAATTGATGTTTCTTTCTTTTCAGATTTAACACATTGGAATTAATAATTATTCAAAATATACAGACAGTTTTTTGGGACACCCTGTATATACCCCTAGTCTATCTCCACTTTGAGAAGATATGACCTAATCAGGTATATATCCTTAATTCACTTCTATTTTGCTACCTAGTACTCTGCAGGAGTACTGATGTTTTAATCAGTATGCACTCATCCATCCAACCATTCACAAATATTTACTGCACATATATGTGCCAGACAGTAGGCATTAGAGAATATTTATACACTACCCTCTTAGCAGAAAAGTTTAATCTTGAACTGTCATCAAACTAATTCAAAGCTCATTAGAAGAAATGATATATATTTTTAAAATATATTTTTATTGATTTCAGAGAGGAAGGGAGAGGGAGAGAGATAGAGAGACATCAATGATGAGAATCATTGATCAGCTGCCTCCTGCACGCCCCCTGCTGGGAATCGAGCTTGCAACCTGGGCATGTGCCCTTGGCCAGAATTGAACCTGGGACCCTTCAGTCCACAGGCCGACGCTCTATCCACTGAGCCAAACCGGCTAGGGCAAGAAATGATATTTATAAATGACTATTTTTTTTAAAATATATATATTTTATTGATTTTTTTACAGAGAGGAAGGGAGAGGGATAGAGAGTTAGAAACATCCATGAGAGAGAAACATCGATCAGCTGCCTCCTGCACGCCCCCTACTGGGGATGTGCCCGCAACCAAGGTACATGCCCTTGACAGGAATCGAACCTGGGACCCTTCAGTCCGCAGGCTGACGCTCTATCCACTGAGCCAAACCGGTTATGGCTATAAATGACTATTTTTTAGAGTTATTCTAAATTATAACTTATGACTAAACCACACCAGTGAACTAGACTAAATTATTTTGCCCGAACTGCCCTTTAATGTTATGCCAATGACCTACACGGAGGATCATCATAAGGAACAGAGCAAGGAGAGTATTTATATCTTAGAGTATTATGTGCCAGACACCATGCTAAGCACTTTACATGCATTCAATTCATTTAACTCTCACAAATAAGCCTATGCAGAAAGTACTATTATCATTCCTATTTGACAGATAAGGAAACTGCGCTGCTGACAGGAGGCTATCTTCCTTAAAGCCACACACACGGTGGCAGAGCTGGGATATTGCTCAGAGTGCTTGCTCTGAATCACTATATTACAACACCTCCATTCATCCGTGAAATCTTCATTCATTGTATCAGTTAATGTTTTCTTAATACTTCCTATGAGAAATTATGTGTTTTAATACCAGGAATTGCTCCTAAGCAATTAACTTATTCTCATATTATAACCATGAATATTGTTAACAGAGTAGTTTTTCCTTTTTCGTTACACTAGGTGTTTCAGAACTCAAAGCTAGATTTGGTCCAACTAGCAAGTATACAGACTTCAATGGCATACACTTTGGCCACCATATTTCTAACTTCATAATTATCACCCATACTTGGCCTATTTTATTGTCACCAATTTCCTCACTTTCAAAGAGTACTATGTTAATTTGTGTAAGCCATTCCTTTTTTAGAATAAGGCTTGATACAAATTAACAACTTGAATTCAACAGAACAGTTTACAGAGAACTCCTTAAAAGCTACCTACTCCTTACTGATGCAAAAGATGCTACTTTGTTAACCTTAGCAGTTTTTACATAAGGACAAGAAAGCAAGTAAGAGGGAAAGAACAAATTGTAACCAGAATTTTATAAATCCCTAAATATTCTTAATTTGAAAACATCAGTTTATATGGCATGACACACACAGTAATTTCTTGCCTACCATGGTGAACATGACTGAATATTACTAACTGCGCCTCATTAAAGAGGCAAGTCATTACCTGACTTCAAGAGCTTTGATAGCTTCCAGCATTTGTAGAAACTCTGCTGCTTTCCACACATCATTGGCTTCTTCTTCTCCTTGGATCATTAACTTTGCTGTATATGTGAACTCGATTAAGTGACTAAAGGCCATTTTACTAACACCTGTAAAAAAGACGTGCATTAGAATGTATTCATGTTGATCCAAATCTTGTAACATTTAGTAAAGAAAAAAAGCCCAGTGTTTGGAACTTGACTGGTACTTGTCACTTTTGAAGATTATTTCCTGGCAGAATTTTCAGTAACAGTACAATACTATTGTAGCCAAGTTCTAGCACTAACTATCCAACTACCTTAAGACCTTTTCTAAAGATTTCCTGTGAGTTCTTACAGAAGAATAACCTGAATAATGAGAAACACCACAAAATATAATGTAATATGACCATGTTACATGCTACCAAATAAGGAAACTGAAGTAACTGGATTCACTAAGGCTAATTTTTTTTTTTGGGGGGGGGGGGTCCACTAAATCTTTTTTTTTTCCTGGTTATCCTTTGACCACATTATTCTTTATTATATGAGAACTAGAGGCCCGGTGCACGAAATTCATGCATGGGGAGGGGGTCCCTCAGCCCAGCCTGCATCCTCTCCAATCCAGGACCTCTCGGGGGATGTCCGCTGGCTCCTAATTGCTCGCCTGCCTGCCTGATTGCCCCTAACCACCTCTGCCTGCTGGCCTGATGCCCCTAACTGCTACCCTGGTGGCCTGATCGCCCCTAACCACCTCTGCCTCAGCCCCTGACACTGTGGCTTTTGTCCAGAAGATATTTGGTCTAATTAGCATATTACCCTTTTATTAGTATAGATAGCCTGAGGATAGACAACTAGATTTTTGCTGGGTTGTGTTTTTTTGTTTTTTGGGGAGTTTTGACCAAATGTTTCAAAGTGCAACAAACATCCTTTTGAAAAACAATGTGTAAATTTTTCCAGGAATGGAATGAAATTTTGACTGTTAATAGAAAACACACACACACACACACACACACACACACACACATATCAGGCACAACTCCAAATACTTTACAAGTACTAACTTACTTATTCATTATAACAACCCTATGAAGTACTTACTATTATAATCCCCATTTTACAGATGAGGAAATGAGACACAGATAAGTTAGGTAACTTACCCAAGTCACATAATTAAGTGATAATAAAACTAGGATCAAACCAATGGCCCACTCCAGGTCCATAGGATGATGGCAGGAAGCACTCCTGCCTAGAAGAGTGTGACTACCGTGGTCTCATTCACTGCGGTCCCAGTCTCTTATAATCCCAAAGTCCCCCAATCTCTTAAAACCAGTTTCCCCATAAATTTGGCAGCAAAATTTGATTGGAACTGACATGAGGCTATTTATAGTTTTTACCCCAATTAGAATAAATAGTAATATGCTATGCTGCTGAAATATTATTTGGTTAGTGTGTTGTCCTAGACCCCACTGAGAGTAAGCATTCTGCAATTTCTCTAGTCTTAGGGAATTCCCCCAATTAGTGAAAATTCTCACTCAAAAAGGATGCATGGCCGAACCGGTTTGGCTCAGTGGATAGAGCGTAGTAGATTAAAATTTGATGTGATGGTAGAGTTGCTATTAGAGAAAACTAGGTGCTTAGGGATGTGGTTTCAGGAGGAATAGAGAAAGAATGGATTTAGAAATTTGGAGGCTCAGGTTAGAAGGCTGTGTCCTGAACAAGGAAATTAACGTTCGTTGAAGATTTGATGCAGGTGTGAATCCAAGTCACAAACCCCAAGGCAACTGGCTTTGAGGACAAGAATTTTTATTTGAAGCCAAAGGTGAACCTCTGGATCTAATCAAAGGTAACTTACTTCACCAGGGACCTAGCAAACAGGAAGAGTGGTAGCTCAGCTTGCATCTAATGACAGTGTATACTCACAGAGCAAATTGGAAGTGAAACCTACTTCACATGCATGTCATCTGCTTTTACAAAGCTCTCTAAGATGGGGATTCCCAATACTGGCTACACACTGCAATGGTTCTGTGGCAGTGCTGCCCTATCTTTGCTGTACACAAGCATCATCTAAGATCCTAGACCTGAGTCAGCAAGTCTGGGGTGTAGCCCAGGAGTCTACACTTCCAACAAGCTCCCAGGTGATGCACATGCATCATTGGTCCTCCGACCACACCTTGAATAATGAGGACCTAGACAACTTTAAATACAGATGTTTGGATCCCAACCCTCAAAGATGGGCTTAATTGATCTGGAGATAAAGCCTGGACATTAGTACTTGCAAAAGCTCCCCTGATGTTTCTAAATGTGCTGCCCAGGAGAACCACCACTACAGGTCATTATTTGTATTTTACAGATGGGGTGGGGGGGTGGAGGGAGCAGTACACTCCAGTTCCAGCTAAGATGGAGAGAGCACACTCTACCGTATCTTCTCCATTGATTACAACTAAAAATCCCGTCAGAATACAAAAAGCAAATGTAAAAGGACTCTGAAAAATCAATGGAAGCAAGAGGATTGAAGAGAGAAAGAGACCAGCCCCAGTGCTGATGCTGCACACCTGTGGTTGGTGGCCACCAAGCAAGCGCCCAGGCTAAGAGGAAGTTCTGCTCTCTGACAGAAAACTAGGGAACAGACCAAATGTGAAGAGCATGAAGAGAATTCCTGCTATTTTTTCCTCTCCCTTTTCTCTCACCACTTTGTCTAAGAGGCAGAACCCATGGTGGGAAGTGTAGATAGCACAGGGAGGATGAAGTCCCCGTTTTCTAGCTGGAGGACCAGGAAAAGGACATCCTGGGAGCTAACTTCCGAGGAAATCAGAGCTCTGTGTGTGCAGTTTCCAGCTTACCACCAAGCTGTGCACGAGGAACCGATCTGCGGAGACATAGCAAAAGCTCTGCCAACTGCACTATGGCGTGAACTACCACCCAGGTTGGCACTCCCGGACATGATTAGCACAACAAAGGTTCTGAAAACAAAATTGGAACTGGATCTACAGCCCACATAAGGCAGTCTGACCCGACCAGGTTGCTCGCCTCATAAAAGAAACCAAAACAACAAAAGCATTCACCAGGGTATTTTAACAGCACCCAGGGTGTGATAACTAATATTCAAAATATCCGTGTCAAAAAATTCAAATAAATAGACATATTTTCAGATTAAAAAAAAGAAAAAGCCAAGATATCCAAGTTGACACAACTGACAAATAGTAAAACCAGGACTACAACTCAGGTTTTCTAACTACACAGCCAGAGTGTTTTCTATAGCCAGGTGAGCTAGGCAGATAGGACCCCCATCCCAAAGTTAATGGCTTAAGAAGACTCTGAACCAGGATGGTGTGGCTCAGTGGTTGAGCACTAATCTATTAACTGTTTTATTCCTGGTCAGGGCACATGTCCAGGTTTTGCGAACACACCCAGGTTTTGGGCTTGATCCCCAGTAGGGGGCATGCAGGAGGTAGCCAATCTATGATTCTCATTCATCACTCATGTTTCTAATTCTCTCTCCCTCTCCCTCTCTGAAATCAGTAAAAAAAAAAATTTTTTTACATAATCAGACATTGTGCCAAACTGATTCTTTTATATATATACTAGAGGCCCGGTGCACAGATTTGTGCACCGGTGGGGTCCCTCGGCATGGCCTTCGGGGATCTGGCCAAAACCGGCAATCCAACATCCCCGAGGGATGTAGTAGTGCACCACTGCACCGCTCCCACTCATCCTGACCTCACTGCGCAGGCAGCCACTCAGTAGGCTCACTGCTGCTCCGGTGTGGTCTCCATTCACCCATCCTGAAGCGATACCAGCATGTCCATGACCAAGAAGTGATGGCGGGCTCGCACCTAGTCAGTCCCGATCCAGATGGGGGAGGGGTGTGCAGGGGGAGTGTCCGTGGGAGAGGCTTGTGCTACCACAGCTGCACTTGCCAGTTGTGAGCCCGGCACCTGGTGCCCATAGGTCAGCTGAGTGGCGCTGCCACTGTGGGAGCGCGCTGACCACAAGGGGGCACCTCCTGCATTGAGCATCTGCCCCCAGGTGGTCAGTGCACATCAAAGCAACCAGTAGAACAGCTGCTTAGGCTTTTATATGTATACTAGGGGCCTGGTGCACAAAGATTCATGCAAGGGGGGGTGGTGGGTCCCTCAGCCCGACCTGCACCCTCTCCAATCTGGGAGTCCTCAGGGGAGCCCTCTCCAATCCGGGAGTTTCTGTCTGTCTTTGCAATCATATGAGCGAATTGTCTGAGACCCCAACCCAGTTTGGTTTGTTGCTCACAGAATAATAGAAGCATTTTTTTTTTTCTTTGCTTCATTGGTGGAGATTTCCTGAAAGTTTTAGGATATCTTCCCTTTCATTTTTCCTAGACACTCTGATTTTACTTATGTCTCTCACCTTTGCTTTCCCTCCATCCCCCACCGCAACAGTAACTTGCTCCAGGCTCACTTTGCTCTAATGTCTAGGAGATCTGTCTGCCACCAGAACTATGATCCCCAGCATTCCTGGTGCTCCCCATGCTCTAGGCTTCTGCTTCAGGTCCTGGGGCTGCCACCAGAACTACTATTCCCAGAATTCCTGGTGCTCCCCACGCTCTTGGTATTCCCTTCCTGCTCTGTCTCCATCCCATGGCCTCCCACTCTGCCAAGTCCTCCAAGCCACCAGCTCTCCCTCTCTGCTGTTTGGCAGCTTGGGGAGCCAAGTTCCCCAAGCCGCTCCACTCTCTGCCGGCTCTCCTGCTCTGCTCTCCGCCTGGTGCCTGTATATGCAACTTAACCTGTCATCTTTGTCAGGTTAATTGGCATACTCAGTCCTGACTGGCTGGTGAGTGTAGCGGAGGGATGGTCAATTTACATGTTTCGCTTTTATTATATAGGATACTAGAGGCCCGGTGCACAAAAATTTGTGCACTGGGGAGGGGGGGGGGTGTCCCTCAACCCGGCCTGCCCTCTCTCAGTCTGGGAGACCTCAGGGGATGTCCTACTAATGGCTTAGGTCCACTCCATGGGGAGTGGGCCTAAGCCGCAGTCTGGACTCCCTCTGTGGGAGGCAACCGGCTGATCAGGGGAAGGCACTGCCCCATTACCCCCTAGCTGCTGCTGCCTCTGGCCTCCCTCTGTGGGAGGTGTCCTGGACGATCAGGGGAAGGCAACGCCCCCATCATGCCTCTGCTGCTGCCACTGCCGGCCACCGTGGCTGCCTGAGTTTCAAGCTGGCCCTGGCAGCGGCAGCTGCTGCGGCTTTGTCTGGGAGACGTCTGCTCTAATTAGCATATTACCCTTTTATTAGTATAGACTAGAGGCCCGATGCATGGATTTGTGCACCCCTCATCGATGAGGCCAGAACCGGCTCTCTAACATCCCCTGAGGGGTCCCGGATTGCAAGAGGGCACAGGCCAGGCTGAGGGACCCCACTGTGCACGAATCCATGCACCAGGCCTCTAGTACGTATATAAGATCTTTGGTTTATCTCTTCCTGCCCTCACCCCTCCCCTCTGAGATTCATTAGTCTGTTCCACATTTCCATGCTTGTGCGTTGAGCGTCTGCCCCCTGGTGGTCAGTGCATGTCATAGCTACCAGTCGAACGGTTGCTTAGACTTTTATATACATGCTAGAGGCCCAGTGCCATGACATTTGTGCACTGGGGGGGGGGTGGGGGGGGGTGTACTCAGCACAGCCTGTGCCCTTTAGCAGTCCAGGAGCCCTTGGGGGATGTCCAACTGAAGGCTTAGTGGGGAGTGGGCCTAAGCTGCAGTCAGACTTCCTTAGTGCTTCCGCGGAGGCGGGAGAGGCTCCCACCACTGCCACTGCACTCACCAGCCATCAGCCTGAGCAGTGCTCCCCCCTGCGGGAGCGCACTGACCACCAGGGGGCAGCTCCTCGTTGAGCGTCTGCCCCCTGCTGGTCAGTGAACATTATAGCGACTGGTCATTCCACCATTCAGTCGACTTGCATATTACCCTTTTATTATATAGGGGAGATATATATATATATTAGAGGCCTAGTGCACGAAATTCGTGCACTTGGGGGGGTGGGTGGGGGGGGTCCCTCAGCCTGGCCTGTGCCCTCTCGCAGTCCAGGAGCCATCAGTGGGACATCTTTAGCATTGCCATGGAAGCGGGAGAGGCTCCCGCCACCGCCACTCTGCTCCCCAGCCGTGAGCCTGGCTTCTGGCTGAACAGAGCTCCCCCTGTGGGAGTGTACCGACCACCAGGGGGCAGCTCCTGCACTGAACATCTGCCCCCTGGTGGTCAGTGCATGTCATAGCGACTGGTCATTCTGCTGTTCAGCCGATTTGCATATTAGCCTTTTATTATATAGGATATATACACACACACACACACACACACATATATATTATTGATTTCAGAGAGGAAGGGAAAGGGAGAGAGAGAGAAACATCAATAATGAGAATCATTGATCAGCTGCTTCCAGGGAATTGAACCCACAACCCAGGCATGTGCCCTTGACCAGAATCAAACCTGGGACCCTTCAGTCCACAGGCTGACGCTCTATACACTGAGCCAAACCAGCTAGGGCCAAACTGATTCTTTAAAACTGAATCTGGCAAACAAAAAAATTTCCTTTCTTATCGGTCTATAGTTAAACACTGAAGGCTATGCGTGCTGTACCATAATGGACACAGCTGGTCAGAGGTACTGAGAAATAAAGAGACATCCAAGGTGATTGGTCTTCAGAAGAAAAGACCCTACTTCTCCAGGTAGTTCGGTACTCCTTGCTGCACCAGCAATCCATAATCTGGCCTGGCGATTTATTTTACATTCTTTACCATCTCTCTAAGGTAGACTAAACCACCCATCTCCCTCCTTAGGGACACCATTTCACAATAAAAATCTCGGCAACATTTCCTGCACTCCATTCGTTACCTGTTGCTTATCTGTGATTAATATTGCAAATTTTAAAAAGGTTGTCTTATTCATTGTCTTCATTTAATGGGTAATCAACTGACAAATAGCCACAATCTACTAAACCCTATGCCAGGCACTCAGCATATTATTTCAATTAATCAAGTCTATTAACCCACTTTTCAGATGAGGAAGCTAATATGCAATTGAGATAAAGTAACTTGGGGTCACACAGTACCTCAGGTGAATAAATGCATGAAACCTTAGCTTGTAATAGAAACCAATACCATCTAGGCCACTAGATTCCCACTTTAGTAAACTTTGTGGATTTCCATTATGCCTGTGCTCTCTGTCCATCACAGATAATCAGAAAATAATCTACCCATGAACAGAGCAGCTAGAATGCTAGATAAACTACAAGGTACCAAAATAAAAGGATATTCTTAAACTCTTTACATTTTTTTTACTCCCCTAGGCACAAAAATTTTTCCAAGGGAATAGAGTTTCTAGGCAACTTATTCATAACAAAGAGTATATATGCCATTAAAGAGGTACAAAACCAAAACTCAAGAGTCTTGAAAGATGCTAAAATTCAGTATTTATGTAGGCAAGCTCATTTATTTCCTCGTTCTGAATTGTGACTCTCTTGCTAGCTGGGCAACCTTGGGCAAGTAACCTTTGGAGCTTGTTCTCTGATGTATAAAATGGAAATACCACTTACTTCGAAAAACTGTTCTGAACCTCAGGAAAATGCACATAGACTACACAGCACAACACCTAACAGTAGAGGGCCATTATTACAGAAAAGTCAGGCAAGTACAAAAAAACCACTTATTTTATTTTAAATCACTTATTATTGTAAGACAGTATCTAGCCGATAACCCTTTCCATCCCTGACCTTCTACAGCCACTGGAACTTCTTCTGAATGCTACTACGGTCATCTTTTCTAACCCTTTCCACATTCTGGCAGCCCACTTCACACTGAGCGGGCCCTCTACTCGTAAAGGCTTCTACAGAATCCTTCAGCGTCCCCAGGCTGAAACATAAGCCCACTGAACAAAGATGGGAATTTGCTTGTAATACATGTTTTCAAAAGACAGTGAATGGCCATGGGTTTCAGCAGTGGAAAAGACTCTTTTAAGAGACCAACACCTACCATCTAACACAGGAGTTTTTCCTGGCAGATCACTGTACTAAGCACTCTACTGAAAGTAAGAATTCTCAGGTGTCAAAAGAACAATCTATCCAGTCACCTAACAGGAACCACTGATAACTGTGTCCTAAGGTATCTCACTCAATTAACTGTTTAAAACAACATCAATTATAATGTCTGCTAAGCAGTATTATTTAAAACAAGTATTTACCTTCTATTTCCACCAAAGGTTCCTGAGTAAATTCCTGAAAGAATTTGTAGAAGAACTTACTGCAAGCAGCCAAAACAGCCTTGTGGGCCTTAAAATGGTGACCTAGTAAAAACAAAAACAAAAACACAAAATCAGACATATCCACAAAAATCAAACATATAACTAGAACACAGGTTAGAAAACTACACAAAGTCAGTCTTTCTTCATAATATAACTATAAAACTATACACATTACTGAACCAGTGTCAGAATATCCTTGGCAGCTATCTTGACCAATTTTAATCTCAATTAGACACAAAGCCACATCTTTACCCCAGAGACCCCATGAAGTCAGTTTTATAAAGGCCAGTTTACAATACTTCCGGAGGTAGGAACCTCCTACCGCTTAAAGAGTGAAAGGCATATCCTATTCCGTTGAAATTACCAAACATAAACACCACCCCAAAGGCTACAGACCATTTGGGGAGGGAGGAGAAGCAGCCACAGAACAAGCGGGAGGCTGCAGGTGTTTGCTATGGGAAAAACTTTAACAGGCCCAACGTGTGGCCGAAGCCTATGTTCACTCAATTGGAGACACCCAAGCTGGGCTGGCCTCCATTACAAATGACGGATAAAGGCGGTTCCCAAAGAGGGTACTGAGTGCTGCAAAGGATTCTCAGTCTCCCTCCAAGACCATCTGAGAAACCAGGAAAAAATAAAATAAAAATCCACCTTCTCCCACCTGGCTCCTGGGAGCTACTCCTCAAATCAGCTTATCCAGAGAAGACGACTGACAGAACTCTCAGAGACACCCTCCCTGTGCCCACAGCGTAATCCCGCACAGAGTGCGTGCAATGGGAAAACTTCAGCAAGTTCAAAGGCCACGGGCATGTGGACGGCGTGCCTGCCGGCCAAGTCGCCTCTGCAGCCCGGCCCGTGGGAGCGGGCACCCTGGGTCCCGCGGACCCCGGGGGGCAGCCCGCCCCATCGGGCGTGGGTAACGAGGCGGGTGGGGGGAAGGGGGGTGAGAGGGCCGATGCCCCTATTTCGCTCCGGCGCCCACCCCGCTACCCACCGTCGACAATCAGGGTGATGTCAGTGAACCGGTCCTGCTCCCGCTGCTCATTCAATCGGTCCAGGATCATCTTGTGATGTTCAGGGAACTCCT
>NW_005871200.1:3135524-3143893 GCF_000147115.1 Myotis lucifugus | reverse complement strand
AATCAAAACAGTATGGCATTGGCATAATAGGTATGTAGCTCAATTGAAGAGAATAGAGTCCAGAAATAAATCCTTGCTTATATGGTCAAGTAATGTATGTCAAAGGATATACTAGTATAATGAGGTAAAGACAATATCTTCAATGAGTGGTGTTGGAAAACTGGACAGATACATGCCAGAAAATGAAATTAGACCACTTCCTTACACCATATACAAAAATAAACTAAAAATGGATTAAAGACTTAAATGTAAGACCTGAAATTATAAAACTCCTAGGAGAAAACATAGGCAGTAAGCTCTTTGCATCATTCTTAGCAATATATTTTTGGTTATGTCACCTTAGGCAAGGGAAATGAAAGGAAAAATAAACAAATGGGGCTACATCAAACTGAAAAGTTTTTGCACAGTGAAAGAAACTATCAACAAAATGAAAAGACAACCTACTGAATGGGGGAAGATACTCACAAATAATACATTTGATAAAGGGATAATATCAAAAATATGTAAGGAACTCATACAACTTAAAACCAAAAAAAAAAAACCTCCCCCAAACCCCACATCAAAAATCAAACAATCCAACCAAATATATGTGCAGAGAACCTGAATAGACATTTCTCCAAAGAGGACATACAGATGGTCAACAGATATACTCAACATCACCTTTTCTTTAAAAAGATAGAACCCAATATAAAAAACCAGATAGAACTAGAAAAGGAAATAACTCATTTAACTTTCCATATGTGATTCTGAACATTTCACTTTTGTTATTATTGGTAAAATCAGTGCTCTTAGAATCTTTCTAAAAGGATTTATGTCTGACTGCAATCTAGATCTTAAATATGTATTTTAGAGAAAGTCAACACTCACTTTGTAACATTTTTAGATAAGATGACCTTTTGGGAGTTTTTGTTTTTTTTTTGTTTTTTTAAAAAGATCAAGATAGGGGTTCTGTCAAAGACATGTTAACCAATCTAGCCAGGTGCACACACTACTCTGGTACCAATTTGTACAACTTGTATAGTTGCTCTGTGGTTCTGTAGGTTCTACCCTGGCACTTTGTAATACTGTTTTCTAGTGAAAGTCTTTGAACATTATCTCCTTCCTCAACCTCGGGGCCTTCTCCCCTGCCTTTTCTGAGAGGAAGTGGCCCACCAGCCCAACGCAGACTTATCTTTCAAAACCATCTCGTGGTTCAGAGGCTGTGCTTTATTTTTAAGGAACAGCTTTTTCTCACACATATGGGGGAAGTAAGCTACCTCAAACTGGACAGGGGATTTCCACCAAGAACTAAGATCTAAAGACTGTTTTAGAACTTTTGAGTACAAATGTATACTTTTGTTCCAGAAAGTACACTTTTGAGCACAAATGCTAAACCTCTTCCCGCTGCTTCTGGACATCTCTCTTCCTTGTCCAAAACCCTTCCATGACTTGGTGACACTTTCTCTTTACCCTCTCAGATAGGGTGGTTTTAGAGGTGGGAAACCAGACATGCCGGGGGTGGACTGATGGCAGCCTTGCACAGTTGCACAGAGTGGTGGAAGTGCACTGGCCTGGAGACCAAGTGATCCAGTTCCTCATTCCAGCCTCACTGGACTGGACCTTCATGGCTTCTGATCAGCACGTCATGTGTTCATCTCGGGCTTTCATGTCCCTGTGTGAAAATGTGAACTAGGAGTGCTGTTAAGTTCTTGCTGTCCCTGAGGACACAAAAGCATAGATATGGGGAAAGCATAATGATGGTGGATTCCTCTGAGGCTGTGGCAGAGGAGAAAAGAGTAGATTCGGAGGATAACTCATTGTGCTTTGGGGGCATTATTGTAAGAGTCAAATAAGGGTTACTTGAACACAAGCGCTGGGATACCACAGTAGTCAATCTGATAACCCAGACTGCTACTAAGGAACTAAGCACATACAGCATGGAGATACTGCACAAAGGGGCGACTCACATTCTGATTGGGATGGCAAGAGATTTTACCATGCTACTCGGAATGGCATGCCATTTATGATGTATGCATTGTTTATTTCTGGAATTTTCCATTTAATATTTTTGGACCTTGGTTGCCCCTGGGTAACTGAAACCACAGAACAGGAAGCTGTGGGTAAGGGGACTACTGAAATTGACCTTTCTGCAATTGATCACTCCCTTTTCCTTAAACACCTCTCCTTATTCCTGTTTGGTCTCTAGCTCCCCACCTTGTCCTACCTCTCTTAGTCATTTTTTTTTTTACCTAATCATCTTCATTTTCTTAGCATCCCAGTGTTCAATCCTTGGATTTCTCTATCTACATCCCACTTCTTAGGTGATCTTAATTTAAATATCACCTTCCTCAAGTTGGTTCATCCCTGCATGTTCCCCATTTCACTAAATGACAATCTTCCGTTGGCTCAAGCCAAAACCTTGGACAGTCCTTTAATCTTGTTCTCCACAACTTCCTATTTAATTCATCAGCAAATCTGAGATATATGTGTTTTCAAATCTGACCATTTATCCCATCTTCATTGCTACTACCTAAGTTTAATTCTCATCTAATACTTTAGTAGACTCCTAATTGGGCTCCCTCTGCCATGTCCACCCCTCCAACATTCTATTCTACACATAGATCCTTAAAAATTATTAATTAGATCCTATTACTGCCCTACTCAAAACCCTCTAATGGCTTCCCAGATTCTCAGAGAAAAATGCCAAGTGCTCACCATGGCCTCTGACACCCTCTCTCACCATTTGTACCCTCTCTCACTCTCTCTTAGCCCCACACACTGGCTTTGCTTTTCCTTGATCATGCCATGCTGGCCTGGCCTTGGGAGCTTTGTATTTGCTGGACTCTGTACCTGACAATACTCTCCTCTGGGCCTTTGCAGGGCTCACTCTTGTACTTTATATTCAAGGCTCTTGGCAAGTGCTTCAGAAAGATTCCCTTCACATGCCACTTAAAATGGCATTCCCATACTCCCTATCCCTTTAAATGGTTTATTTTCTCCACAGCACTTATCACTACTGGTCATTATACTAGTATATTATGTTCATTTGTCAAATATTTGTTTGACCTTGTCATTTTTTGTTTACTCTTAATGTTGTCAGTGTCTAAAATAGGACACAGTAGCTATTCAATAAATATTTATTGAATGCCTTTATCAATGTAAGAAAATTCAGAATCGGTAGAGAATTTTTATGCGTTTATTTGAGCCAAACGGATGACATTGTAGGGAAGCAAGATATCACATGCTCCAAGAATGACAGTTTTACAGTTTCTTTTATGCCTTTGGAATTAAGGAGGAAACATAGGAAAACTACCGGAAGGGGGGAGAAAGCTGGGAGATGTTTGCTAAAGGGCTGCCATGTGTGATGATGAGATGCAGGTCTCCTAGAGAGGACAGTGACTACTGAGTAGTCATTCATTTTGGGGGACATCCAGTAACAGTGGAACCACAGGAAGAACTGGAATAATAAACCACATTATCTGGACACAGTGTTTCTCTCCAAACACAGGAATCTGAAAGAGCAGTGTAGGAAACTCCTCTGGCTACTCAAATAAAACTCAATAAAAATTCAGTTACTTAGACTTGCAGACCTTATCATTTAATCTTGAAAATAATCATCTATAGAAAATTTCAAATTAGAAAATAAGCTAAAAATAAATTCTTATTGTGGTGATGGTTATACTATAACTATACTAAAAGTTATTGAATTGTACACTTAAAATGGGTGATTTTCATGGAATAAAATATGACACCTCAAAAAACTTTTAAAAACTAAACTTATATTTGTTAAATATTGGAATGCCATATTTGAAAATTTAAGTCAGGGTCACACTTAACATAGTACTCAGTGTTGATTTTTCTTTTTATTTTTTTCTAAATTTTTATTTATTTATTTATTATTTTTTTCTTTATTGATAAGGTATTACCTATGTGTTCTTACCTCCTCCTTGCTCCCCCCCTCCCACCTTCACTCATGCCCTCACCACCCTGGTGTCTGTGTTCATTGGTTAGGCCTATATGCATGCATACAAGTCCTTTGGTTGATCTCTCCCCTTTACCCCCACCCTCCCCTACCTTCCCTCTGAGGTTTGACGGTCTGATCGATGCTTCTCTGTCTCTGGATCTGTTTGGGTTCATCAGTTTATGTTGTTCATTATATGCCATAAATGAGTGAGATCATGTGATATTTATCTTTCTCTGACTGGCTTATTTCGCTTAGCATAATGCTCTCCAGGTCCATCCATGCTGTTGCAAATGGTAAGAATTCCTTCTTTTTTTACTGCAGCATAGTATTCCATTGTGTAGATGTACCACAGTTTTTTAATCCACTCATCTGCTGATGGGCACTTAGGCTGTTTCCAAATCTTAGCTATGGTAAATTGTGCTGCTATGAACATAGGGGTGCATATATCCTTTCTGATTGGTATCCATTTCTTGGGATATATTCCTAGAAGTGGGATCATTGGGTCGAATGGGAGTTCCATTTTTAGTGTTTTGAGGAAACTCCATACTGTTCTCCACAGTGGCTGCACTAGTCTGCATTCCCACTAGCAGTGCAAGAGGGTTCCTTTTTCTCCGCATCCTCTCCAGTACTTGTTGTTTGTTGATTTGTTGATGATAGCCATTCTGACAGGTGTGAGATGGTACCTCATTGTCATTTTGATTTGCATCTCTCGGATGATTAGTGACTTTGAGCGTGTTTTCATATGTCTCTTGGCTTTCTGAATGTCCTCTTTCAAAAAGTATCTATTTAGGTCCGTTGCCCATCTTTTGATTGGGTTGTTTATCTTCCTTTTGTTAAGTAGTATGAGTTTCTGTAAATGTTGGAGATTAAACCCTTATCGATGATAACATGGGCAAATATGTTATCCCATGCAGTGGGCTTTCTTGTTGTTTTGTTGATGGTTTCTTTTGCTGTGCAGAAGCCTTTTATTTTGATGTAGTCCCATTTGTTTATTTTCTCTTTAGTTTCCTTTGCCCTAGGAGCTGTATCAGTGAAGATATTGCTTCGCATATGTCTGAGATTTTGCTGCCTGTGGATTCCTCTAATATTTTTATGGTTTCCCATCTTATGCTTAAGTCCTTTATCCATTTTGAGTTTATTTTTGTGTATGGTGTAAGTTGCTGGTCTAGTTTCATTTTTTTGCATGTATCTGTCCAATTTTCCCAACACCATTTATTGAAGAGACTGTCTTGACTCCATTGTATGTTCTTGCCTCCTTTGTCAAATATTAATTGAGCATAGTGGTTTGCATCGATTTCTGGGTTCTCTATTCTATTCCATTGGTCTGTCTATATGTCTGTTCTTGTGCCAGTACCAGGCAGTTTTGAGAACAGTGGCTTTGTAATACAGCTTGATATCTGGCATTGAGATCCCTCCTACTTTGTTCTTTCTCAGGATTGTTGCAGCTATTCGGGGTCTTTTTTTCATTCCAGATGAATTTTTGGAGAGTTTGTTCTAGGTCTGTGAAATATGCTGTTGGTATTTTAATGGGGAGTGCATTGAATCTATAAAATGCTTTGGGTACTATGGACATTTTAATGATGTTGATTCTACCAATCCATGAACACGGTATGTTCTTCCATCTGTTTGTGTCTTCTTCTATCTCTTTTTTCAGTGTCCTGTAGTTTTCCGAGTACAGGTCTTTTACCTCCTTAGATAAGCTTATTCCTAGGTAGCTTAATTTTTTTTGGTGCGACAGTAAATAGGATTTTTTAAAATCTCTCTTTCTGTAAGTTCACAGTGTTGATTTTTAAATGTATTAAATTAAGCAGCCAACCAAGCCACCGTTCTGATAAAAGAAAAATCCATTGGAAAAGAATTAGGTCACTCATTATGCGTTAACATAAACCAGAAGTGAAACTGCGACAGTGCCCAGGATAACAACAGGGGTTTGTGTAAGGCTTAGAAATCCCTTCCTTGCAACACTCCTTGGCCAGTATGCGCTCTTGTTTTTCCTGGCAAAGTCCAGCCCATATTATCTACGTACTTCTCTCTCTCAGAACAACTCAGCAAAATAAACTTTTGGTTTGTTTGTTGGACAACATTATTTTACACAGATGTCAAACAGGCCCAAAACAAACAAACAGCAACTTCATAGGCTAAAAATGGGGCGGGTGCGGGGGGGGTCCTTTTATCTTTGGACTATTCAACCATCTCACACAAACCAACTACTTATAGTACAACTAGGTGCACACATACAAAATGTTACTGGAATGCTTGGAATAAAACTTTTGCTGTTGTTGTTTTTGCTTTTTTTACAAGGTTGGCTTTTTTTTCTCCTTTCAGATTATAATGAACATGGTTGCACACAGGTAAAGTAAGACAGAGGAGGCTCCAAAGGCTAGTTTGATCATCCAAGATCATTAAAAATGGCTGATCCCCTAACAATTTGTACAAAAATATAGAATGTAAGTAAAAAACACAAACAAGACTTTTCTTTTAAAAGTATTTTTAAGAATTAAAAAAGCAAGACCTTGGAAGTTTTGGTCTTTTCCTCCTCTTGTAAATTCATATTGTGGTTTTGGATGGGTGGGGAGAGAGCATGTCATCTGTGGGTGACGCTGCCTTTGATGGGGGAGGGGAGTGGGGAGACTTCCTACGTGAAAATGACCAGATTCTAAGAAGGGAAGTGGAGAGTGAATAGGTCACAGTGGCCTTTTGTGTTTTTTTTTTTTAATTTAACTCTTTGATTTGTGCTGTCCAGTCATCCTCATCAGTCTGCTGCTTCTTGGTGTCAACATCACCATCCTCATCATCTTCAGCTGCCTGTTTGCCCTTAGCTGCCTCAGTTTCCTCATCTCCATCTCCATCCTCTCCCTCCCACCTTCCTCCTCTTCTGCATCTACCTTATTGTCGGCCTCCTTCCCCCCTACCTGCTTCTCTTCAAATTTCTTTGCTGGGTGTGTTTTACTGCCAGAAGTCTAACAATTTTTAACACTACAGTGGGAAGATAGCTAGGAGATGTAAATTTTGCTGACAGGGAAAAGGCCAAGTAAGAACTTGCATGTAAATCAGTCTGCTAGTTAGGTCAATGTTCCCACCAATGAATCTACATATCTGGAGTGTGACTGGAGCAGCAATTGGAATGCTCAGCTGGCCTGGTTTCTACAGATTATGGAAAGCTCTTAGCTAGGACAAGTGCACTGACGTGGGGCCCGCTGCCTCATGATCTTCTCACATTGTATTTTGTAATAATTATTACTCATGGCAGTGAGCAGTCACTGAATATTCCGGGTTTAGTAACAACTGTGTTACTAAGCTTACAGTGTTTATTGCCAAACAGAAATGCTTAAAACACCCAGCAGTGATAGGCAATCTGAAAATCTCAAGTCAAAATGTCTCTTTTCTGCAATAATTAACAACTTGTGCCAAGTCCGTCCTCCCTGCTTTTCCTCGCGTGATTCTCCCCACTCCATGCTGCAGAGGTGGCCTGACCAAACCAGACCCCATGCACCTCCCAGTCTTGGCTCCTGCTGCGCCTGGGGGTGGGTGGGCAGGGAGCTCCAGCTCTGAGGCAATCTCTCCTGAGTTCACGCCCTGGTTCTGCCCCTTAACCAACCGTGTGACTCAGGGAAGTTCCTTTACCTTCTCCAGAAACGCAACAATACTTCTCAGGGTGGTGGTTTGGCATTACATGCTCAATAAAAATTAATATTGTTCTTGGCTATTTAGGAGAGTAAAAATCCCATTCCCTTTCCTCTGAATGAAATGCATTTCACAATTGAGCACTTACAGACTCTCTTGTATTTTTGCTCATGGTTTCATGTGGTGGTTGTCTTAGATCAGGGGTCCTCAAACTTTTTAAACAGGGGGCCAGTTCACTGTCCCTCAGACCGTTGGAGGGCTGGACTATAGTTTAAAAAAAAACTATGAACAAATTCCTATGCACACTGCACATATCTTATTTTGAAGTAAAAAAACAAAATGGGAACAAATACAATATTTGTATTTGCATGTGGCCCGAGGGCCATAGTTTGAGGACCCCTGTCTTAGATCCTCAGTTAGCCTAAATCCTCCAAAGGGAGAGAGAAAAGGCTTTAGTCTCTTTGAATGTCCACTGGCCCATAGAGCAACACCACACAGGTTTTGAATGTAATAGTGTGTAGGCAGTTGGGTTTGTTGCCATCACTGTTTTCAGTTCCATTAGGTTGTGGTAACAGGTTCAGGCCAGGTGACTAGGATGTAGGGACATTTTGATTGGGCGGTTGGATCTGTGTAACTGTGACAGACCACTGTGTGGGGGTTGCCTCCTTGCATCATGAGTTCAGTTTCTCAGAAGGTGGAAAGCCCTTAATTACTTTATCAATCAAACAGAGGGCTTTTCCATGCAGTCTAATATGTGAAATTTCTGTTACTCATCTCGATTACTAACACCCAGTTGCCATGC
>NW_005871200.1:3113516-3135339 GCF_000147115.1 Myotis lucifugus | reverse complement strand
TGTGCTCTTTCAAGCTTCCATGCTTTTAAATATATTGCTTGTTTGTTTTTTGTCCTGGAATGCCCTCTTCATTTCTCTTTTTATCAGGACAACATAGTGCTTTGGAACAAAGGCTCTAGGTCAGACACCTTCATTTGAATCCTGAGTCTTCTGCCTGTTAACTAGGATGTTGGGCAAGTTATTCAACCTCTCAAGCTTCACTTTTCTCATCTATAAAATGGAGATAATAACTACCACCTCCAAAGGGCTAGTGTAAAGATTGAATAAGAAAAGTACATGTGTTCCCTGGCACAGAGTGAAGGCCCAATAAATGTTAGCTATTGCTACCACTTGAAATTCAAATGTCATTTGAAGTCATTGCTCTCTTGACTTCTGTGATAGGCACAGGGATGGCTCCCCAAAGGTGTCCACCCTAAATCCTGGGACCTATAAATATGTTATTTACATAGTAAATGGACTTTGCAGATGTGATTTAATTAAGGATCTTAAGATGGGAGAGTATTCTGCATTATTCAGGTGGGTCCAAAGTAATCATAAGAGTCCTCATAAGAGGAAGATAGGGCAGTGAGAGCGAGGAGGAGAAAGTAATGTGATGATGGAAGTAGAGATTGGAGTGATGCAGCCATGAGCCAAAGAATGCTGGCAGCCTCTGAAAGCTGGAAGGGGGAAGCATTGATTCTTCTCAGCAACCTCCAGAAAGAACCAGCCCTGTGAACAGCTTAATTTCAACCCTTAAGAGTCATTTTTGACTTCTGACCTTCATAGCTGTGAGAAAATACATGTGTGTTGAGTTGAAACACTAAGTATGTGGTAATTTGTTACAGCAATGGATCTCTCTCTCTCTCTCTCTCTCTCTCTCTCTCTCTCTCTCGGCCACACCTTTCCCCACCCGCTGCTTTCCTTAGCGTTCACTCTCTCTGAAGTACACCAGGGCTTTTCCCACTCTACTTCCTCCAGGCGCATATATCCTCGCTTCCTTTTTCCTAAGTTCCAAGGACTCTTATTCTACCTCTGTAACTTGTTTCGTGAGCCCACACAGCCCAGCTGGCTCACTTCTTCCATGGCTCATTTCTTTTATCTCTGTGTCTTTCTAAATGCAAGTTTGCTTGTATTTGAGTTTTGGATCTGAATTCTTTCTTAGCCAGAACTCAAATATGAGGTTGCTGAATTGAGGTCCAATTGCCAGTAACATTTTGGTGCTATTTTGCCCACAGAACCAGCCTATGATCTGTGGTGTGGGCATCTGTCCTCTGAGGGCCATACCTTCTCTTTATTCCCCTCTCCATATACCCTCTCCAATGGATTTAAAATAGGCCAAGAACAATCAGCTTCTTCAAACAACTGAAGAAAACTCAGAAAAAGTATGAAAGAAGGAGAGACTGTCAGGAAGCCAGAGAACTCCAAAGAGATCCAAGGAAGTGACCCTTTTGGGTAAGAGCATGAACAACAGCCAGAAGGTCAGAGGGAATAATAATGGAGGACCTGAAATGGGAAAACATTTTTTTGTTATAGTAGTAATAAGACACAAATAAAACTTCCTAGAAGGATGGCTGAATCCCATAGCACTTACATGTAGGAATGTCATTTTTAATTCACAGGTCTCCTTCATTAGACTGTGTGTTTCTTAGGAGCTGCTGCTGCTTATTAATATTTGAAACCACTGCCTATCCCCACCTCTACATTCTTAGCACAAATCCTGGCACATTCTTAAACTGGTTCTACCAACCTTGCACCTGATTCTCATTCCCAGCAGGCCCCTTCCCCTGAAACTTGGCCCCGTCTGTAATCATCTTTCTTATGCCCCAGGCCCTCCTGAGTCATTACCTTGCTGAACCCCAAACAAAGCAGAGAAACAGGATTCCGAGATGGAGATCGGAGATGAGTATCTCCTCATCCTGCAGATAAGAGAGCCTTCCTAGAGATGCTCTGGCTGGAGTTGTCTTGGGTCATTTCCTTGCCCTTTCAAACTGCTCTAGCCAATGACTGCCAGATTATAGCTGTTACCCTCTCCTCCCCTCCCAGCCCAGGGGCCTTCCCAACATGGTACTTACCTAGGGTTTTGCTCTTTACTGTAAATTTAAAATACATAATGTTTAATATATATAAATATAAACTTTTTTTGAGGTAGTTTAAATGAAGGGCAATAACCATTGCCTCTCATAATCTACCCCATAGTACAATTTTCAAAAGACAAATCATGTGGTGAGAATGTAAAATAGCTCAGTTGCTTTGGAAAAGAGTATGACACTTCCTCACAATGTTAAACATAGGGTTATCTTATGACCCAGCCATTTCATTCCTAGGAACAAACCCAAGAGAAACAAAAATCTGTGTCCACACAGAAACTTGTATACAGATGTTCACAGCAGTATTATTTATAATAGCAAAAGGTGGAAATAATCTAAATGTCTATTAACTGGTAGGTAAAAAAACAAAATGTGGTATCCTATATAATAAAAAGGTAATATGCAAATTCACCCTCACTCTGTCACGCTGTCACAAGATGGCTATGCCCACAGTGGAGGCAGGGTTCCTGTAACACAAGATGGCTGCGCCCATAACGGAGGCAGGGTTCCCGCAATGCCGGAACGAGCGATCAGCAGGGACCTGAGGCTGCGTGGTGCCAGGCTGGGCAGGGGACCTCAGGCCACAAACCCAGCCCCGGTGCCCGGCCGGGGGACCTGAGGCTGTGCCCCCGGCCCAGCAGGGCTTGACAGGGGACCTCAGGCCGCGCCCCCTGCCCGATGGGGCTTAACAGGGGACCTGAGGCTGCGCCCCCTGCCCTGGTGCCAGGGGACCTGAGGCAGCACCCTCTGCCCTGGCATCGGGCCAGGGGACCTCAGGCCACACCCCCCATCCCGGGCTGGGCTGGGGGACCTGAGGCTGTGTCTCCTGCCCAGCAGGACTTGACGGGGGACCTGAGGCTGCGCCCCGCACCTGGTGGGGCTTGACAGGGGTGGGGCCAGTCAGGCCTGGATCTTGCCCAATGGGGGTGGGGCTAGCTGGGTCTGGGTCTCGTGTGATTTCGAGGTGCATGTGGGTGGGCGGGGACTTGAGTCTGGGTCCTGCAGCGTGCCCCAGCCTCTAACAGGAAGAAGATTTTCATATACATTTTACTAATTTTCTTTCATCTCTGACACTTCTATTATAGAGAAAGGGCAAATAGCAATATTAAAATATTTCCTCTAATTAATTCCCTTTTAATGTGCACAAATTTCATGCACCAGGCCACTAGGCTATATATATAAAAGGCTAAGTGACCAACCGTATGTTTGTCCGACCATCTGACCCACCGACCGACCGGTACATATGATACACACTGGCAATTTAAAAATAAATGCTGACTTGTGCATGCGCGATACATATAAAGCTCTGAAGTATTAACAGGATCTGCGGAAGGAGTGGTTGTTCTGATTCCAAGAATTGATTTGTCTCCGTCTGACACTGGCCTCCCATTTAAGTTAATTCGAAGACAGTTTCCCATGATGCCAGCATTTGTGATGACTATTAATAAATCACAAGGACAAACTCTAGGCAGAGTAGGAATACTCCTACCTGAACCTGTTTTCAGACATGGTCAGTTATATGTTGTTTTCTCTCAAGTTTGAAGAGCATGTGATGTTAAAGTTAAAGTTGTAAATACTTCATCACAAGGGAAATTAGTCAACCACTCTGAAAGTATTTTTACTCTTAATGTGGTATACAGGGAGATATTAGAATAAGTTTAATGAATTTATCAGTCATTGTTTTTATCAATTTTTTATGCTATGTTTTTGTTGTTTTTATATCATGTCTTTGTTGTTATATCATGTTATTATTGTTTATTAATTTATATATTATTTTCATATACATTTTACTAATTTTCTTTCATCTCTGACACTTCTATTATAGAGAAAGGGTGAATAGCGATATTAAAATATTTCTTCTAATTAAAGTCCTTTCAATGTGCATGAATCCGTGCACTGGGCCACTAGTAGCTATATAATGGAATATTATATAAAAGGAATAAAAAATTCTGATACATGTTACTACATGTTGCCACCTTAAAAACATTATGCTAAGTGATGAAGCCAGTGACACATATAAAACACATATCATATAATTTTTATTTATATGAAATGTCCAAGAAAAGAAAATATGTAGAAATAGAAAATAGATATGTTGTTGCCTAGGGCTGATGGTGCAGTGGGTGATAGATAGGGAGTGACTATTTTTGGGGGGTTGATAAAAATGTTCTAAAATTAAATAGTAGCAAACGGTTTCACATCTCTATGAATATACTAAAAACCACTGAATTATACAATGGATAAATTGTATAGTATGTAAATTATATCTCAATAAAGCCATTTTAAAAAGATAAAATATGACATTTAAAAATATTTTTGAAAACTTGTGATTACACAAAAAATAATTTATTCTCATCATAAAGAAATCAAACAACACAGATAAAGTTAAATTCTCCCTTGATAAACAGCACCAATTCTTTTACACTCCCCAAAGATGAACAACAACTCATTTTTCTAGGCCATTTTCTTAAAAAAATACATACATATATATATATATATATATATATATATATATATATATATGGTAGGTTTTTGTTTGTATTTTTCATTTTTATTTTGCCATACTGTATTTTACTCTATATCTTTATTCTTTTCCATCTTTAGAGCTTTCCGTGCCAGTTCATATAGGTAGTCCTCATTCTTTTTAATTGCCGTAGTATAGACCGACCTTCATTTATTTAGCCTTTTCTTACTGATGGATATTTAGGTTGGTTACAGTTTTTCATTTTCCAATAAATGCAGGGATGAAGATCCTGGCAGATGTCTCTTTGTATATGTGTCTCATCATTTCTCCTGGGTAGACACTGGGAAGTAGGATAGCCAGATCATAAGATACGCACATTTTAATTTTAAAATATTGTCAGAATATTTTAGAGCTGCTGAAGGGGCTCTAACAGTTCATACCCCTTCTGGCCATGGCTGAGATTATCCATTTCCTTATGCCTTGACATATATATGTGTATATTTGGTGTAATACTTCAATTAACAAATGTTTATATTTTACCAAGCAAGTTGGTGGACAGTAGATTCCTAGTTCCATAATTACTAATGAAATTGAACATCTATTCATAGGATTGGCTTTTTATATTCTTTCCCCCCTTTTTTTCTATTGGAGTGTTTGCCTTTTTAAAAAAAATATTTAGACGCTCTTTATATGTATTTTGTGTAATAAATACCTATATAGCTATCTATATGCACATCTATTTACATATACAGATATTTCCTACCTAGTCATTACTCTATGATTTTTGCTTTTTGTGTTTTCTTTAAGGCTTTCCTCTCCTGCCAATTTTGTAAACATATGATCTTGGTATTTTATTTTCCAAATGACTAGACCATTGTTTCAGTGTTATTTATTGAGTACTTTATCTTTTCTCAACTATTTTGAAACAACACTTTTTTCATAAATTCCCATATCAATGGCAATTCTTAAACTTATATAAAGAAGTGAATCTGAAACTAGTAGAAGGAGGAAGTCCATGACAACAGAACTGTCTGGCCATGGGAATTTCCAGCAAGGAAAGCATGGGGACTTTCCAAAGGTAGCACTGTACTTTTTAGTATTAAGCAAATAAATTGGCAGCAAAATGCTCCACCTCTTAATAATATTAATTGCTTTAACAATTGATTATGTCATTTTAGCTTTTTTCCCCAAAAAATTAAGGTCAGGGTATTTATCTTCCGGGTCCTTTCCCATGACACCCCTCAGATGACTGGTGTTCCTTAACTAAAGGTCACTGTTCCTCCTGAATTCTTGTACCTCTGGTAACCTCTCTCTTCCCTTGTAACCTTGGACCTCTGCTGCCATCAGTTCTGGGTTCTTGTAGGATTCCTACTCCTTTGTAAATAGTTCAGTGGTGTGCTGGTAAATAGCTGGGCGGGGTGGGGGTGGGGGAGTGGGTGGGAGGGAAGCGGGAGGAGAAAGGAAAGAGCCTTGCTGTGGTGTAACTATTCCCATCATGGCCTATTTGAAGCTACCAATTGAAGTCACTAAACACAGAGTTGGGAGGAAATGCTAAGAATCAGCTTTTGTAAGTTGTTGTGAGGCAGCTCCAGGACACCACTGAAATAGCGCGTTGGTAAAGAGCTTCTTTTTAAATTATCCTAATTTGAATGTGCTATCTGATTCCTATGGATTCCAGGCCGATACTGACACCATCCTGGAACAGTGTTCATTCAGAGAAAGGAACTCTCTTTTCTAGAGGACTTAAGTCTGTGAGGCCATAAGCCTAGAACTTCAGAAGCTGTCTGAAAACACTGCTAAGAGACGGAGGGGGACAAATTCTTGGTGATATCATTGGAAGCCCCAGATACAGCCATACTTGAAAGAAACTGTGCCTTGGCCTTTTCAGGAATATGACCTAATAAATTCTCTCTTTTTGTGTTGTTTATATTGCCTAAGCCAGTTTTGTTGGAATTCTACCACCCACACACAGAAGATTCCGTAGGGATGCAATGGCATGGCATGACCTGGCCCTTTCCTGACGGTAACCAGTGTCTCCTTGATTTGTGCATCCCAGCCACACTGGTTTTCTTTCAGTCACTCAGAAGCTCCTGGTGCCCCTCTACCATAACCGCTTTGCATGTAGCATTGCCCCTGCCTGAAGCATTCTTCCACTCTCTGCTTAGTTAACTCCTACTCATTTTCCAGGTCTTGTCTAACGTCACTCTGGTAGTTTGTTACAACGTGGCCCCGGATGAATTACACCTTCCGATATTTGTGTAGTCCCCTCCCCTTGACTCTGGGCTTGCCCTGTGATGCTGTAACCAATTGGATTCAGCACATAATGATGCTGTGCCATTTTGAAGCCTAAGTCTTAAGGAAGACTTAGGCAGCTTCTGATTGTGTGCTCTTGAGCCCACATGTGAATGGTCTGATTCCCCTACTGGAGAGACCAAATGGAGAGAGTCTAGCTGTATCTCACCCTACGTGCCAGCTGAATACAGCCACATGAGTGATGGTCAAGACCAGCAAAGAAACGGAGCTGTGCCCAAATGACAAAATTGTGAGGAAATAAATGGTTCTTCTTCTTTAAAAAAAAATAAATTTATTGATTTCAGAGAGAAAGGAAGAGGGAGAGATAGAAACATCTACGATGAGAGAGAATCATGGATTGGCTGCCTCCTGCAAGTCCCTCACTTAGGATCAAGCCCACAACCCGGGTATGTGCCCTTGACTGGAATCAAACCTGGGACCTTCCAGTTCGTAGGCTGACACTCTATCCACTGAGCCAAACCGGCTAGGGCGGTTCTTCTTTTTTAAGGTGGTTGTTGTAAGCCATTACATTTTGGAGTGGGTTGTTGTGCAGCAATAGATAACTGAATGAATCACCTCAAGAAAACTCCTCTAACATTCCTAGGCCAAGTCAATCCCCCATTAGACATTATCACAGTACTATACACATTCCTTCACAACACCTATCACAACCTATAAGGATGCACTTAACTCAAGAAAGACTTTCTTTTTCAGGGTCTCCTTCCTGTGATAAATTCAAGAGCTCCAGAAATATTTACCCAACTCAAACTCACCCATCCTGGTAATCATGGTTATGAAGTTAGGTCTGCCTGCCCAAGGACCGGGCTCTCTGCTTCCATCCTGCTAAATGTGTGGCCGATCCTCTGAATGTAGGTTCAGTAGAAAGTTTTTGCCCAAAAATTTAGGACAGTAAAGGTCCTGCATTTTCCCCACTTCCCAGTTTGTGATTCTACTTTCAAGCATTAGGCAACGGAAAACTAGATTGGAAAAGATTCATGGTTTGCAGGTTTACAGTATTGAGATTTACACAGCAGGTTCTTTCAAAGTACACTTAGGGGAATCAATCTGTGACTGACTTTGGCAATCTTACAAAGTACAGAGACTTCCAGTTCTAAAGGATTTTGTGGTGAGTCATTAAGTTGAAACAGAAAATCCATAACAGTAATAAATCTTTGTAGAAGTACTCTATGTTCTTTTAAAAATTGATTGTTTCTAGGTGGCTACTTCAACCACCATTATGAAAAGAATAGATTTCTGTTATAATATAAAATGATGCTTTCTGAGAAATTGTTCCTGGTTTTATGTTTTGGTCAAAGTTGACGCAGGAGATTTATTATGGAGGGTATTTTCAGAGGACCAGAACTTTTAATACATTTATTCTGAGTTATTTTCATTGCTTAATATTATAGATCATAAATATTTTTAAATAATTTTTTATTATTTTTTAAGTATATTTGTATTGATTTCAGAGAGGAAAGGAGAGAGAGAGATAGAAACATCAATGATGAGGGAGAATCATTGATCAGTTGCCTTCTGCACGCCCCTTACTGGGGATCTAGCCCTCAACCTGGGCATGTGCCCTGACCGGGAATTGGACCCATGACCTCCTGGTTCATAGGTCGACGCTCAACCACTGAGCCATGCCGGCTGGGCTAGATCATAAACATTTGCCAGACTGGAAATATTTTTGGTTGCTGTATTTGTGGGGAGATGGCCTGTGGAGACCTAAATATAATGCACCTTTGGATTTATTGTCTTGGCATCCCAAAGCTTCACCCATGGTGAGTGAAGATAAACAGGGATTCCCATAGCCTATCCTCTCACTCAAGTGCCCTTCACCTACTTCCTACATATTTAATACAAAGACTTGTACATTCTCCCTTGCCAAGCTGTCATCTGCTCTCCTTTTCCATTGACACTGCTTTAGCTCAGGCCTTTGGACTTTCATGGTAGCCTCATAAATAGTTTTCCTGCCTTTAGCCTCAGTTTCACTCCATCTACCTCAAAATCCATTTTCCACCATACAACTGGAGGGATTGGTCACTCAGGCACTCCTTATCTCAAAAACTTCCTGTGACTCACCATTCTCCACAGCAGAGGTAACCTCTGGTCCACATATATTTAGCAGATAAATGGACAAAGGGCCAGAAACCCTCTGAAGTTGTGGAGACAAATGATCTGAATATGGTCCATTTCGTGGAAGAGGGCCTATAGCTTTCATCAGATTCTCAACAGGTCTATGGCTCAACAAGAGGGAAGAACCAGTGGCCTACAGGAGAAAAACAAATACCTTGGCATGTGACATGATTGTCAAAAGGGCAATGAAGGTGGTGAAAAGATGCTATAAACAGTGCAGGCAAAAGGTACAAGTTCCTTTGCTATGCAGGACAAAATGGGACTTGGCAGCATCCTCCCTACAGGACAGACAAGTTTTCCTTGCCTTCAAGTTTCCATAATGGCACCCTATGCTGATGCTCCCATGGTCCTTTGGTCCTTTGAGGAAGGCCATCCCAGCCCCTCTCAGAATGGCCTCTCCCAATTGTCCTAAGAGGCTTGTAGCTGTTCTGTCTCCCTGATAGCTTGCTGGTGCAAAGCACAAATTAACTTTTTCAGGGTAGGAATGTACCTGCCCTGGGGATACTTACCTACTTGCCTTTTTTCAGGCATTTGCTATTAGGGGTGGTGTGAATCAGTCTCAGTACATGTGTAAGCGTGGGCCCAGGTGGAATCCAAGAACAATCCCAGATGACCTCTGGGTCTGACTTTCCCAAACAAGGTAAGGCTTCAAGATTATTTGAAGCTCTATCCCTCATATGACATATAAGGCACTTCATGATCTGCCTGCTACCTCACTTTCAGCTCCATCTTTGCCATGTGTCCTATACTCCAACATACTAAAATATTCATATGTCCCTGAACCGGCCATGAGTTTTCATGACTGCCTTTGATATAAAATAACATCAATGTAATAATAATAATAATAATAATAATAATCCTATCTAATAAAAGAGAAACATGGTAATTAGCCATACGACCGCTACCCTTCCCATTTGCTAATCAGCGAGATATGCAAATTAATCGCCAGCCAAGATGGCGGCTAATTTGCATATGTCAGCTCCAAGCCATGGACTGAGGCTTTAGGCCTGGGTAAGGGAGTAGCCAGCCAGCGATCGTTGAGCCAGCGATGGTTGATGGCGGTGATGGCGGGGAGCTGGGGGTGCCCTGGCCCAGGCCTAAAACCTCGGCCTGAGGCTTTAGGCCTGGGTCAGGGAGGAGCCAGCCAGGGATCGTTGATGGCTCTGGTGGCTGGGAGCTGGGGGTGCCTCGGCCCAGGCCTAACGCCTCGGCCAGAGGCTTTAGGCTTGGGCCAGGGAGGAGCCAGCCAGTGATCCTTGATGGTGGTGGCAGCCGGAACCGGGGCGCAGCCAGCCAGCGATCCTTGATGGCCACGGCGGCTGGGAGCTGGGGGTGCCCTGGCCCAGGGCTAATGACTCGCCAGAGTCGTTAGGCCTGGGCAGGGGCCAAACCTGCAATTGGTGTGAACTACAGAGGAAACACCTTTTCTGACTGCTGATTGGTTAAGCTCCCTGTATGCTTCTGGTAATATTCTTAGTAACTTGGGTAATAAGAGTCCAAAAAGTGATCTAGGGGTTTTTTTACCACACTCCTGGAGAAAAAAAGAAAGGTCCGCTGCTGGAGGGTTAAAAAATGTCATATCCTGTCCTAGCCGGTTTGGCTCAGTGGATAATGCCTCGGCCTGCCCAACGCAGATTCTGGGTTCAATTCTGACCAAGGGCATGTACCTAGGTTGCAGGTTCCTCCCTGGCTCCGGCCCAGGTCAGGGCTCATGCAGGAGGCAACCAATCAAAGTGTTCCTCTCACTTTGATGTTTCTCTCTGTCTTTCCCTTTCTCTTCCACATTCTCTAAAAATCAATGGAAACATATCCTCAGGTGAGGATAAAGAAAGAAAGAAATGTCATATCCTATGAAAGACACTTCTTGAAAATGCCTAAAGAAAGTTGTCATTTTTTCATGGTAAAGGGACTGGAGTCTGTGTTGATGAAAACACCTTGGTGGCTGCGGTGACTGGCAGTGGCTGTAACAGTGCGGTGATGGGGCTGGTGCCTTCCCCTGATCAGCCCGGTCGCCTCCCACAAAGGGAGGCCAGACTGTGGCTTAGGCCCACTCCCCAAGGGGAGCAGGGAGCAGGTAGTAGGACATCCCCTAGGGCTCCCAGTATGTGATAGGGGGCAAGCTGGGCTGAGGGAACCCCCTCCCCAGTGCACAAATTCTTGGGGCCCCTAGTAATAATAATAATAATAATAATAATAATAATAATAATTCAAAACTCCAACAAACTCTTTGAGGTAGGTAATATTATCCCTAGTTTCAAATGAGGAAACTGAGGCTGATAGAAGTTACTTTGCCCAAACTTAACAAAGGAAGTAAGTGTGACCTGGAATTTTCTTTTTCCTGTGGCGAATGCACTCCTTACAGGGTCAAGTCCCATCACTTCCTGGTAAAGCCTGCTCTGACTTCTCTGGGTGGAGTTGGGTATTCATCCTTCTATGTTTCCATGACATTTTCAAATATTTTTCACCATAGTAATAATATATATTTATTATAGAAAATTGGAAGATCAAGAAAAGTAATGCTCAATAGTACATCTATCTAAATTCAATCTTTGTTAGTATTTTTGTAACTGTCCCCACAGACTTTTTAATATTGTTATAACCATTATGTGTATTTTATTCTGTACTCAATGTTTTTTGGCTGGTAGTATTAACATAAACATTTCTCCATGTTATTACACAGTCTAACAATACCTTTGCTTTGTCAATTAGTATATTCCAGGTGACAGGAGATTTGATTTTGGGTGGTGGGCACATGGTGAATATATAAATCTTGTAACACAGAAACCCATACTTGAAACCTATATGATCATATTGATCAATGTCACCCCAATAAATTTAAGAAAAAAAGGGCTACTCTGGATACAAGTAACAACTCAAATGGTCTTAAACAATAAGGAATATATGATAATCACTGTTATTGCTATAACAGCAGTGACAAAAGTAGGGCACTCTCTGGGTATGCTATAATTTGGGTGTCTACCCTATTTTCTACAATTATCTCATATCTGTTTCCCACACCTTTATCTCTTTTAAGGGCTGACCCTGTCCTCAGACACCCTCAGATAACAGGCTGGTGTTGCCTGCTTCCTTGCTCATGGCTGGCAAGAGCGGGGGGGAAAATGCTATCCTAACAATGAAATAGACTTCCACTTCTCAGTCTGATTTTTTAGGTCATGTGCTCCTTCCTAGACATAGAATAGTTCCTGAGGAAATTTAACCCTAACCCTCAGCTTGGCTTAAACTTGGGCTCTTGAACCAATCACTGGCAATTCCACTGGATGGGATTATGATCTTTGGTTTATTTGGAATCAACCTTTGGAGCTGAGGATGAAGTCAGCTTGTCTTGTCACATGACTGCATTGATGAGGCATGTATCCTGGAAGAAAAATTGGGATTCTGTTAGAAATGAACAAAGTGGGGGCAGGGGGAGGGACTATTAACAATTTTTTTTTTATATTTGCTAATTTGGTAGAGGAAATGGTTCCTTGTTGCTACTTCAGCTACCATGTCTATAGTCTCCTTCATACACTCTGTTGTGGCACTTCCATATTGTACGGTGGTAATATGCTAATCTGTGGGCCTCTTATAGATTATGAGCTTCTTAAGGGTAGGGACTCTGTAATACTAATATTTACTTCCTCAGTGCTTAGCAGATATTGTACAAATATCAGTTAAATAACTGATTCAATGACAGAATAGATTAATAAATGAATAAATACAGTGAAAAATACACACAATAAGATGGTATTTAGAATAGTCATGGAACATACAAAATTATATTATAATAAAAAAGGGATAGAGATTACTTTTTTCAACAAATCTTTATTGAGGTCTGACTATGCATGACCTGCTGAAGATACCACAGGGAACAAGACAGTTATGTTTCTGCGCTCATGGAGCTTAGATTCTGATGGGAAGAGAAACACCGAAGAAAGGACTGTGAATCAGTTTTACAAAGAGAAGTGCAGGGAGTTTTGGGCAATGCGTAGTTGAGAATTGCTCTAAGCTTTGTTGAACTTGGAGCTGCTTCCCTTCTGACCAGAATCAGATCTTACTCTACAGCTTTTGCTACAACGAGACAGACAGCTCAGCACCAAAAGGCAGAGACCAAGCCAAAGCGTTTACCTGCTTTTTGTTCCCTGGTACTCCAGTTCATCACTATTCAGTTATAATGACACTGCTTCCAGACCTGTGACTGAAGGTGGAGCTCAGTAGTTGCTCACACAGTCCTGCATGTGAGAGCTGGCAGACTGTGGACAGGTGGTAGAAATCGGGGGCCAGCAGTGCGGGGACTTTGCCCGTAGCCTGCTGAATGAGCTGCTGCACAAGCTGCCTGACTACTACTCTGGGTGTGTGTGTCCCGCCCATACTGGTAGTCTGGCCTGCTTCTTGAGGGCAGAAGTTGTGGTTCCATGGTAATATCCAATCACAACTCTCTTAGCTCTCATTAAGGGACTGAAGGGCCATATTTTTCTTCTTATGTAACGTAACAAGCAAGAACGCATGATTTCTAGACCAAAATAGGCTTTTGATTGGGGATTTTTAGATGTTACATGCACTCCTCCTTATTTCTAAGAAGGGGATTGCCTTACTTAGGGACAATTTACAAAGGTCACGAGCCTGTTAATGACATCTGCTTTCTTTGAGAAGAAAATTCCATGGTTCTGTGCTGGCGTCAGAGCAATTCAGGCCCTGGGAGGTGTTTTCCCACAGTTCTGTCAGGCTAGGAACCTGACCTACTTTGGGAGATGAGGGATTGCTTCATTGGGGAAATGATATTCTGTTGAAACCTAAATGATGAGCATGGTTTTTCAAAAAAGAACAAGAGGCTTAGGGAAGGCAGCATTCCAGGCAAGAAAATGGTTTATGTGGAGGCCTCAAGGCCTCAGGTAAGCAGGAACCCAGGGAACTGAAAGTCTCATATGCCTGGTGTGGAAAGAATAAGGAGAAGAGGGGTGCTTAGTGAGACTGGAAATGTAGGCAAGGGTGAGAACTTGCACAGCCGTGCAGACAGTATTGTCAGTTTAGGATTCAGACCAAATAAAGAAGGTCATCACCAGAACAAAATGTATGTGCATGATTCTTTACTGCTCTTAAGGTTTCATTCAATAATTAATTGACATTACAAAATAGATTAAATTTTCATGTTGAATTAGAAGATTGTCTTGTTATTTACATTTTGTTATGAAAGCTTCTCAAAGAAAAAGTGGAAAGAATCGCCTATATTTTACAATTAATTTTTTGCTATATTTGCTTTGTCACATATTTATCCATTTGGCCATTCCTCTCGCCATTTACTTATTTTTTGATGTGTATCAAAATAAGTTGCAGACATCAGTAAACTTAATTCCTGGACACTTCAGTATGCAAGTCATTAACTAGCACTTACTGTTTATTTTTTTGTGGTAAAAGTCACATATAGTGAAATCTTAAGTGTTTCATTTGATGTGTTTTGATAAATCTATATATATAAAAGCCTAATATGCTAAGTGTCCGACCATTCGACCAGTCACTATGATGCGCACTGACCACCGGGGGTAGATGCTTTGATTGGTAGGTTAGCTTGCTGCTGGGGTCTGGCCAATGGGGACTGGGCGAGATGGGCTGGACACGGCCTGGAGTCCTCCCATGATACCTCCCAGCACCGATCGTGCACCGGTGGGGATCCCTCAGCCTGGCCTGTGCCCTCTTGCAATCCGGGACCCCTCAGGGGATGTTGGAGAGCCAGTTTTGGCCCGATCCCCACAGGCCAGGCTGAGGGACCCCACTGGTGCATGGCCTCTAGTATGTATATAAAACTTTGAAGCTTCAAAAAAGTTACAACTTGTATCAAAAATTATTATCATTGCCCAGGCAGTGTGCTCAGTGGTTGAGTGTTGACCTATGAACCAGGAGGTCACAGCTCGATTCCTGGTTAGGGCACATGCCTGGGTTTCAAGTTCAGTCCCCAGTAGGGGGCATGCAAGAAGCAGCTGATCAATGATTCTCTCTCATCATTGATGTTTCTGTTGCCCCTCTTCCTTCCTCGCTGAAATCAATAAAAACATAAGAAAGTCCTATATAATAAAAGCCTAATATGCAAATTGTCCCCTCGAGTGGTTGTTTGACTGGAAGACCGAGAGTTTGACTGCTCACTATGACGTGCGCTGACCACCAAGGGGTGGCATGGAACATGTCAGGCATTGGTGACGCGGCACTGCCAGTGGGTGGCAGTGGAGGTGCTGCTGGCCCCGAGGTACTGCAGTGGGATGGTGGAGCAGGTGAGAGGGCAGTGCCAGGCAAAGGCGGGGTGCCAGGTGGAGCTGCGGAGCTGCGAGGCTAGGGGCGCGAGCTGGGACCCGATTCATGCAGGCCACCCTGAGGGATTCCACCCATGCACTGGGCCTCTAGTTATTATCATACTGTTATAAGGCCCTTACATTATACATGAAGTGGTATAATATAAATTCAAGGTAGATTGTGATAAATTAAGGATTGTTATTGGAATCTTAAGTAACCACTTTTAAAATGTTATCTGAAAAGCCAATAGAGGAGATAGGCTGGAACACAAAAAATACTTAACTCAAAAGAAGACCTAAAAGGAGGAAAAAAGAAAAGAGAGGCATAGAAACAAATCACAAGGCGGTAGACTTAAATTCACCTGCAACGTAAGTATCCTATATAATAAAAGCCTAATATGTAAGTCGACTGAATGGCAGAATGACTGGTGGAATGACCGGTTGCTATAATGCACACTGACCACCAAGGGGCAGAAGCTCAGTGCAGGAGCTACCCCCAGCCCAAAGTTCCCAGGCCAGCCAAGGCAGGTGCCAGCGGGGGCCCCCCACCGGTCGTACTGCCGGTTGCCCCACAGATCGGCCCTGATCGCTGGCCAGGCCTAGGGACACTACCCATGCACAAATTTTGTGCACTGGGCCTCTAGTACCAAACATAAATGGACTGAACATTCCAAGTAAAGATAGTGGTTGTTGTCAGTTGGATAAAAAGTAAGATATTTAAAAGAGATTCATTTAAATACAAAGATACAGTTTGAATATTAAAATGTGTATAAAGTCTATACCAGGCAAACACCAAGCATCAGAAAACTAGTATTTGTATATATTGGGCAAAGTAGATTTAAAGGAAGAGTATCTCCAGAACACTAGTTTAATGATAAAAAAGTCAGTTAATAAAAAAGACATAATCCCGAGGGTGTGTGCACCTAATAACAGAGCTTCAAAGTATATGAAAGCAAAAATTGACAAGAAAGAAATGGAGCCCTAGCTGGTTTGGTTCAGTGGATAGAGCGTCAGTTTTTGGACTGAAGGGTCCCAGGTTCGATTCCGGTCAAGGGCACATGCCCAGGTTGTGGTCTCAATTCCCCAGTGGGGGGCGTGTGGGAGGCAGCCAATCAATGATTCTCTGTCACCATTGATGTTTCTATCTCTCCCTCTCTCTTCCTCTCTGAAATTCAGTAAGAATACAGAAGATCTGAATAACGCTCTTACCCACTGGACCTGATGTATTTAGATGATCGAGTAATTCTTTCCAAGTGGATACTGACATTCACTAAGATATACTTTATGATACTGGGCCATGAATAAAATTTAAAAATAATACCATATAAATAAAATAAAAACATAAAATACTTAGGAATAAATTTAATAAAAAATGTGCAAAACTCTATTCTGAAAAATACAAAATCTAACATGAGAAATTAAAGTTCTAAATAAATGGAGTGGCAAATAATTCATGGATTGGAAGTTTCCATAGTATTATGATGCCAACCCTCCATAAATTGATCCATACTGTTAAAGCCATCTAGTCAAAATACTAGCAGGATTATTTAAAAATGAATTTACAAGCTGATTGTAAAGTTTATATGAAATTTCAAAGGATATAGGATAGTTAAAATGATCTTTAAAAAGGACAAAGTTGAAAGACTTAACTACCTGATTTCAAGAATTACCAAAAAGTTATAGTTATCAAATCAGTATAAAACTGGTGTAACTAGATCAATGGAACAGAATAGAATCAAGAACTAGACTCACACATGTACAGTTAATTGGTTTACAACAAAGGTGCTAGGGAAATTCAATAGGGAAAAGGAGAGTCCTGTCAACAAATGAGATAGGAATAACTAGATATCTATATAAAAATATCATTGTATATTACATTTGTGGTATATATTTACGACAAATTAAAATTTGGAGTCTATGTTGCCCATATCCTTGGAAATAAATTATGCATGTTACTGCTATTCTAGCTGTCTCAAACCACAGGAGTATCATTATTAAGTAAATTAAAGGGCTGCGATAACAGGACACAAGGGCATCATTTAGAAAATAGTTTGAATTCATTAAATAATGCTTTACTTTCTGGATGACATAATAAAAATGACCTATTTTTAGAATGCACTTAGATCCTCTCTTTGCATTCCTAGCAGGAGAAATTTTTAATTTCATTTATGATCAGTGATAGATATCTGTGAGACTTCTAGCTGGGAATGGAGGGACAGGTGCTACAACTTGCAAAAGTGAAATCTCTTAAGCCAATAGCTAAACAGCTTGAAAAAGTCAATAGATCTATTATCAACTTCTTTCCAAGGCTTTTTTTTAGATACCGGGACAATCAAGCTCACTGTGTGTCCTTCATGTGTATGGGAGCTGGTGTTATTATTGTGACTAGTGAATCTTAATAAAAAAGAGAAGCTTCTGCCTTAACACACTGAAATGTAAATATAATTAAGTTTTGCAAAATTTCTCTACCACACATAGGGTTTTGAGAGGGGTTTCTTGAGGACAAAAGATCAAGCTGCTATATAGTTCTACCCTCCACATCCAGGAGGCTTTGTAATTGGGTAAGGTTTGATATTCTCCAAGGAGTTCCTGTCTCAGAAAGGGCCTCTTGATTCTAAAGAGTCAAGTTGCAGCTGGAGTAGCAGCACAGTTTCTTATCATTCCAATAATCTAGGAAATTCTCCCAAAGCCACAACAAAAATGCTCCCACCAGGGAAGAAATCTTCTCTCTTCCAAACGGTGCCAGAGATGCGCCATAAACTCTACCTTTTATTTAATTTTTTCCTATCCACCTCTATAGTGGTGTTTTAATTTTTAAAAAATTATAGCCTATCTCTGCAGGCAATGACACTTCCATTACTATAATGTTACTTGAAATGTTCAAGTTACAGGAAGGTTGACTAGATCACATTTCTGTTTAAATAACACGCGTGAGGATACACTTTGAACACTGTCACTGCAGGTCACTTCCCAAGCCCCCCACTCATATTGCAGATCATCTCTTAGGAAGGATTACTGTTGCAAGTTGGTCATCTCATTTTGTCTTTCTTCTTAGTTTGCTATTGATGGAGCATGCATCAAGGCCAAACTAAGAGCTTTACTTACATGATCTAATGTAATCCTTATGACGCCCTCTCAAGTAGATACTTTTATTTCCCCATTTTACAATGATCTTACTTTAGGATAGAGAGTTAGTGGTGATAGAGCTGGACCTCAAACGCAGATCTGGGTCCACAAGAACAAGATCTAACAACTACTCCACAGCCCCTTACCGAGCTCAGAGGATGCATCATCCTGATTTTACCTCAAATCCTAGGCACCTTCCTGCAACTCCCTGTGTGTTTGCTAGTCTAGGCAGAACTGTACTAGGCAGCATGGAGCAAGATCAAGGAAAATGCAAGAACTTGCCATGCCTCCGACAAACTAATCTAGAGAAGCTAGAGCGAAGCAGTTGTCGTGAACTTAAGATGCACACGAGAGGAAGCATCTCTGGAACTTTAACAGATATTCCGCTTTGATTGGTTTGTGGTGAGGCCTGGGCATCAGGACTTTTAAAACTCTCTCGGTTTCTAATGTGCAGCCAAGGCTGGGAACAACCTAGCTTGAATGGGAAAAAAACCAACACGCATGTAAAATAACATCAAGGCCTGACTGGTGTGCTCAGTGGTTAGAGCACCGGCCCAGGCACAGAAGGGTGGCAGGTTCGATTCCCGGTCTAGGACACTCAAGGGAGTTGCAGGTTTGATCCCAGGTCCTGGTCAGGGCATGTTGGGGAGACAACTAATCGATGTGTCTCTTTCACATTGATTCCCCCCCCTTTTCCCTCTCCCTTCCACTCTCTCTAAAAATCAATGGAAAAAATATCCTCAGGTCAGGATTAACAAAAAAATGAAAATAAAATAACATAAAAAACCACTACTAATGTACATAATAATATATTCTGAAATATATTTATTTCTTACTTCATTCCACAAAGGTTATGCCATGGCTAAATAATTATTCTGGAGAGAATTCCAAGTCTGAGGGGCACAGACTTGTCACATAGGCCATAGATGGGCTGGCACAAGTGAAGTCAGTATAGAATACTTCAGTCATGCTTTATTTCTCTGGTTTTGGTTTGCAAGGCAACATTTAGCAGATACTGGAAGAAAAATAGCTCTCAGAAGACAGCGATTGGTCCAGGCACTGTTTCTAGGTGGTAGATTGGTCCAAGGACTGTTGCCAGGCAGCTGATTGGTCTGGAAGCTGTTTCTAGGCTGTCTGCCCAGTAGATTGCCTTGTCTCCAAGGGTTACTCAATCTACCAAGTGAGAACAGGCCTCAGAAGCTTGTGTGGAATGATAATTTTCCCCGTTACAGAGCTTACTGAGGAGAATGCCAGATGACTCATAGGCACAGTGTACATTTTTTTGACCCAACTTCCTTAAGGGTTATGAACTGTTCATAAGGCAGAAGCTTCCTAACTGATTTTTTCACAAGTCGAGGGTGCTGGAACCATTCCATGAAAAATTTCCAGCTGTTAGAAGGGCAGCAGCAAACTATTCAGTGCAGTTCAATTGTTGGACTATTTCCTGTGTTTTTTTCCAGATGAACCTGCTCTCAGGAAAAAAAGATAGAGTAAAAAAATGATGGTGTAATAATAGTAAAAGAAAGCCAAGAAAAAGGGTAAAGTCACTATAATTCTATATCCTTAATATTTAATTATAATAATTTTTGCATATTTCAATTCAAATCTAAGGTCAATATTATTTGGATGATGATATATGTAAAATTTAAGGTTCTACTGTCTAACCATATCTTTAAAATGGTTCTATCAATTCCTTTATTTTATAGTGGCTTACCAAATTCCTTTGAAAGTATGATGATGAAACAATTTATAAGCAAATTTTATATTTTTAGCTTCAGATTCAATGAATATTTTTGGAGTGGCATACACAAGCTGACACTCATGCTACATAATTGTCTCATTTCAAAAATGACAATAATAAGCATGTAGAGAGGCCGCCTGGTGACAGGCAGGCTCTGTTCTAAGAACTGGAGATATGGTTGGAAAAAAATCCAGACAAAATCCTTCTCTAGTGGGAAAGATAGGCAGTTAACAACCTGGTCTGACACAGATGCTTCTGTGCCCTTGTGCTTGACACATATTAACTCATTTCATTCTTTTAACAATGCTATGAAGTAGGTACTATCATCATTTCCATTTCATAGGAGAGAAAACCAGGGCACAGAGAGGTTAAGTAACTTGCTGAAGGTCACACAGTTAGTGAGCATTAGGGTTGGAATTTATGGCTCCACAGGCTGCATGCTTAACTGCTGTGCTATTGTTCCTCTGTAATTAGCTCATTTCTACTTATTCTGCTGATGCAAGGCATACAAATTTTCCTTTTTCTTTCTCAACTATTTTCCATTTTTACTTCAAATATGTAATACGAGAGGCCCAGTGCACGAAATTCATGCACTGTGGGGGGGGGGGTCCCCTCAGTGTGGCCTGTGCCCTCCCACAGTCTGGGAGACCTGGGGGGATGTCCAACTGACGGCTTAGTGGGCCTAAGCTGTCAGTTTGATATTGCCACGGAGGTGGGAGAGGCTCCCACCACCGCTGCTGTGCTCACCAGCCATGAGCCTGGCTTCTGGCTGAGCAGCTCTTCCCCGGTGGGAGCACACTGATCAGCAGAAGGCAGCTCCTGCATTGGGTGTCTGCCCCCTGGTGGTCAGTGCACATCATAGTGACTGGTCATTCCACATTCGGTCATTTACATATTAGCCTTTCATTTTATAGGATACGCTATAGATGAGGCCCCTTCGAACCATAAGAAATGCAAAAAATTCACTGTTAACTCATTCTGCAACTGTCCCCACTTAAAATCAAATTGGCCCCCCCTGTGGGGCGTGTGCTGCACCTTGGGAACCACTGGGCTTGACACTTTTCCTCTCTGAGCTTCATTTCTGCATATGCATATACCACGGGAATCGTAATCTCTTCTCCGCCTACCTCACTGGGTTGTCATGAGGAGGTTCTGAGCTAATAAACCTAGAAATGTTTCATCAAGTAAGTGATGTCTAAAGAGGAAGGGGTTGTTATTTATTTATTTATTTATTTATTTATATTTTTAAATATATTTTATTGATTTTTTACAGAGAGGAAGGGAGAGGGATAGAGAGTTAGAAACATCGATGAGAGAGAAACATCGATCAGCTGCCTCCTGCACATTCCCTACTGGGGATGTGCCTGCAACCAAGGTACATGCCCTTGACCGGAATCGAACCTGGGACCCTTGAGTCTGCAGGCCGACGCTCTATCCACTGAGCCAAACCGGCTAGGGCAAAGGGGTTGTTATTTTTAAGCCCACGGGTATCCTCGCAGGTAGCAGGTGCTGATTAGGGGAGGAGGGCATGATTGTTTCCTGGGACTGTAGCTATGGAAGCTTTGCAGAGGGTTCCCCAGGCCTCGGAGGGGCGGGCTCTGGCCAGCAGCCCTGTAGCGGTGGTCGTCCCTGGAGGCGCGGCGGCGGGGGGGGGGGGGGGGGGGGGGGGAGGGGAAAAAAGGGGGCCCCCTAGGGGGGCCTTTTAGCCCAAGGGGGGGTA
>NW_005871200.1:3102394-3113234 GCF_000147115.1 Myotis lucifugus | reverse complement strand
GTGCTATTGTTGTGGGCGCCCCTGGCGGGGGTGGCAGGGGAAGAGATTGGGAGTCAGAGATATGGGCTGCAGCTACCCCCAAGGCTGGGTCTTCTCCTGTCTGGTCAGCCTCCCCGTCCCCCCGGGGGTGCGGGGCTGGGGTAGGGTGTCCGTGCAGGGGGATTGGAAGAGCTCCCGTGGCTGCTTCCTCTTCCTTCTTTGCAGTCGGGGCTCCTGTCAAGCACTCTCCTCAGACCCCCGGGAACTTGGCTCCGGCCACCCTGCCCCTCCCTGGCTCCCTGCAGCCCCTGCCCCACTTGGCTCTCCCCGGCCGCCCACCTGTCAGGAGGCTGCCAGGACGCCCTACTGTGGGCAGCGCAGTCCTGGGGCAGGGGGTGGGGGTGTGGGGAGCAGCTCCAGTAAAGTTTAGTAAACCCCAGGTCCACGTCAGGATTCGGCTGCGGGGCCACGGGGGAGTCTGCCTGGCCGCCCCTTGGCCCCACAGCCCCACCCACCCTGTGAACGGTGGTGATGTGACGGTGTCCCAGATAATTTGCATATTCCTCTATTTTTATATATATATATATTATATGTATATATATATATAATTACTCTATAAAGATATTGGATAATTATGTTTGCCAATACTTTTCAATTATAGGAAACTCACTGTGTGACCCATACTTTACCCAAGGAAAATAAGATGAAATGTTTTGCTTGGTGTATTTGCAAAAATTTTGCTTCAAAATAAATGGCAGGTAGATAATATCTATAATCTCAAAATAGTAAGTGATCTAATGAAGTAGTTTCTAATCTTGTCTGCACATTGGAATCACGTGGATTTTAAAAAATTAATTAACTTATCCATTGATTTTTAGAGAGAGAAAAATCTATTTGTTGCTCCACTTTTTCATGCATTCATTGGTTGCTTCTTTTTATTTATTGATTTTAGAGAGAGAGGAAGGGAGAGGGGAAAAGATAGTAACTTCGACAGAGAAACATCGTGGATTGGCTGCTTCCTGTATGCCCCCTATACAACTCAAGCATGTGCCCTGACTGGGAATCCAGCGACCTCTTGGTGCATGGATGGATGCCCAACCAATGGGCCAGGGCATTAGTTGCTTTTTGTATGTGCCCTGACCAGAAATCGAACCCACAACCTTGCATATCAGGACGATGTTCTAATCAACTGAGCTATTCAGCCAGGGCTACTAGAGGGATTTAAAATATACTGACACCAGGGTCCACCAGCAGGGCTTCTGACTCAATTGGTCTGGAGTGGGTTAAAGCATGAGTACTTAGCTGATAATCTGCAAAGTGATAGAATGTTTAAAAGCCAGACACTTAGAATTACAGTCATTATTAAAAGCACAGCTTTGAATCACACTGACCTGGATGAAATCCCACGTCTGCTACAATGCAGGCCTCCCCTGAGTTTGTCAGGTTTAGTATGTGGCCCTTTTTTCGACCTCAGATGTCACGTTGGTAGCTTAAAGTCAGCCATAGTGGGAGTATTTATATCAGAGAAACTGGCAAAATCTACAAATTAGGGCATTCTGGCATACCCCCAGGTAGTTGTTAAACCTTTACCACACACCATTGCTTCTAGGCCTCTGCACATGTGGTCCCCACTCCACCCCCACTTGGCTCAGCTTAAATGTCACTTTCTCCTGGAAGCTCCTCCTGATGCTTCAGGATTGGGACAGATACCCTTCTGTGATTCCATGGTAATTTGGGCAGCCCCCATTGCTGTACCTATTATACTGATTTATTTTGTATCCTATGCTGGTCAAGCAAAGTCCTTGAGGTCAGGGATCTTGTCTTGCTCATTGCCATTGCTCTCCACCTAGGATAGGGTGTGGCACATAGCAAGGTGCTGAATCATATTTGAAAATGAATCAATACGTGAGTAATTGATATAATAAACCCTCCCTATTAAATAATAAGCTTTTTAAAGTTAAAGAACATAGCTTAACCTTTGTATCCCCTGGATTTCCTTACACACAGTGAACATTCAGTAGAAATGTGAACAGAATGAATGAACTAGACTTCAGTATACTTTATCTGAGCCTAAAACTAGGGGCCAGTTTAAAATACTCATTCCAGAAGTGAGTCAATGACCTTTGATGTTACGGTTCTATGGAATCCAAACCTGGAGTTTTGAAATACGTCACCAGAAACTTAAGGTTTTCCCTAGTCATCAACTTGCCTCAGTTTACTACTCTTAGTTCCTCATTTCTCCTAACAAAGTGGTCTCAAGCTTATCCCACTTCCTTCTTCCCTCTTTGTCTACAGGGACACACTCTTTGCTCACAGATTCACATGCACAGTGAACCACAAGGCAGAACAGTGTGGTGAGGCGCAAAGTGCTTGGGATTTAGAGTCAGGAGACACTGGCTGTGTTCCGGTCGGTCACAACCTTTCTGGAGTCTTCATCTCTTCATCTGCAATGCAGAAAATGATTATCTTCCATATCTAACTTACTAAGTTTTGTCCTGGCCATATAGCTCAGTTGGTTAAAGTATTGTCCTGATACACCAAGGTTATGGGTTCAGTCCCTGGTCAGGGCACATACAAAAATCAACCAATGACTCCATAAATAAGAGGGACAACAAAAACATTTCTCGCCAAAACCGGTTTGGCTCAGTGGATAGAGCGTCGGCCTGCGGACTGAAGGGTCCCAGGTTCGATTCCGGTCAAGGGCATGTACCTTGGTTGCGGGCATATCCCCAGTAGGAGATGTGCAGGAGGCAGCTGATCGATGTTTCTCTCTCATCCATGTTTCTAACTCTCTATCTCTCTCCCTTCCTCTCTGTAAAAAATCAATAAAATACATTTAAAAAAACCAAAAAAAACAACAACAAAAAAAACCACATTTCTCTCCTCTCTCCTCTCTCTCCCCCCTCCCCTTTCTCTCTCTAACATCTATATATATAAACGGCTAAGTGACTGTCCATCTGTCCGTTTCTCCGACCAACCAGCCGGTACATATGACATGCACTGGCAATTTAAAAATAAAAGTTTACTCGTGCATGCGGGATACATATAAAGCTCTCACTAGCACCAATCACACGTGTGTTTCGTTCTGTCATTGTCAATTGTGAATTTGGTTGTTTTTGTTGACATTCTGAATATTCTCGATGGAGATTTTCACACCTATTTGAATGATGATTCCATCGATTCAATGGATGCCGAAAAGCAAAATTTCCCCAATGATTTTCTTAATAGTATTACTCCTTCAGGAATGGTGTGTCATAAATTAAAATTGAAAGTAGGTGCAATCAGCATGCTACTGAGAAATCTTAATAGTAAATGGGGTCTTTGTAGTGGTACTAGATTTATTACCAAAAGATTGCAACCTAATGTAATCGAAGCTGAAGTATTAACAGGATCTGTGGAAGGAGAGGTTGTTCTGATTCCAAGAATTGATTTGTCCCCGTCTGACACTGGCCTCCCATTTCAATTAATTCGAAGACAGTTTCCCGTGATGCCAGCATTTGCGATGATTATTAATAAATCACAAGGACAAACTCTAGACAGAGTAGGAATATTCCTACTTGAACCCGTTTTCGGACATGTCAGTTATATGTTGCTTTCTCTTGAGTTTGAAGAGCATGTGATGTTACAGTTAAAGTTGTAAATACTTCATCACAAGGGAAATTAGTCAAGCACTCTGAAAGTGTTTTTTCTCTTAATGTGGTATACAGGGAGATATTAGAATAAGTTTAATCAATTTATCAGTCATTGTTTTTATCAATGTTGTTTTTATATCATGTTTTCGTTGTTTTTATATCATGTCTTTGTTGTTATATCATGTTGTTATTGTTTATTAACCAATTTATATATTATTTTCATATACATTATACTAATTTTCTTTTATTTCTGACACTTCTATCATAGAGAAAGGGTAAATAGCGATATTAAAATATTTCTTCTACTTAATTTCCTTTCAATGTGCACAAATCTGTGCACCAGGCCACTATTCAATAAATAAAAATGAAAAAAATTAAAAATTAAAAAAAACTTTCAGAAAGATGATTTACTAAATTTTTTATAGGATCAAATAAGTTAACATAGTTAAAAATGGTTTTATTAGCTGTAAAACACTACACAGAGTAAATGTAAAATCTCTCAGACAAATTGGTCCTAAGCACATGGTATAGTTTAATAGTTCCCTAGCAAACAAGTGGAATCTGTAAGGGGATAAAAAGAATATTCCAGTAGGAAGAGGGTATAGAAATACAGGGGTTATTTATTTGGGAAAGAGAGAGATGCCTTACTTGTTTTGCAGCATATAATCAGGTAAATATTATGATTTTGCATAGCAAAGACATAAAATATTAGCTTCCTATCAGATGTTACATAGGAAATAGGTTCCATCTGAGATAGCAGGTGTGCTATCAGTCAGGAATTAAAAACACACAACTGATCTTGTCAATTGAAGCAAACAGTAAGGGTATATTGATGGCTGATAACTAGAATGACAAAGTTTCATTCCCCAATATATCTGATAGGCTCTAATTAATCTAAAAGCATAAAGTAATGTCAGAATTAGATCAATACCTAGTAACAGAGTTCCTTTCAAATAGACAGCGACTAGTGAGGATCTCAAAATACAAGCATTTTTGCAGATAGACAGATTTCCCCTTGCATATATTATGGATTAGCTTACTACAACAGGAAGACTAGGTGTTGTTTTCCAATCAGCAGCTGGGACGTTTTCCAATCAGCAGAAATGCAGAATCTCAGGCCCACCCAGACCTATTAAGTCAGAATCTGCATTTTAATAAGTACCCAGGGATTGAGTTTAAGGTGCATGGTTTTAGGGATCATTTAGTTATTTGTCAAATGGTAAAAAACGATCAGGCCCTTTAGGGTGATTTTTGTCCCATCAAGGTTTAATACACCTGGGCAGCAGAGCTTGGATTGGAATAGAGGTTTCCTGCCTCTGCTGGCAGGTTCCAGCATCACATACAAAAAGGCAGACAATGCTCCTCATAACTTAAACAGAAAAAGTAATCTTTTGCCCTAGCAGGTTTGGCTCAGTGGATAGAGTGTTGGCCAGCAGACCAAAGGGTCCTGGGTTCGATTCCAGTCAAGGGCACGTACCTTGGTTGCAGGCTCCTCCCTGGCCCAGGCCCTGCTAGGGGTGCATGCAGGAGGCAACCAATCCATGTTTCTCTCTGTCTTTCCCTCTCTCTTCCACTCTCTCTAAAAGATCAATGATACATATCTTTGGGTGTGGATTAACAACAACAAAAAAGGAACAAGTAATTTTTTATGGCATACAGAAGCAGATAGTTATTTATCTCCATGCATTGACAGTAATGCTTTGAAAGCAAATATTTGTTTTTCCTTTTAATCGTTCATATTTTCCAATGAAGAAACTCATACAAACTGCACAGGAGAGGCACTTTGCTAGTAACTGTTATTTAATAATGTGTAGGTTAGGCTGATGTTTGTTATTATGAATGTGATGAACCAGGGCCAAATCGAACCTTTGGAATGGGTATACACATGTGTAATTAAAGAACCTGACTCACTGACCTACTTTCTTGGTTACCAAAGCAATCCGAGATTGGATTACTGTACCTGGGTCTTAGCGCCATCTAGTGGTCACACATGGTTCAGGTTTCGGTTGCAGAGATAATATGGGGAATTCTAGTTTTATCTTTTAACTGAAATGCATCCAACTTCTCACTTTCCAGAAGAATCAATCCAACATATACACTTTTTATGCTGTCTTAGTACTTAAAATTATAGACTGAGGGTTCTTGGAGCTGATTGAAAAGTTGGAGATGTTCCTATTTCGAAAAGAAAGACTGAAGTCATCTTTGATGCTTCCCTCATTTGATATATTCATTCTGTCATCCCTCCAACACCCAGTAATTTCTCAAAACATTAAGCCTGAACAATAGGGTTTCCAGACTCACAAAAGATCCCCTTTCCTCACAATGTGGCTGGGGAGCAGCAGGGGGCTGCTGGACCAGAGGGAGCCTTGCCAAAGATCAGTGCGAGCTAAGTAAACAGGTGGCCAGCCTTTCTCTTCACCCCTTTCTTAGGGATGTGTTGTCTGAGCCCCTGGAACCAAGATTTAATTCTAGGCATAGAAATGGTGGCAGAAAGCCCCAAGAATGCCAGATCTGGAATCTCCTACTGAAGGGTAGCAGAATATTCTTTCTACCCTCTAATATGCTTCTTTGGCATAAGAATTATTTGGATCATTTTTGAGAAATAGACAGAAGTTGCTCTGAAAACACAGAAGTCACTATTCTCTAAGGGAAATTTTCATATATAAAGGAAATCTGTGTTTGTGAGGGCATTCCCCTCTCTGTACCATGAAGAGAAGGATAACTCCAAATTACAGGAGACCCTTATCAACAGATAAGGCAGTGACGTAAACCTGCATAACTGACCTCCCCTCAACACATTTCTTTTGTCTTTAGCTGAAGATGGTATTTAAGATGGTGAATTAGGCCATCTGGGGGATTTACTCAGTTTCCCTGGGTATCGCCCATCTATACATGGTATAGATATACATGCTAATAAACTTCCATTTGTTTTTCTCTTGTTAATCTGTCTTATTACAGGGGTTCTCAGCTAAGAACGCAGAAGGGTAGAAAGAAAATTGTTTTTCTTCCCCTACAGTACCTCTTTGGCAGAAATGGAATTCAGAATCAAGTTTGAGTTGGTTTACAGAAAATAGAGATAAAATATCCTTCCTTGCACAGTTTTGTGGCCAGTAGGAGGGACCAGAGTTGCTACCCCAAATATGCCTTTTGGGAAATTGATTATTTTTGAGAAACAAAAGACTCACTGAGGGAATACCAGGAGCCTCTGAGATTAGGTTTGAAAGAGTGCCACTGAAGAATTAAACTCTTCAAGCAGGTTCAGCATTGTTGATAAAAGGAAGGAAGAGAAGGTGAATTTGAGTTTGTTCATATTTCATTCTCTGTAGCTCCCAGCCATATACAAAGAAAGGGAGGGACATGGAAGGTGATTTTTAAGGCCTCTGTCTCAGTCTTTGACTTTATGAATAACATAATGACTCTCTGAAAAAGGGAGAAAAACAGCAGCCAAATTCCTGGGGTTCAGAAAAGCTTGTGTTTCTGCAAGCCTAGGTATGCCTCCAGAGGTAATGGTGGATGTTGTGGGTTGAGTTGTCCAAAAAGATATGTTGAACTTCTAACCTCTGGTACTTGTGAATGCGACCTTGTTTAAAAACTAGTGGCTCAGTGCACGAAATCCGTGCACATTAAAAGGGAATTGATTAGAGGAAATATTTTAATATTGCTATTTGCCCTTTCTCTATAATAGAAGTGTGAAAGATGAAAGAAAATTAGTAAAATATGTATGAAAATAATATATAAATTTATTAATAAATAACAATAACAACATGATATAATAACAACAAAGATATGATGTTGTAAATGTTTCCCTTCACGTCCTGCGTGGTTCAGCGTTCAGGATCTGGAAGAGGAGCCGCACACAAATGAAAGAGAAGAGACAAGAGATAATTTGGAAATATTGGGGGGCCAGGCAGGTAAGTCCAACTCAAGAGGAAGGACTTCCACCGGTGCTCAGGCCTCACCAAGCTTTTATTGATCTGGGATACACCCATAGCATAGCCCTTAGGCAGGCAATTTCCAGTAACAGGCAGACTAGCCCATCAGCAGGCAATTTCCAGTAATAGGCAGACTATCTTATCAGTAAGGATTTACATGACTGTCTGGTGGGGAAGTTGCTTCAGCTACCATTGTCTGGATTAACAGTGGGTGCAGGGCTCTGACCTTTGCTAGGGCTTCAAGGGTCACCAGCCTGATGTAGTTCCTTGTCTACACCTCTCTGCTAGTGAAGACAATAGGCGGTTTCCCACAATATGATATAAAAACAACAAAAACATGATATGAAAACAACATTGATACAAACAATGACTGGGTGCGGGTATCCGGCTCCCTCCTCCCTCCTGTCAGAGTCTGGGGTGCGCCGTGGGACCCAGAGTCAAGTTCCCTGCCCATCCCTGTGCACCTTGAAATCGTGTGAGACTCAGACCCGGCTGGCCCCACCCCCATTGGGCAAGACCCAGACCCGGCCGGCACCACATCCGTCAATCCCCGCCAGGTCAAGTCCCCACCCACCTGCACACGCCTCACTGTGCATGCAGCCCTGCCCACCCACGCCTGCTGTGCACACAGCCTCCTGCTGATCGGTTGTTATGGCGTGAGGGAGTCATGACCATTAGCATATTAGCTCTTTATTATATAGGATAGGGGCTTTGCAGATGGAATCAAGTTAAAATAAGTTATACCAAATTAGGGTGGCCCTAATCTGATATGACTAATGTCATATGAAGATGGAAATTTGCATGCGGCCATAGAGAGAGAGGAGAATGCCATGTGAAGACACAGATACAACATGTGAAGATGGAGGCAAAGGTTGGAACCAAGGAATGACTGGAACCACCAGAGGCTGGCAGAGGCAAAGAAGCATCCTTCCTTAGGGTCTTTGGAAGGAGCATGGCCCTGCCAACACTTTGATTTCAAACTTTTAGCCTCTAGAACTGAGAGAATACATTTCTGTTGTTTTAAGCCATCTGGTTTGTGGCCCTTTGTTACGGCAGCTCTAGGAAACTAATACCATGGGGGAGACCACTGATGGAAGAAGAACCTCTGGGCTCTGAGGGCATTTTCTGGGGGTGGGCTCCCATCTCAGGAGCAGGGACAGTAGGCCCCTGGCCAGAGGACGATGAAGGTGCTGGCAGATACTTGAATGAATGCTTGCCATCTGAAGAGATACCTAAAGGTTTCTGCCCTTGAAGACGTCAGCGCTCTTACAGTAAACAGTGACTTAGTGTTTGTGGCTGAACATCTGAGTTCTCTAGAACAGACGCTTGGGCACTAAAACCTCCTGTGTACCAGATAAATTCAAAAGAGCTTGGGAAAAGTTGTCTGATTTTTACAAGGGCTAGGGACTTAGGCACAGAGGACTCCGGCTCCAAGAGCTTTAGAACCGGAGAGCATGGGTTAGAACAGGGGCAGATTCAGGTTTTGTGGGGCCTTGTATCAATTTCCTAGAGCTGTTGTAAAAATGTACCCAAATTGGAGTCGCTCAAAATGTTTTACGTTTTAGGAGGCTAGATGTCTGAAATCTAGGTGTAGGCAGGGCCATGCTCTCTGCCAGCAGAGAATTGGGCATGGTTTAGGCAGACTGCTGCTCAGTAAGGAAACGGTCTTATTTTGTCCTGTCAAGGGAGGAGTGACTTTCCACTAGAAGGTCTCAGCAGACATAACAGTGGGACAGGCCAGGAGTGGGACCTGACTTAGGCTCTTTCAGGCTGGTAGCCTTTGGGCCCTCTCAATGCAAAAATACTGGGAGGGTCCAGGCATACAGGGGGGTGAGCTGCCCTGCAAGCTTCCCATTCACTCTTTAAAATACATTCCCGCAGGCCCTGCCCTGTGGCTCAGCTGGTTGGAGCATCGCCCAGTGTTCTGAAAGGCCGCGGGTTGGATTCCGAGTAAGTCACTCGATCCCAGGTCCGGGTGCGTACAGGAGACAACCAGTCTCTAGCTCTCTCCCTTCTTCTCTCTAAAATCAAGACATGCCCTCGGGGGAGGATAAAAAAACAAACCACCATGTATATATTCCCTCAAACTCACACTCTTGCAGTTCAAATTGAGCATTTGTGTTTAAAGCCAAGCTGCTGCATTACAGGTAACTTGCCATCATCCAGCTTTATATTTCATACTTTAACGTAGCCTGTCACCTAAAGAAAGTCTGATTACCAGGCAGGTGGCTGTTACAAAATGCTTCCAATCGCCTCTGCTGAACTGAACGGGAAAGACCTTCTGCCTGGCGCGGGAAGGAGAACACCGCCCGTAGCGGGGCCCCACCGGGCGGCTCCTGCCTCGGCCAAGACACACGTTAGTTAGGACTTTGAGTCAGGGACCCTCCGAGGTTCCAACTGTGCTTTGACACTCGGCTCTAGAAATGTACAAACAAGTCTTCACTAATGTTTTTGGATCAGTTTCAGATGCGACATGGACCCGCAGAAGTACCTCCCGAAGAGAAGCTCCTCATGTCCGGCACTCCAATCCCTCGCCTTTGGGATTTCTCTAAAGCGCCTCCTCTTGACCCGCGTCAGCTTTCAAACCCCACATCAAGGCCAGGTCCAGCGGGACGCAAACTTGGCCGCAAAAGGGCGATCGGGCTCTAGGGCTGCGATAGCGCGGCGATGCCCTTTCATTTGTAAAAAAGAGATGCGCTTGGGAAAGCTGCGGACCAGTCTACGCATGGAAACGGGCCTGCCTTCTTCTCATTTCTCTTGGTTCCTATCTGCTCCCTGGATGGGAAACAAAACCGATGTTATTCCGCCAGCCCCGAACGAGGGCAACTGCGCCTGCGCAAAGCTGGTGACACGCGCGCCCGGGCTCCGGGCGGGGCGGGGCGGGGCGGGGCGAGGGAAAACCCGCTGAGCTTCTTTCTTCCCCTCTGACCTCGGAAAGGAGGGGGCGGGGCTTGGGGGCGGAAGGAGCAGTGCATTGTGGGCTCGCCTGGAGCCGTGGAGTCGATCTATAATGAAAGTGGTGCGCAGCCCCTAACGTTATCCGGCTGGGAGCGGCTGGAATCCGGACCTCGCCTGGGGCTCGGCGGGCGCGCACCTCCGTGCGGAGCGGCCCGCGAGGCGGCGGCGGCGGCGGAGGCGCGGCGAGCGTTGGCGGAGCGGGGCGGCTCTGCGCGGCTCCGAGGCATGGCTCACAACAAGATCCCGCCGCGGTGGCTCAACTGTCCCCGGCGCGGCCAGCCGGTGGCAGGTAACCGGCCGGGGGTGTTCGAGTCCCCGCACCGGCGGCTGCTGGGGTGG
>NW_005871200.1:3098456-3101636 GCF_000147115.1 Myotis lucifugus | reverse complement strand
ACGCACACACACATCCTATGAAGCAACCCAAGAAACCATCACCACAATCAAGACAGGCAACTTTAGAGCGTAGGCTGGCGGACTGAAAGGGCACATGCCCGGGTTGTGGGCTGGATCCCCCAAAGGGGGTGTGCAGGAGGCAGCTGATGAATGATTCTCTCTCATCATTGATGTTTTTTAAAAAAGTATATTTTATTGATTTTTTAGAGAGAGGAAGGGAGAGGGATAGAGAGTTAGAAACATCAATGAGAGAGAAACATCGATCAGCTGCCTTCTGCACACCCCCTACTGGGGATGTGCCCACAACCAAGGTACATTCCCTTGGCCGGAATCGAACCTGGGACCCTTGAGTCCGCAGGCCGACGCTCTATCCACTGAGCCAAACCGGTTAGGGCTCATCATTGATGTTTTTTTCTCTCTCTCCTTTCCTCTCTGAAATCAATAAAAAATATATTAAAAATAAAAGATAGTCAACATAACCTCTCAAAGTCTTCTCCTGCCCCTTTTTGTTATTGTTGTTAATCCTCACCCGAGGATATTTTTCCATTGATTTTTAGAGAGAGTGGAAGGGAGGGGGAGAGACAGAGAGAGAAACATTGATGACCAGAATCGGACCGGGACCCTTCAGTCTGACGACGCTCTATCCACTGAGCCAAGCCGGCTAGGGTTCCTCCTGCCCTTTTTTTTTTAAAAAAATATAATTTATTGGTTTTTTACAGAGAGGAAGGGAGAGGGATAGAGAGTTAGAAACATCGATGAGAGAGAAACACCGATCGGCTGCCTCCTGCACGCCCCCCACTGGGGATGCGCCCACAACCAAGGTACATGCCCTTGACTGTAATTGAACCCTGGACCCTTCAGTCCGCAGGCCGATGCTCTATCCACTGAGCAAAACCGGTTCGGCTCCTCCTGCCCTTTTTTAATGTCTCCTTCAAGCAACCACTGATCTGCTTTCTGTTATTATAGAGCAGTTTGCATTTTCTATATATTTTTTAAGTAAGTGGAATAGTTTGGTATGTACTTTTTATTGGGGGAGTATCTGGCTTCTTTCACTCAGGATTATTATTTTGATATTTTCCCATGTACCTGTATGTAGCAATAGTTCATCCCCTTTTATTGCTGAGTACTATTCTATTGTTATGAATACACCACAGTTTGTTTATTTCATTCAGTTGTTTCTGGTCATTTGGGTTGTTTCCAGTTTTTGGCTATTACAGATTCACTTGCTAGGAACATTCATTTACAATTCTTTGTATGAACATATTTTTTCATTTTGTTTGTGTAAACCTCTGGAATGGAAATGGATCATATGGTGGGTGTATATTTAGCCTTTTAAAAAACTGCCAAACTCTTCCCCAAAATATGAATATTTTACTTTCCACCATCAATATATGATTGTTCTATTTGCTCCACATCCTCTCCGACACCTGGTGTGATCAGGCTTTTAAATTTTACCCACTTTATTATCTTATTGTGGTTTGATGTTGAGCATCTTTTCATGTGCTGTTTGGCAGTTCATGTATCATCTTTTGTGAAGTGTCCAAATCTTTTGCTGATTTTAAAATTGCGTTAAAATTGTTAGAGTTCTTTGTATATTGTAAATACAAGTCTTTCATTGGATGTGTGTTTTTTCTAGAAGTGTGTTTTGAAACAAAATATAAAGGATTTTGTAGTGGCCTATGAGTACATGTTTATACTATGTTTAGTTATATAAAATTATTGGAAGAGGAGATTCTGTAAGTTATTTTTAATTTAGATTTTCTTTTTTAATATTTTTATTGATTTCAGAGAAGAAGGGAGAGGGAGAGAGAGATAGAAACATCAATGATGAGAGAGAATCATTGATCGACTGCCTCCTGCACTCCCCACACTGGGGTTTGAGCCCGAAACCTGGGTATGTGCCCTGCTGGGGAATCGAACTGTGACCTCCTGGTTCATAGATCGATGCTCAACCACTGAGCCATGCTGGCTGGGCTAACTTAATTTTCTGATTCTTCTAGTTTGTCAGCTTTTTTCACATTCCATATAAAATCTTTAGTCAATAAAGCCATATAAACTATGGATAAAAGTGTTACTGAAAGATACTTTAACCAAGTCTTAGGGTAAGGAAATGTTTTTCTTCAACAAAAATGAAATAATTTTGTTTATGTTCTAATCACTTTTATATGCATTTTCAGTTGTATTGAAAACAATTGTACTTGATAATCACTGTACTTTCTTCAAATGAATTGATCAAAACTCTTTATATTTTCTTTATAGGTCTTACTCTCTAGCCATTGTGACTTTTTCCTTTATCATTTCTAACTTAACATTGAATCCTTTTTTAGAAAGAGGAAGGGAGAGGGAGAGAGAAATAGAAACATCGATGAGAAACATCCATATTTATTGGGGTGTTTCTTACACGACCCCTACTGCAGGCATGTGCCCTGACCTGGAATCAATCAGGCGACCTCTTGATTCATGGGTCGATGCTCAACCACTGAGCCACACTGGCCTGGTGAATCTTTTCTTTTTATATTGGTTTTCTCTATAAAGTTACGGAGAAACTTCCGAACTTGGATGTTTGGTGTCTTTTCTAGCCTGGAGATTATTTCCTGGATCCTTTCATTAGAGTTATCTGCTACACTTCGAGAAAAGCAAAATCATAAAGACGTTCTTGTCAAAGTGAATGTTTTGAATTAAAAAAATAGCTTAAAATCAGAATTTTAAATAGTCTGCAGGATGGCAGTGACAAATATCAGAACACTGACTTACTGTTAGATTAAAAATGGGACAAAAGTGGCACTGACTGGGGGTTGATAGCAGCAGGTGAGGTGCTGAGCTCCAGGCAGCTTTATACCGCTCCGAGAAACAGAATTGTGTGCTTTTTAAAAAATCCATCTGCTGGAAACGAAGGGTCAAGAATAAAATGATTTTCCTTTACAGCGTTGGAATATTTTGGCTAGATTCTTAATTATTGTGGTTTAGCGAGTCTCTAAACTCACCTATCTGATTGATTGTAGTCCCTGGATGGAACCCCAGGCCTCCTGACAACCAAACTAGATCTTTACTTACTAATAAATAGTGCTTCAGCTTGTAATGCTTATTAGAAAGTAAAGTGAATGCAGCGTAGAATTCTTGATGTTTCTCTGAGTTCCCTTAAAGTTTTGTCTGTGGTTCTAGAAGTGTTCATGTTGCATA
>NW_005871200.1:3077912-3096749 GCF_000147115.1 Myotis lucifugus | reverse complement strand
CGCTGATCCAGGGGGCCGGGAGGCTCTCGGCTCCGCTGATCCCGGGCTGGGACTCTCTCGGCTCCGCTGATTCCGGGGCCCTGAGGGCTCTCGGCTCCGCTGATCCCCGGGCAGTGAGGCCTCTCTGCTCTGCGGCTTCAGGGCTGTTTGGCTTCGCTCTACTGCTTGGAGCCTGAGTATGCAAATTAACCGCCATCTTTTAGCTTCTATAATTGAAACATTGTATCTTTTGGAGCTGTTGCTTCAGGAGCTCAGAGCCCCGCAGCTGCAGGCGGGAACCTTGATTTCCTCTATCGCTGGGTCAACCAAGCATCCTGTTCTCAGCTGCCTGGCTGCCGGCCGCCATCTTGGCTGGCAGTTAATTTGCATATCGCCCTGATTAGCCAATGGGAAGGGTAGCGGAGTGACACCAATTTGCATGTTTCTCTTTTATTAGTGTAGATTATGGAATATCAGAGGTAATGAACCTGTTTCTTTGTTTGAGGTTGGGTAAGAGATGGGGAGGAAAAAAGGGATCAGGGAAGGCTTCCCAGAGGAGCTGATACATGAATTATGTTGAAAAAATGGAAGTTTGCTAGATAGATAGTTGGAGGAGAGGGTCTAATGGCATGAATCTTCTAACATACCATATTATTAACTTATTATGTTTATATTTCCCAGTAGAATGTAAACTCTATCAGGGACTTTTGTCTGCCCCCCCCCCCCCCCCCCAATGTATTCCATGCACCTAGAACAATGCCTGGTACTTAATAGGCACTGTTAAATAACTCAGTGAAGTATAATAATCTAGGTGAAATAATGGTAGAGGTGGTGAGAAGTTGGTCAGATTCTGGATGTATTTTGAAGATGTGATAGGAATTGCTAAGATTAGATATGGGATGTGCTAGAAAGAGAAGAGTCAAGGTCAGGGATAGCTCTAAAGGTTTTGGCCTGAGCTACTAAAAAATGTGTTACCATTTGCTGGACCATGAGAGGACCAGGTTTTGGTGTTTGAATATTGAGATATCATTTGGATATCAAGACTGAGATGTCTGGCCCTGCTGGTTTTGCTCAGTGATTAGAGTCGACCTGTGGACTGAAGGTCTCGGGTTTGATTCCAGTCGAGGGCACATGCCTGGGTTGCAGGCTTGATCCCTGGCCTGGTTGGGGTGCGTTTGGGAGGCAGCCAATCAATGTGTCTCTCTCACATCGATGTTTCTCTTTCCCTCTCCCCCCTCCTCCCTTCCACTCTCTCTGAAAAAAAAATAAAAAAAAAAATAAAAAGACTGAGATGTCTGTAGGACATCAAATATAGACTAAATCAAGTAGGCAGTTTGATAATCACTAGAGTTAAGGGAGATGTTTGGGCTGGAGATACACATTTGTGGGACATTAACACATTGGTGGCTTTAAAAGCTATGAGACTAGATAAGATGTCAGGGGAGTGAGTGTAGATAGAAAGAAGTCCAAGGACAGAGCCCTGGACAAAACATAGAGGGGCCAGGGAGATGAGGAGGAGCCAGTAAAAGAGACTGAGAAGGAGAGGCCAGAGAGTTAGGAAAACCAGGAGGATGTAGTGTCCTGGAAGCCAATGAAAAAGTGATTCATGAGCTCCCTCTTAAATTAAAAAGTGACCAGTCATTTGCGTTGTCTTTTTAAAAAAATGTTTTTTTAAAATTGATTTTAGAGAGAGGAAGGGAGAGGGAGAGAGAGATAGAAACATCAATGATGAGAGAGAATCATCAATCGGCTGCCTCCTGCATACCCCCTAATGGGGATTGAGCCCACAACCTGGGCATGTGCCCTGACCGGAAATCAAACTGTGGTCTCCTGATTCATGGGTCCAAGCTCAACCACTGTGCCACACCAGCGGCTTATTTGAGAACTGATAATTGACCATTGGATTTAGCAATGTGGAGATTATTGGTGATTTTTTAAATCCTCCCCTGAGGATATGTTTTTATTGATTTTATTTTTTTTTTGAGAGAGAGAGATAGGAAGAGAAACATTGATGTGAGAGAGAAATATCGATCGGTTGCCTCCTGTACATGCGCCTGGGATTGAACCCGCAACCTAGGTATGTGCCCTGACCCGGAATCAAACCCACAACCTTTTGGGGTATGGGATGACACTCTAACCAACTGAGCCACCTGGCCAAAGCTGCTATTGGTGAGAAGTTTTATAGAAAATAAAAATTTTTTAAAGTTATCTTTTTATGAAATTTAGGTTAAAGCCTCTGGACAGATGTTAAGATTTTACTCAGATGTTGTTTAGGTAGATATTTATTCTTATTGTTTTATTGTGTTTTAACATATAAAAATTTTAAAATGGGTGATTTAAAAATTGCTTATATAAGGTGACTTCTCCTATGCTTATATTGTGATTCAGAAATAAAGGCCAAAAAGGTCAGTCAGTCTTGCTGAATTATAATCACTGATAGTTGTTTGGAGAATGATTTTGGTTAGCATGCTTCTCAGGATGATCCTTATCCTTAGATGTAGGATAAGTTTCATAAGATAGAGTTTCAAGTTTATATTAAGAAGGTATAGCTCTAACCGGTTTGGCTCAGTGGATAGAGCGTCAGCCTGCGGACTAAAGGGTCCCAGGTTCGATTCCGGTCAAGGGCATGTACCTTGGTTGCGGGCACATCCCCAGTAGGGGGTGTGCAGGAGGCAGCTGATCAATGTTTCTCTCTCATTGATGTTTCTAACTCTCTATCCCTCTCCCTTCCTCTCTGTAAAAAAATCAATAAAATATATTTAAACAAAAAAGAAGGTATAATTAGGAATTTTAAAGAACTGATTTAATTTGCTCTGTTATCAATTTTCTAGTACCATATCTTTAAAGGTTTTAAGGCAATAATTTTTTCATGTAGTGGTTTAGAACTTAAGAGTCTTCATAGAAGTTCTATAACCTGGTAATTTCTCTTTTTCTATTACATTTCTTTGTCAGTTTCTAGAATTTATGTTGTCCTTAAAAGTTCCAAGGCAGTATCTTTTAAAAGTATAGTTTACATTGAGAATGCTTCATGAACAGTTCATTTAAAACATTTTAAGAAAGTGACTTTGAGAATTGCTAATTAGAGCGTTTTAACCTGGACCTTTTTTTTTTTTAAATGAAAATTGTTACTCATCTTCATGTTGTTTAGGAAGATTCTTACCTCTGAAGACAATGTTAGGACCAAGATATGATAGTCAAGTTGCTGAAGAAAATCGGTTTTATCCCAGTATGCTCTCAAATTATCTAAAGAGTTTGAAGGTAAGAAACAAAACATTTTTTATACTGATTTAATATACTTTATCTTCCTCTTGTTCTTCAAGTGGCTTTAAAAAAAACTTTTTTATTTGAAGTTGCAAAAATTGTACAGAGATCTATGAACCCTTCTCCCATTTATTCCCATTGGTGACATCCTATGTAATTGTACAGTATCAAAAGCAGGAAATCAACATTGGTACAGAATTATTATCTATACAAGGTTGGGAGTGGGAAGGGGGTCTGCAACAGTTCTGCAACCACCACCATGAATCTATACGTTGGATCAAACTGCAAAGAACAATACACACATATTCACAAATGAATGCATATAAAAACTGGTAAAAACTAAATAAGATCTGCAACCTGCTCAATGGTTCTGTACCAATGTCAATTTCCTGCTTTTGATATTATACTACAATTATATAAGATGTCAATCCCCAAAAGTCACATATTGTTTTCCCTATTTTGATCATTTTGAGAATTTTATATAAATGGAATAAAACAGTATGTGATCTTTTGGGATTGACTTTTTTCACTAAACATAATTCCCTTGTGTTCCATCCAAGTTGTTGCATGTATCAATAAAAAGTTTATTCCTTTTTATTGCTGAATACTATTCAGTTGTATGGATGTATCAGAATTTATTAAACCTTTCTCCTGTTGAATAGTTAAATAATCTTTTAACCAATTTGAGTTGTCTCCATTTGTGGGGTATTGTGAATAAAGCTGCCATGAACATTAATGTACAGGTGTTTGTGTGAACATGGTTTTCATTTTTCTGGGACAAATACCCAAGAAGATGATTGCTGAGTGCATGGTTGATTTTACAAGAATGTGCCAAACTATTTTCCTAAATGAAATTGCAATTTTCTATGTTATTCTGACACAATACTGATTGTATTAGTTTTCTAGGACTGCTGTAACAAGTTATCACAAACTGGGTGGCTTAAAACAACAGAACTTTAGATTAAAGACAAACAGAAAATCGTAAAAGCAGCAAGAGAAAAGCAGTTAGTTACCTACCAGAGAGCTCCCATAAGACTGTCAGCTGATTTCTCAGCAGAAACTTTGCAGACCAGAAGGGAGTGGCATGAAATATTCAAAGTGATGAAAATCAAGAACCTACAATCAAGATTACTATACTCAGCAAAGCTATAGAAGGACAGATAAAGAACTTCCCAGACAAGAAAAAGCTAAAGGAGTTTATTACCAGCAAACTAGTATTACAAGAAATGCTAAAAGGGTTTTCTTTAGAGGAAGGAGAAAAAATATGGATAATAAATGGCAATAATACATATTTATCAACAATTACTTTAAATGCAAATGGATTAAATGCTCCAATCAAAAGACATATGGGGACTGAATGGATAAAAAAACAAGACCCTTACATATGTCTACTAGAGACTCAATTCAGATCAAAAGACACACAAATTGAAAGTAAAGGGATGAAAAAAGGTATTTTATGAAAATGGAAACAAAATAAAAAGATGGGGTAGTAATACTTATACTGACAAAATAGACTTTGAAACAAAGGCTATAACAAGAGACAAAGAAGGACCCAGCAACTTCAATTCTGGGTATTTACCCAAAGAAACTAAAAATGCTAAATTGAAAAGAAATATACATCAATATGTTTATTGCAGTATTATTAACTATAACCAAGATATGGAAGCAACGTAAGTGTCCAACAATAAATGAATGGATAAAGAAGAAATGGTGCATGTATACAATGGAATATGATTCAGCCATAAAAAAGTGAAATTTTGCCATCTGCAACATGGATGGGCCTAGAGGGTATTACGCTAAGTGAAATAAGTTAGAGAAAGACAAATGTCAGATGATTTCATGTGGAATCTGAAAAACAAGCAGAACAGAAACAGTCTCATAGTTACGGAGAATATTTTGGGGGTTGGGATCAGTGAAAAGGTAAAGGGATTAAGAAGTATAAATTGGTAGATACAGAATAGTCATGGGGATATAAAGTAAGCATAAAGAATATAATCAATGATAATATAACTGTGGTGTCAGAATGGGTAGTAGATTTATTGGGGCAATCACTTCATAAGTTATGTAAATGTCTAATCACCGGGTTGTATACCTTAAACTAATATTGTATGTCAACTGCAATTGAAAAATAAAAAATTACTTTAAAAAAACAGACCTTTATTCTCTCACAGTTTTGGATGCTAAAAGTTCCAAATTTAAGTGTTGGTAGGGTTGATTCTTTGTGGAGGCTTGGAGGGAGATTCTTTTTCATGCTTTTCTCCTAGCTTCTAGTGATTGCCAGCAATTGTTGGCATTTCTTGGCTTGCAGCTCCTTCAGTTGTCTTTGCTTCATTGTTGACATTCTTCCTGTATGTCTCTATGTCCACACTTTTCTCTTATAGGGACACCCTGATTCAGTATGACTTCATCTTGATTATATTTGCAAAGACTCTATTCTTCTATCTAATAAAAGGGTAATATGCAAATTGACCCTAACGTCGGAATGACTGGGAACAACGGGTTGCTATGACGTGCACTGCACCAGGGGGCAGACACTCAATGCAGGGGAAGCTCCGCTTAGCCACAAGCCGGGCTGATGGCTGCAAGTGCAGCGGTGGTGGCGGGAGCCTCTCCCTCCTCCTCTGCAGCACTAAGGATGTCCACCGACAGCTTAAGTCCACTCCCTGCAGGGAGTGGGCCTAAGCCGCAGTCAGACATCCCCTGAGGACTCCTGGGCTACCAGAGGGATGTCTGACTGCCAGCTTAGGCCCAATTCCCCAGGGAATTGGGCCTAAGTTGGCAGGTGGACATCCCCTGATGGGTCCTGGACTGCTAGAGGGCGCAGGCCGGGCTGAGAGACCCCCTGACTACACGGATTTTTGTGCACCAGGCCTCTACTTTCCAAGTAAAGTCATATTCTTAGGGAGTTAAGATTTGAATGTATCTTTTTAGAGGACGTAATTCAACTCATAACATTAATCTTTATAACTCTCCTATTTTATATTCTTGATAGTCTATTATTGTATGCTGTATATTAGTACATTCAGTAAATATTAGTGCCCATTGTGTGCAAGGCTCTTATCATGGGATAGAAGAGTCACGATTTATTTATTTTTATCATCTATCTATCTATATCTATTTATCTAGGTACTTATCTATTTTTTTAAAAATATATTTTATTGATTTTTTACAGAGAGGAAGGGAGAGAGATAGAGAGTTAGAAACATTGATGAGAGAGAAACATCGATCAGCTGCCTCCTGCACATCTCCCACTAGGGATGTGCCCGCAACCTAGGTACATGCCCTTGACCGGAATCGAACCTGGGACCTTTCAGTCCACAGGCCGACGCTCTATCCACTGAGCCAAACCGGTTTCGGCAATTTTTTAACTTATTTATTTGGTTAATCCTCACCCAAGGATATTTTTTCCATTGATTTTTTCATTGATTTTCAGAATGCACCCTGACAAGGGCTGGGAAGGAATCTGCAACCCAGGTACCCATCCTGGACTGGGAATTGAACTTGTGACCCTTTGTTGTTAGCACTGACACTCTACCACTGAGCCATACCGGCCAGGGCAAGAGTCGTCATTTAGATTTTGAAAACTTTTTACTCATAATTTTCTTGGTGTAGTTTTGAATATTTGTTTATATGTTTTATTTTAGCTTATAAACTTTTAATTTTTATTTTCATTATCAATAATTGTACTGAAAGTCATAGTTAACATTTATAAAGCATTAACTATTTCCTAGACAGTGAGCTAGGCAATAGCTGGGTTTAGAAGCCAGCTTGGGTTTGAATTCTGGTTTGCCAATTACAGCTTTGTGGTCAAGTTACATAACATATTCATGTTTTAGTTTCCTCATTTGTAAATGAAATTAGTAAATAAAATAAGGAATGTAGACTAATGCTTGGCACAAAGTAAGGACTTTATTTAAACCTTATAATTCTATGAGATAATACTATTAGCTTTACTCATAGATTGGGATTATTTATTATGAAAAATTCATATGCCTATCTACACTAATAAAAGAGAAACATGGTAATTAGCGTACAACCGCTACCCTTTTCATTGGCTAATCAGTGAGTATATGCAAATTAACTGTCAGCCAAGATGGCGGCGGCAGCCAGGCACTGAAGCGAGCATGAGGCTTGCTTGCTGCGGACTCCAACGTTCCCCGCCTCACTTGCCGGCCTCTCAACTGCAAGTCTAAGCAACTATGTACTATGTTGCAAATAAGAAGGTAAACAAAACACCAGAAACCAGCGGACTGAAACCCAGCCGGACCGAAACATTGTATCCATGTTTTCAGCAGCGAGGCCTCAGAGCTAAAGCTGGCCCAGAATAAAAAAAAAAAAAGAAGAAGAAAACAAGGAGCGGTTGGGAGCTTTAGTCACTCGCCACCCGGAAAACAGCCCTCAGCTCCTCACCCAGACTGGCCAGGCACCCCAGTGGGGACCCCCACCCTGATCCAGGATACCCTTCAGGGCAAACCAGCCGGCCCCTACCCATGCACCAGGCTGCTATCCTATATAGTAAAAGGGTAATATGCCTCCTAGCACCGGGATCAGCGGAGCAGCGAGGCTCCCGGCACCAGGATCAGCGTGACAGGGGGCAGCGCCCAAAACCCCTGATCGCCCTGCAGCTCTGTGTGTGACAGGGGGCGGGGCCACAACCTCCCTATCCGCCCTGCTCTGTTCGTGACAGGGAAAGGCGCCCCAACCCCCTGATCAGCCCTGCTCTGTGCCTGATAGGGGGGAGCTCCCCAATCCCCTGATCGGCCCTGCTCTGTGTGTGACAGGGTAGAGCCATAACCTCTCCATCGGCTCTGCCCCGAGTGTGACAGCGGTGGCGCCCCATCCCCCTGATCGGCCCTGCTCTGTGGCTGATAGAGGGTGGCGCCCCAACCCCCCTCCACGGGCCTTGCTCTGTGTGTGACAGGGTAGAGCCATAACCTCCCCATTGGCCCTGCCCTGAGTGTGACAGGGTGCAGCGCCCCAACCCCCTGATCCACCCTGCTCTGTGTGTGACAGGGGGCGGTGCCCCAACTCCCCTATCGGCCCTACTCTGTGCGTGACGGGGGAGTTCCTCAACCCCCTGATGGGCCCTGCTCTGTGTGTGACAGGGTACGGAGCCCCAACCCCCCTGATGGGCCCTGCTCTGTGAGTGACAGGGGGCAGCGCCCCAACCCCCTGATTGGCCCTGCTCTGTGAGTGACAGGGGGCAGCGCCCCAACCCCCTGATTGGCCCTGCTCTGTGCATCACAGGGGGTGGCGCCGCAACCTCCCCATTGACCCTGCCTTGAGTGTGATAGGGGGCGGTGCCCCAACCCCCCAATCAGCCCTACCCTGAGCGTGACTGAGGGTGGCATCGCAACCTCCCAATCCGCCCTGCTGTGTGCATGACAGGGGGCGGCGCCCCAACTCCCCAATCAGCCCTGCTCTGAGCCCGACCAGGGGCTGCACCTAGGGATTGGGCCTGCCCTCTGCCACCCAGGAGCAGGCCTAAGCCAGCAGGTCGTTATCTCCTGAGGGGTCCCAGACTGTGAGAGGGCACAGGCCAGGCTGAGGGACCCCCCCTTCCCCCCCCACCCCCCCGAGTGCAAAAATTTTTGTGCACCGGGCCTCTAGTGTAATATATGTATGTGTATATGTTATATACTCAGATACATTCACACACAGACACATTATCCACACAGATATCTTAACACACATTTCTACATATATATGTGGCTCGGCAATTAAGTCACACAGTACACTTTCTCAGTTTTCTTGGCTAAAGTATTCCTATATATTTAGAAAATTTATTATTTTTTGCTCAGCCCACTTTACATTCACTTCTGATTTTGAACCTGGAGACAGACATCATGGATTTTAATTCTAACTCACTGAGAAGCTGTAATATGGTGTCTAAATCTTTGTATTTGGCAGTATATATCCTCTGAAGGATTATGGCAGCTAGTCATATTTTAGAAGCACACAATTTTATCTATTTTGTCATGTGTGAAATTGAAATGTTTTTGTTATTTCCCCCTTGTAACAATGGAATTGGAATCATGTAGGCCAGTTTCCATAAGGCAAATCCAACAATAGGTACTGAATAAGTGAAATAATAAAAGAGAGGAAAATAACAACTTAGCAAATACAGGTTATTTTTCTCTGGAGAATGTAGGCTTCAGAATGTGTTGGAAGATGCATGATTAACTTTTTTTCTTGGCTCAGTTCAGGTGTACATTTCTTAGTGGGACTATCTTGCCAGGCTGAGTGCAACTACACCAGTTAGTGCTCAACAGAGGAAATAATGATTTCTGTTTTAATGCAGAAAGAAAAACTGCCTGAGAGATTAAGTTGTCAAAGAGATTCACAGATACGGCCATGTGTTCTGTCCGCCCCCCCCCACCCGCCCCCCCCCCCCGATTATTTAAAAGATTTACAAGGGACTTTCAGCCATACACAGTTTTTACCTTATATACTCACTTTAGAATTTAGCTGTTTGCTGTGATGATTGCTTGGAATGCTGGGCTGATATGTGCCTGGGTTTGGATTGGGGTGTGTTTCAGATAGATGTTATCCCTTGCACTAGCCTCTTGTCTAGTAAATCATAGGTGGAGCAGCGGATGCCGAAAACTATATCAGTGCTTGCGTTTTTTAGGTAGGCTTTTGTGATATTGGAGTCTGTTTTGCTTATGTTTATGTTCCATCATTAGTTTGGGGTTTAATTTATTTCATGTATTGCCTGCTAAGTTCTAGTGCCCTGAATAAGACTTGGATAAGTGATACGTATGTTGTTAATAGGTCATTGGCAGAGTGAGCATAAAACCTCCCAGTGTGGATGGATGAACTGGCGTATTGCCATTTAGTCAGCTTGTTTTGGAACAAATTCAGTTACTAGTAAATCTGTCCCCTTTTTTTTTCTTAATAAGGTTAAAATGGGCTTGCTGGTGGATTTGACAAATACTTCGAGGTTCTATGACAGAAACGACATAGAAAAAGAAGGAATCAAATATATAAAACTTCAGTGTAAAGGGTAAGTCATATATTAGGTTTCTTTAATATTGAAACCTTTTGCTGAAATGTGTAATTTCTTTTTTAAAAAAGTGTTTTCATATTGCTAGACATGGTGAGTGCCCTACAACTGAGAATACCGAGACATTCATTCGTCTGTGTGAGCGGTTTAATGAAAGAAGCCCACCTGAACTTATAGGTATGTTTGACTTGACTTTACCACTGTTGAATAGTTTATTTGTAATTGGGTTTTCATTCTCTTTTTTGCAAGTGAGTTGATGTGAAGGTATGCTTTCCTTTTAAAGTAATCACCAATTATAATAAAAGACTAAATTTTGCAGGCTATAAAATAATTGAATTTTTGTAGTTTTAACATTTTTCAAGATAAAGCCCTAATTACCCCTCTTCGCATGTACTGTTGGGAAACTCTAAACACTACATATTTATTTTTGATAATTGTGCATTTCATACCATATGTATTATACTGAATTTTTTTCCATTCAGTATCTGAGAGTGAACCATGCTGATATATGTATGTAACTGTTCGTTTTTGCCGTTGTGTAGTATTCCATCATCTGGATATACTACAGCATGTTCATTCTCCTGTTGTTATTGATAGCCAGCCGTTATGTGGCTACTGTATGGGGCTTTGCTTTGAAGAACTGTTTTGTCTAGTGGCTCCTTGTTAGCAATGGCTACATGGCCACTAGCTTCTACAATAAAGACTCTCTCATATACCCACAACTTCTTATGGCTTCTCTGTCGAATACCCAGCGTCCAAGAAGGTCCAGTCCCTGGCAGAGGGGCTCAGACCCAACATATATATGATAAAAAAATTAATATTTTTACATATAAAGAAATTTTATAATCCAATAGGCAAGAGAGGTATTCCTCAATAAAAAAATATAGGAAACAATGAAAGCATGATTTTTAAAAGATGAAACACAAGTAGTCAAGAAACATGATTTTTTTTGGTCTCATCCTATATAATAAAAGGGTAATATGCAAATTGACCCTAACTGCAGAACAACTGGGAATGACTGGTCACTATGACACATACTGACCACCAGGGGGCAGACGCTCAATGCAGGATTGCCCCCTGGTGGTCAGTGCGCTCCCACAGAAGGAGCTCTGCTCAGCCACAAGCCAGGCTGACGGCTGCCAGCACAGCGGTGGTGGCGGGAGCCTCTCCTGCCTCCTCAGCAGCGCTAAGGATGTCCGATTACAGCTTAGGCCTGCTCCCCATTGGCAAGTGGACATCCCCCGAGGGCTCCTGGGCTGCCAGAGGGATGTCTGACTGCCAGCTTAGGCCCAATCCCCCAGGGAGCGGGCCTAAGCCAGCAGGTGGACATCCCCCGAGGGGTCCCAGACTGCGAGAGGGCACAGGCTGGGCTGAGGGACCCCCCGAGTGCACAAATTTTTGTGCACAGGGCCTCTAGTTTGTTAATAAAAGATACAAATTTAAATATATGTTGTTACTGTTCCCCATCAAATTGGCAAACATCTAAAAAATTATAAAGAACTGGATAAAATGGGTGCACTCATATATTGTTAGAGTGTTTATTGGCACACCCTTTCTGAAGGGACAATTTGATGATGTTTCTCAATATCATTAAAAGTGTTTATACACTTTGATTCATCAAGGCCACATCTAAGACTTTATTTTAAGGAAGTCAGATATGAATACAAAGATTTATGAGAAAGGAATTTCATCACAGCTTTGTTTGTAATAAAAAAACTGGAAGCAGCTTACATATCTCTTAAAAGCAGGTCATTTACGTTGTACAGTGTGCATCTGCTATTTAACAGAAGAACAATAATATGGGAATATATGACATAGCATTGTGATATGTATGTTTACATAATACACACTCACATGAATATGTGCAATAAGTACACATACATGCACATATATTTAGGTATATGACTAGAAGATATATAGTCTAAAGTAACATTTGCATGATTAGAAACAACTGTTTTCTCATTTAGAGCAGCCATTATAACAGTATATGCTGAATATACTTGAAGAATTCAAAGGAGGGCAGTCAAGAAGTCTTAGCACTTGGAATCAGATGTCATGATTTCAGAATTAACACATTTAGAAAAAGAAGTAAATCCTTACTATAAATTGTCTAGTTGAATTCTTGGGAGAACTGATAGGAAACCTTTCTATATTGAGTATTTTACAGGTTATAAAAATTATAGAACTCTGCTACAATATAATATATGTTTCATATCATGGGTAGTGGTTCTGTTCATGTGGATTGAAGTGGAAGCCTTTGCTTTGGGCCTATCAAGTTTTGGAGCACAGGTTATGTTGGCAATTATTTATGATAGTAATGCTCTGAAGACAAAACGAGCTGGTTGCTGGTAACACCTTTTGAAATAAAAGGTAGTAAAGAATCAATTTAAGTGTTCCTAGGATCTGAAAGTATTGGCCTGCTTTTACAATATTTTAATTGTGTTTTAGTGTCTGTGATGGAATTTTCATTAGCCTTGCACACATTCTTACTGCAGCATACTTGTGAACGACAGTGAACATCTGTGACATGGCAAAAATTAAACTCATGCCGAACCGGTTTGGCTCAGTGGATAGAGCATTGGCCTGTGGACTCAAGGGTCCCAGGTTTGATTCCGGTCAAGGCATGTGCCTTGGTTGCGGGCACATCCCCAGTGGGGGGCGTGCAGGAGGCAGCTGATCGATCTCTTTCATCGATGTTTCTGACTCTCTGTCCCTCTCCCTTCTTCTCTGTGAAAAATCAATAAAATATGTATATTAAAAAAATTAAACATTTATTTATTTTTTTCAGTTTTTTTTATTTCAAGAAAAATGATCTTAAATATAATAGTTACATGCAATAAACGTTAATAGCTCAAGAAAAATGATTTTAAATATGTTACATGCAATAAACACCAATTATTTGAGAAAAATGGTCTTACATATAATAATATTACATGCAATAAATATTAACATTTCAAGAATAAAAGGATTTTAAGTATAATAATATTACCAAAACTGTACTAACATAGTATGATGTCACAAAAGTTGTAGGAAATATTAAAAATCTGCAAATAACAGGATTACTTCTGTTATATTCTAGTATATTTTTTCCCCCTCTGGTTCTATTTTTGTTCATCAGCTTATGTTTTTCATTATATGCCACAAATGAGTGAGATCATATGATATTTATCTTTCTCTGACTGGCTTATTTTGCTTAGCATGATGCTCTCCAGGTCCATCCATGCTGTTGCAAATGGTAAGAGTTCCTTCTTTTTTACTGCAGCATAGTATTCCATTGTGTAGATGTACCACAGTTTTTTAATCCACTCATCTGCTGATGGGCACTAGGCTGTTTCCAAATCTTAGCTATTGTAAATTGTGCTGCTATGAACATAGGGGTGCATATATTCTTTCTGACTGGTGTTTCTCATCTCTTGGGATATATTCCTAGAAGTGGGATTATTGGGACAAATGGGAGTTCCATTTTAAATTTTTTTGAGAAAACTCCATACTTTTGTGAATGACTAAGAAGAATGTATATCCTGCTGCATTGGGGTGAAATGTTCTATAAATGTCTTAAATCCATCTGATCCAGTGTGTCCTTTAGAATCTCTGTTTCCTTGTTAAGTTTTTGTCTGGAAGATCTGTCCAGGGAAGTCAGAGGGGTGTTAAAGCCCCCAACTATGATTGTATTGTTGTCTCTCCGTTAAAGTCCTCAAGAAGTTTTTTTTATATATTTAGGTGCACCTAATGTTTACCAGGGTTATATCCTCTTGTTGGATCGATCCCTTTAGTATGATGTAGTGACCTTTGTTGTCTCTTGTGATGGCCTTCATTTTAAAGTCTATTTTGTCGGATATGAGTATTGCTACTCCAGCTTTTTTTTTCTTTTCCATTTGCATGGAAAATTTTTTTCCCATCCCTTCATTTTCATCCTGTGTGTGTCTTTTGTTTTGAGGTGGGTCTCTTGTAGACAGCATATAGTTGGGTCATGTTTTTTTTTTATCCATTCAGCTACCCTACACCTTTTGATTGGAGCATTTAATTCATTTACATTTAGGGTTATTATTGAGAGGTACTTATTTATAGCCATTTTAATTCTGTATGGCTAGGTTTCTCTCTCTGTTTCTTCTTCTCAGCAATCCCTTACAGCAACCTCTTTAGCATCTCTTGTAATGCAGGCTTGGTGGTGATGAATTCCTTTTAGCCTTTTTTTGTCTGGGAAACTCTTTATTTGACCATCTATTTTGAATGATAGCCTTGCTGGATATAGTAATCTTAGTCTCAGATCCTTGCTTTCTATTATCTTGAGTACTTCATGCCATTCCCTTCTGACCTGTAGAGTTTCTGATGAGAAATCACGTGTCAGCCTTATGGGAACTCCTTTGTAGGTAGCAGTTTTCTTTTCTCTTGCTGCCTTTAAGATTCTCTCTTTGTCTTTAATTTTTGGCATTTTAATTATGATGTGTCTGGGTGTGGACCTGTTTGGGTTCTTCTTGTTTGAGGTTCTCTGTGCCTCTTGATCTTGTGTGACTTTTTCCTTTACCAGGTTAGGGGAGTTTTCTACCATAATTCTTCAAACACCTTCTCTATTCCTTTCTCCCTTTCTGCCTCTTCTGGCACACCTGCTATTCTAATATTGTTACGTTTCACATTGTCCCACAGCTCCCTTAAATTGTCCTCCTGTTTTTTAATTGTTTTTTCTTTTTGGTTCTCTAATTGAGTGATATTTTCAACTCTGTCTTCTAATTCACTGATTCAATCCTCAGCTCCTCCTAATCTGCTGTGTATTCCTTCCAATGTGTTCTTTATTTGTGTTATGCCATTCTTTATCTCAGACTATTATTTTTTCATAGTTACTATATCTTTTTTTATACTGTTGAGCATTTTTAACATCATTACTCTGAACTCTGTTTCAGATAAATTTCTTATCTCTGCTTCATTTATCTTTTCTTCTGGAGAATTCTTTAGTTCTTTCATATGGGGTTTGTTTCTTTGTTTCCTCATTTTGGTTGTCTGTTTGGGTTTGTGACTATGTATTAGGTAGATCCTCTACACCTCTCAATCTCTAGTGCAGGACAGTGGTAAAGGCTGTTTCGGAGTAATTGGACCAGACAAAGACTCAAAGCCTCCAGAGACTGCCTCTTGTCTACAGACTAATAGGATTCTGACTTGAATTACCCCCAGGCAATCGTCCTCAGGTGTAGTGAGAGTTTTTTCAGCAGGATGGGCAGTTGCTTCTGATTGGAAGGTTATTGGCTACTTTTAATTTTCCTAAATGGGCCCTGGGGCAAAGGGTTTTTTACAAAGGGGGGCGGGGGCGGAAAACTTCGGCTCCTGAACCACATGGGGCTCTTTGGCCCCTTGAGTGTGGCTCTTCCACAAAATACCATGTACAGGCGCGCACGTACAGTGCGATTGAAACTTTGTGGCCCATGCGCAGAAGTTGGTATTTTGTGGAAGAGCCACACTCAAGGGGCCAAAGAGCTGCATGTGGCTCGCGAGCCGCAGTTTGCTGACCACTGCAAGGCAGATGTCTATGTGGGAAAGATGTCCTCCGCTGTGTGAGGTAATGACTCAGCCCAGGAAACTTGGGGTGTCTGCCTTCTGAGCTCTGTCCCCCAAGTCCCCAGTCCTGGGTTCTGCTCTCACAGCTCCAGTCCACTTCATTCTCCCTCTGCCAGAGCACAAGTTGGGTAGCTCCACAGGGAATTTTGTGCACTGGCCCTTTAAGAGGGTACCAAACTTTCAGTTGCCACTCCCTGGCAGACAGCACCCCACTGCTTTTCACAGCTAGATGTTATGTGGGTACCCTCAGATTTGGTGCTCTCTGCTGGGGAGCCCAGCTTTGGGATTAGAACCCAGAATTCTCAGTGGCTTCCCCCCCCCCCCCCCCACCCAGCTGAGATATCCCTCCTACCAGTCTCTATGCCAGTGATGGCGAACCTTTTGAACTTGGCGTGTCAGCATTTTGAAAAACCCTAACTTAACTCTGGTGCCGTGTCACATATAGAAATGTTTTGATATTTGCAACCATAGTAAAACAAAGATTTATATTTTTGATATTTATTTTATATATTTAAATGCCATTTAACAAAGAAAAATCAACCAAAAAAATGAGTTCACGTGTCACCTCCGACACGCGTGTCATAGGTTCGCTATCACTGCTCTATGCAGTCTCCACCTTTGGTCCTTGGGTATCAGGGTTCTCTCCTGTGAGTTTTCCGTTGATTATTCCAGAAGCCTTTCCGTATTTCAGTTGTAATTAGCTTGTTCCTGGGAGCATGTTCGTGCAGCTTCCTCCTACTCTACCTCCATTTTTCTAAACTCATTTGTTTTCAAAGCTATTTTAAAAAAAATAATTTTTAAATTAGCTGGTGTAATTGTTAATTCATTCAGTTAGCCTATTTGTGGGATTATGCTGTAGGCTTAGTGGATATGTAAAGTTCTTGAAACACACAGAAGCCTGAAACATTTTTGGATTTGTAGAACTACAGCTTTACAATCCCTTATGTGAAACCCTTGGGGCCAGATGTTTCCAATTTGTACCATGTTACCTTCCCTAGGGACAGTACCTCCTAATTTATTTATAATGGAAGTTCTCAAATATGTCAAAAGTAAGGAGAATAGTAAAATAGAATCCCATATATCTATCATCCAGCTTCAGTAATGATAATTTTGCTGAATTTTTCATCTTTCCTCTCTTCCCCCTCACAAATTTTTTGAGTATTTTAAACAAATCAGAGGTATACCATTTCACTAAAAATGTTTCAGTATGCATTTCTAACTGATTAGAATTTTTGGTTTTTATGTAATCACTATGAAGTTATCCCAAAGAGAATAATAAAAAATTCCTTAATGTCATCTAAAGCCCAGTCCATTTTTAGGTTTCCTCAATTATCTAAAAAATGTTTTTTTCAAGTTAGATTTTCAAACCAAGTTCCAACAGTATCTATATATTGCACTTTGTAGTTATGTCTCTTGCCGCTTTGATTCTCTTTTTTTAATGCCATCAGTTTGTTGGAGAATCAGGTTGTTTGTCCTGTAAAATCCTATATAATACAGGCCTAATATGCTAAGTGACCGGTCATCTAGTCATTCGTTCAACCAATCAAAGAGTAGTATGCTAATGATACGTTAAGGCTGCTCAACTCCTCACTATGATGTGTACTAATCACCAGAGGGCAGATAGTTGACCCGTTGACCAGTTGCTATTATGTGCACTGATCACCAGGGGGTTGACGCTCTGACTGGTAGGTTAGCTTGCTGCTGGGGTCTGGCAGATTGGGACGGGCCGGACACGCCCTGCAGCCTTCCCGAGGTCCCTCCCCGGCTGGCCAACCTGTGTCTCTCCCCGGCCCTGATCGTGCACCGATGTGGTCCCTCAGCCTGGCCTGCGCCCTCTCGCAATCGGGACCCCTTGGGGGATGTCGGAGAGCTGGTTTCAGCCTGATCCCACAGGCTAGGCCAAAGGACCCCACTGGACTTCTAGTGCACCAGGCCTCTAGTATTTCATAATCTGGATTTTCCTATTGCTTCCTCATGGTGTCAGTTAACTTGTTTCTTTATCTCCTCTTTGTCTTATAAGTTGGTAGTTGAATCTATAGACATAATTGTATTCAGTTTTAGGGTTCTAGACAAGAATATTTCATAGAGTATGTTGTATTACTTCCTTACAAGCTGCATCTGGAAACACATCACTTTCACTGGTACTAAGATGAATAAGTGGGTTCAGGTGGCGGCAGCTTGATTCCTCTTATAAAGTTCTTCATCTTTCTTTTACCTAATGATTTTAGTATCCATTGCTGATTGTTGCCTTAATCCAGTATTTCACTAGGGGTTGCAAAATGGTTTTTTCTCATTCTCTCATTCATGTATTAACTGGAATTCTTTAGTAAGGAACTATTCCTTGGTTATCCTGAAATGCAGTTTGTACAGGAAAGGCAAGTTAAATATTTCATTCTTTCCTTTTATTTCTTAACTAGAGGCCTGGTGCACAAAATTCATGCACGGGCGGGGGGTCCCCTCAGCCCAGCCTGCACCCTCTCCAATCCGAGACCCCTCATGGGATGTCCGACTGCCGGTTTAGGCCCGATCCTGGGGATCGGCTGAAGATGCTCAAGCTGTTATATAAAGTGTGGGGCATTTGCATCTAAACTACGCACATCCTCTCGAAGACTTTAAGTCCTCTGTAGATTACTTGTAGGACCTAAGACCCCGAAGTGCTCTGTAAATAATTGTTATGCTGTATTGTTTAGGGAATAATGACAAGGAAAAAAGTCTGTACATGTTCAGTACAGATACAACCCTCATAGGCCTAACTACATAGCGCACGTCAGCAGCCACGTGGCATATTTTTTTCCAAATATTTTTTAAACTTTTTTTATTTTTAATCTTCATGCAAGGATATTTTTTTCATTTAGGGAGGGATAGAGGGAGAAGGAGAGAGAGAAATAGAGATAGAGAGAGAGAGGAACATCGATGTGAGAGAGACACATTGATTTGGTTGCCTTCAGCCAGGGATCGAACCTGCACTGAGGTACGTTCCCTTGATTGGATCAAACCATGACCCTTTAGTGCTCGGCCGATGCTCTAACCACTAGCCAGGGCCT
>NW_005871200.1:3055033-3077812 GCF_000147115.1 Myotis lucifugus | reverse complement strand
TTTTTTATTAAGATATTACATATGTGTCCTTATACCCACGTTACCCCCTACCCCCCCTGCTGGCCTGGTTGCCCCACGCAGCCTGCTGTTCATCATTTGGTCGTCCTCACTAACCCCCCTGCCGGGCCTGGTCGCCCCACGCAGCCTGCTGTTCTGTCGTCTATCCATTTGTTTCGGTGGTTTTGGTCGTGACGGCCCCTGGCTTTTTATATATTAGGATTTTCAGAATAGTGAGTTGGCATCTTAGCAATGTCCAGCAGTGACTGACTATTATTTTTGACAATCTGTATGAACTGTATTTTTTATATAGTTGACATACTTAAATTAGTTGCTGTCAACATTTATTCTTATGTCTATACCAGAGGCCCTGGTGCACAGATTTGTGCACATTGAAAGGAAATTAATTAGAAGAAATATTTTTTTAAAAAAATATATTTTATTGATTTTTTACAGAGAAGGGAGAGGGATAGAGAGTTAGAAACATTGATGAGAGAGAAACATCGATCAGCTGCCTCCTGCACGCCCCCCAGTGGGGATGTGCCCGCAACCAAGGTATATGCCCTTGACCGGAATCGAACCTGGGACCCTTCAGTCCGCAGGCCGACACTCTATCCACTGAGCCAAACCGGTTCGGCATAGAAGAAATATTTTAATATCGCTATTCGCCCTTTCTCTATAATAGAAGTGTCAGATGAAAGAAAATTAGTAAAATGTATGTGAAAATAATATATAACTTAATAAACAATAACAACATAACAACAAAAACATGATATAAAAGCAAACATGATATAAAAACAACAAAAACATGATATAAAAACAACATTGACGAAAACAATGACTGATAAATTGATTAAACTTATTCTAATATCTCCCTGTATACCACATTAACACATTTCGTACCGCTCAGGAGTTTTCTCATGTTTTGCGCCCATGGAAAAAGGAGCGAATCTAGATACTTATGTAAATTTTGTTTGGTCGCTCTTCATAGAGGAAAATGTTTTACGCCGTACCATACGTTAAAAAAGTACTAGGAACTTTAATTGTTTAATTGTTTTTGTAAATAAAAATGTTATAATTATTGAAAAACAACACCTAAAGTGCATTATGATGATTTAAATAATGTGCAGTTTGCCCAAAAACGTGCGGTCCCTGGAGTATGTCTTAGAGATTTTTATGCAGTACACAATGTGTTAAGAGTAGAAACACTTTCAGAGTGCTTGACTAATTTCCCTTGTGATGAAGTATTTACAGCTTTAAGGTCACACGCCCTTTCGAACTTGAGTGACAGCAACATAACTGACCATGTCTGAAAATGGGTTCAAGTAGGAATTTTCCTACTCTGTCTACACTGGCATCAGTGAGAGCTTTATATGTATTGCATTTGTGCGAGTCAATGTTTATTTTTAAATTGTTAATGTGCGTCATATGTACCGGCTGGTCGGACAGTCGGATGGTTGGTCACTTAGCCTTTTATATATCTAGATTGCTTCCTCCTAGGCCAGAGGGAGCCCCTTTAAGCTGGTTTCTGTATCCTTTTGATATCACCCCATTGATGGTTTCCTTATTTTCTGGCACAAGATATTTTCTAGATGTGGAATCAGTTATTTCTTTAAGGGGCCTGGTTTCTGAGTTATTTTTAGTGGAAAATAGTACTTAGAGACAGTATGGGTGTTAGACAGCTTTTAAACTAACATTTTTGCAGGTAAACATACGAATATTCACACCAAGTGGGACAGATAGACTAAGTAATGTCACATCAGTTCAGGTTAAGTTTTGTCCCCAATTTACCAAAAATCTTATTTTTTTAGAGCTGTTTTGAAATTACAATTACAAACGAGATTATGTAGCTATAGTGCACTTGTTTGCATGTACAGGAATAAAAATAGTTACTTTTAGAATAAGAAATTTGTGAGCTGGAGAAATTAAAAAATCTGTTTTGTGTTAAAAGAGAAGCACCCGATTGCTTGGTAAAAGGTAGAATATGCATAATAAATATAGAACTTAATTAATGCCTGTAATTTTCATGTTTCTAGTTATAAATACATGTGACAGCTTTGAATATGTATTTTCATGAGTAGCACACGGTTATTTTTATAAAAATCTTTTTATTAAATAAAAGTAAGATAACTTGACACATTACAAGTTCTTAATTATTTGTTTCTTTTTAATGTTTTCATTTTTGTTGCTCATTTGGATCAGGTCTCAACCTCAGAACTATTGACACTTTGTACTGGATAATGCTTTATTTTGGGAGACTCTCCTGTGCATTGTAGGATGTTTAACAGAATCCCTGGCCTTATCCCCTGCTAGTTGTGACAATTAAAAATGTCTCCTGATATTGTCAGGTGTTCTTGGATGGGGTGGGGGATGGAGCAAAAGTGCTTCCAGTGGAAAACCACTGATTTAGACTGGTCAGATAAGTTTTTTGATCCTAAAAAAAATAATTTACAGTATCTTACTGTTGAGATAGAAAGGAAATTGTATATATTGAGATCAGGCTTTATTTAAAGATATATTACCACTAGCCCTTTGTAAGTCACCTCTTTCTAATTTATACTTATATATTCAGTACGTATATTTTATCTTTTTCTCCTTTTGTTGGGGAGATTGTTTCTTCTCTTGATTTGATTTTAAAAAACACAGTTTTCCCTTAATGTGTAGATTAGTGTTAATAATTTTGGAAATGCTCTATGCATTTATTTCATCCTTTTTAAAAAATATATTTTTATTGATTTTAGAGAGGAAGGGAGAGGGATAGAGAGATAGAACATCAATGATGAGAGAGAATCACTGATCGGCTGCCTCCTGCACGCCCCCTCCTGGGGATCGAGCCCACAACCCAGGCATGTGCCCTTGGCTGGAATCAAACCTGGGACCCTTCAGTCCGCAGGCTGACGCTCCATCCACTGAACCAAACTGGCCAGTGCTATTTCATTATTCTTAGCTTACCTAGAAAATGAAGACAAATTGAATAAGAAATTAATTTGTAATAGTTAACAGTGAGCTAATCTTTAGATTTTAAACTGTGCTTTTTACTTGCCACTAGATGGACCTGTTCTCATAATGAATTGAAGAAAACAGAAATCTTTTCTTTTTTAAAATCCTCAACCGAGGATGTTTTCATTGACTTGTAGAGAGAGATAGGAAGGGAGAGAGAGAGAAACATCAATGTGCAAGAGAAACATCCGTCAATTGCCTCCATTATGTGCCTGACTAGGAAATTGAACCTGCAACCTTTTGTTGCACGGGTCAATGCTCCAAGCAACTGAGCCACCCAGCCAGGGCTAAAATCTTTCCTTTTTAACATTGAAGACATATCAGACTAAGCTTGCAGGATACTCAAATAATGGAATTATTTTACATTACATGCATAATCTTCCTTTTTTGGGGGGGGTAGAGATTTGTCAGTAACACTAAAACTTTATGTATTTTCACAACAAAGAATATTAAAAGAGCAATTGTACTTTCTTAAATTCTATATTGTCACATGACTTAATCATTTAATTGGCAATTATTCTTATATTTCCTGTTCATAAAAAACATTTAATCTTGCTTGAGTAAAACTTAGGTGCAAAAATAGTAGTGGTTTAGGTGATAACATACCTCAAGTTAGAATGTTTGCTGCTTAAATTGGTCTGAAATATAAAGCAGAAGGGAAATTTACATGTTGGGTTAAGATACATATTGAATAAAAGTCTCTTTACAGCTAATGTTATTGTAACTTTTTTGAATTCTCCTTTTTTACAAAGCAGTGGAGGATGATGGAATTTATAGAATTTCATTATTATAGCCATGTACTTCTAAGAGGGTTCTTTTTCTATTTAGGGCTGACCTCTTTACTTTTTCCCTTCAGAAACTTCATTTCAGTTATGACCTTGTTCTCTATATTGTCAACCTCTGTGATTTAACTAGGTCCTTTCAGCTTGTAAACATATTTAAGCCTCTCATATTAAACTAGAGGCCTGGTGCGCAAAAATTCATGCACTGAGTGGGGGGGGGGCGGGGAGAAGGGCCCCTCAGCCTTCCCTGCCCCTCTCACAGTCCAGGAGTCCTCAGGGGATGTCCTACTGATGGCTTAGGCCTGCTCATCTGCGGGAGGCGACTGGGCCAAACGGGAAGGCGCTGCCCCCATCACCCTGCTGCTGCTGCCAGCCGCCATAGTTGCCTGCCCTCGGCCCTCGAAGCCGCCGTGGCTTTGTCTGGAAGGACGTTCGGCTGTCTGGTCTAATTAGCATATTATGCTTTTATTATTATAGATACTACTATTTCTGCAAAAAAGCCCCTCCAAAGCCCCCCACCTCCACAAACTGTACCTTTCTTTCTGTTGTATATTTCTCCTCCTGACTTTTTGAAAGATTGATACTTTATTCTTATTCACTTTCTTGCAATCTGGAGTCCTGCCTCTGCACTCTTAAATCACGACTTTCAGTTCTAAGCATTATGTGACATTTAAACAACCAAGCTCTAATGTCTTGAATCTTCCTTTTTTCTTTGTTTTCTGACACCATAACAGTTCATTTTTAATCTTTGTTTATGGTTGCTCCCCACCCCCACTTATTCTTGAAAGGTTGGTTTTCCTCATATTTAATCCTTAATTTTCTTCTCTTATTTTATACTAGAGGCCTGGTTCATGAAATTCGTGCACTGGGGGAGGTGTCCCTCAGCCCAGCCTGCACCCTCTTCAATCTGGGACCCCTATGGGATCAGGCCTAAACCGGCAGTTGGACATTCCTTTCACAATCCTGGACTGCTGGCTCCTAACTGCTCGCCTGCCTGCCTGCCTGATTGCCCCTAACCGCTTCTGCCTGCCAGCCTGATCACTCCCTAACTGCTCCCCTGCCAGCCTGATCTCACCCCCAACTGCCTTCCTCTGCCAGCCTGATCTCACTTCCAATTGCCCTCCTCTGCCGGCCTGGTTGCCCCCAACTGCCCTCCCCTGCTGGCTTGATCTTTTCCCAATGGCCCTCCCCTGCCAGCCTGATCTCACCCCTAATTACCCTCCCCTGCTGGCCTGATCTTGCCCCCAACTGCCCTCCCCTTCTGGCCTGATGGCCCCCAACTGCCCTTCCCTGCAGGCCTGGTTCCCCCCAACTGCCCTCCCCTGCCGGCCTGGTTGCCCCCAACTGCCCTTCCCTGCTGGCCTGATCTTGCCCCCAACAGCCCTCCCCTGCCAGCCTGATCTCGCCACCAACTGCTCTTCTCTGCCGGCCTGATCTCACCCCCAACTTCCCTTCCCTGCTGGCCTGATCGCTCCTAACTGCCTCTGTCTGCCTGATCACCCGCAACTGCCCTCCCGCAGGCCTGATCTTGCCCCCAACTGCCCTCCCCTGCAGGCCTGATCTCGCCCCCAACTGCCCTTCTCTGCCGGCCAATTTGGTTCTGATTGGTTGGTTTCTATGCCAGTCAGCGTCAAAAGCTCCGCCTCCTAGGCAGCCATTGGCTCCTCACGATTGACCCAGATTTGGTTCTGATTGGTTGGTTTCTATGCCAGTCAGCATCTCTGGGCCTATCAACGGGGCCTGATCAGAAAGGCAGGACTGATCAGCCCTAGTGGAGGCCTGGAGAGAAATGGAGGCACAGCTGCTGGCCCGGCCAGGAGAGAAAGAGGCAAGTGCTGATCAACAGCTTCCACAGAGGCTACGGATCAGACCCTGCTTCTCTCTTCAGGCCTCTCTCTGGGCCTGATTCGCAGCCCCCTCAGCAGTCAGTGCTGGGTCACCATACCTGCAGCCATAGCAGTCAGTGCTGGGTAGCCACGGCAACCCAGCGCAGGACTGACTTCTGGTTGGTGGAGCCTCCTGGTCCTTGCGGAGGTGATGGACCCAGGGTTTTTATATTTAGGATTCTTAGCAATCTTATCCACACCATAGACCCCTTCCATAGTTGACTATATATTGCTTATTCTTGAATCTACAACTTCAGCCAGACCTTTCTGTGAAGCTCTTTACCTTTATTTACAAATACTTCTAAGTCCCATAAGAACCTTAAATGCAGCATGTCCAAATGTATGTACTTACTCATTGCCTTGGCTGTAGTATGATGTAAACTCCTGTACTTCCTAACCTAGTAAATGGTGCCACTGCCCAATTAGTCACCCAAGTCAGGAAACAAAGACTCCTTTAAAGTCTTTCCTCTCAATATTGACACTCATTTACCCCTCAGAATGCAGATTCTACCTTAAATGTGTCTTCAGTCTGCCTTTCCTCCTTATCTCCATCACTTTGACCTTTGTAACTCAGACTCTTGTCTCACACATTAACTACTGAGATGGCTTCCTTATTGGTTTTCTTGCTTCATTGTTGCTTTCTCTATATCTTCTGATGAGCTACCACTGGAGTGATTATCTGAAACTTGATAATTTTATTGCCATGCTTAAAATTCTCTAATATCACCCCATTGCCCTTATTATTTCTTTAGTATGATGCACAAATTTCTTCAGGATTTTGATCCTCTAACTGTCTTCAACTGCATTTGGCATTACTTTTTTATCCTATTCCATGCTCTAGCCATTCTCATTCATTTAAAATGCTATTTTTGATTTATAAATTTACATTTGTACAAATTTTTCCTACTGTCTGCAGTTTCTTTGTATCCTTGTTGATTGAGCATTGTTTATTGACTAAGTTTTTTTAAATTTCTCATTCAAGGATATGTTTTCATTGATTTTTAGAGAGAGGAAGAGAGAAAGGACAGTAGATATGAGAGAAACATTGATTGGTTGCCTCCTGTATGGCTCCTGACCAGGAATTAAACCAGGAATCTTTTGGTGTACAGGACGACACTCCAACCAACTGAGCTACCCCGCCAGGGCCATTGACTAAGTCACAGGATGCTTTGTATCCACAGAGAAGAGTAGTTTGTAAAAGGTAACATTAAAAAGAAAGACATAGCTCGGTTGGTGTGACTCAGTGATTGAGCATCGATCTATGAACCAGAAGGTCATGATTCGATTCCTGGTCAGGGCACATACCCGGGTTTCTGGCTTGATACCCAGTAGGGGTTGTGCAGGAGGCAGCCAATCAATTATCCTTTCTTATCATTGATGTTTCTGTCTCTCTTTCCCTCTCCCTTCCTCTCTGAAATCAATAAAAATATATTTAAAAAATAAGTAAAAAGACATAGTCTTAAATACCTGGGTAGCCTACCATTAAACAGAAATTACAGGAAAGCCTTTATTTTGAGGTTTGCGGGAGAGTGAGTTAACCCTGACAGTAAAGTTGTCATGTTGGTAATGTCCATCAACCTGTTATTATTACTTGTCCAAAGTAGTTAAAATGACTTAAAAATGCAATTATTTTTAGAATTTATGAAGCTCATTTGCAGCTTTTCAGAACATAGAGGTAGGATCACACTGATCTCAAATATGTCCTGAAAAAAGGTTTAAGAAAAAGAAAATTTTTTTCTCAGCAGGTTTTCTTCTAAAAGTTTTTTTTTGAAAGATTATAATGTAATATAAAGATACAGTCAGATGGTTTCTAGAGAACTTCAAAGTAGTTTTGTTTTTAGTGTATATCAGTTATTTTCTGTATTCAGTCAGGTGTGTGTGTGTGTGTGTCCCCTTAGAGTTGTGTGCTTGAAAATGCCTCCTTATTTAAAATGCTTGAAATCTTTGTGTTAAGAGAGGTCTTTAGATCTAGAGATAATTTGTAACTAATAAATCAGTACCTTATAATAAATCAATATGTATTACATTTAAACTTCTAGTTAGTGCTATAAATTAGATTCTAAGCAACTTCAACTGACAAGTTAGTAATAATTATAAGAGAGGCTGAGTTTTTTAAAATGTAGATATTTTATAAAATGATTGAAATGTTTTGATTGCAGATTGGAGTTTTAAAGTAAAATGTGGCTTCTGAAGTGAAACAATTTTAAAACAATGCTACTTTATTTTCTAGGTGTTCATTGTACCCATGGCTTCAATCGTACCGGTTTCCTCATATGTGCCTTTTTGGTGGAGAAAATGGATTGGAGGTATTTGTTTCTTGTAATAATGGGAGGAGACATATTTAGTAATGGATAAAAAAATTTCATTGATTTCAAAAAATATGTTTTTATTGATTTTTTTTTTAGAGAGAAAGGAAAGGAGAGAGAGTTAGAAACATTGATGAGAAACTTCAATCGGCTGCCTCCTGCATGCTCCTTACTGGGGATTGAGCTTGCAACCTGGGCATGTACCCTGACCAGGAATGGAACCAGCAACCTCTTGGTGCATGGGACATTGCTCAGCCAACTGAGCCACACTGCCGGGCTCATTCATTTTTCTTTAGTTTTAGCGCTTTATATTGCCAAATCTTTGGTGAAGTCATGATTAATATAATTTGAATTTTTTTTCATTTTAGTTTGGTTAATCTTTAGAATACCATTCATTGGTGTTTTTCTACTAAGTAGCACTTTAGTTGAGTGCTCATGGACCCCATATTCTATGTATTTTCTTTTCCAGATGTTTTTCTCTTATGAGACACAAATTCTTCCAATATTTTGTGTTCATATTCACCTTTGGAAGTTCCTGCTGTTGTTTTTTTTTATAATTTTTAATAGTACCTTTTTATAGCTGTTAAGTACTAGGAAAAACAGAAGATTTTGTAGAGAAGTTATTTTGGGGACAGTGTTACTATTTAAACCAATCAGCATGTTTTTATTTTAGTGAAATACCTTTTTAAATCTTGAGACATTAGAATGTTAGTTACTCAAAAATTCCTGAGAGAATGGGATATTAATTTCCTCATTTACCGATTGAGGGTTATTATTTTGTTTACAAAGCCTTCCACACAGTAGGTCCTTCTCTGAATATAATCAGCAGAAGTACACATCAGATTGTATGTTTTATTTCCCTGTCATGCATCCTCAGTGGTTCTCTTCTGCATGCACTTCTAGGGCAGCCTTTCTGGCCTTTCAGATGTTCTGCACCAGCGATTTTCCACCTTTTCATCTCATGGCACACAAACTAATGACTAAAATTCTGCAGCACACCAAAAAATATATTTTTTGCTAATCTGACAAAAACAGGAATAATTTTGATTCATTCACACTGAATGGCTATTGTTGTGTTGGCTGTTGTCATTTTTTAAATTTAACAATCTAAGGGAAAAGATGTCTTTGTCCTGACTAAATAGGTATTTGCATGTTTTAAAAATTCTTAGGGCATATGGGTTGAAAATTGCTACTCTATACAATAACCTCAGAATCCTGTGTCAGATTCAGCCTATGCTTAACCTTTCTCTGATGACTTATGCTCATATTAACTGGGTTTGTTGAAAGTTCCTGAAAAACCAGCATGCTTTTTAACTTTTATTGATACTGCTCTTCAAATTTCTTTGACATTTTTCCTTAAGAGTCAGGAAACCTCAGTCAGAGACCTCAACCTTTAAGGTTTTATTTAAATTCTTCACAGACTTAATACAGGTCTCTTCTATACACTCATTGCAATTTACTTCTAGAGTTAGGAATTATTAATGTATCTTATGTTCAAACTGTTTCAGAATGAATTTGTCCCTTAATAGATTGAATGCCTTAAGAGTGGGACTGATTTGTCCATTATAAATCGTATGGTGCCTTAAATATAATAAACTAGAGGCCCAATGCACGAAATTCTGCAAGAGTAGGCCTTCCTTTCCCCGGCTGCTGACACCAGCTTCCCTCTGGCACCTGGGACTCGGGCTTCCCTCTGGCCACTGGCAGGCACCCGGGACCCTGGCTTCCCTCGCAGCCCTGGCTTCATCCGGAAGGTCATCCAGAAGGATGTTTGGTCTAATTAGCATATTGCGCTTTTATTATTATAGATAAGTTTTGAAAAATCTGCATAAATGGAGAGTAGTGCGGAAATTGCATGGTGTTTGTTTTCCATAGTATTGAAGCAGCAGTTGCCACTTTTGCTCAAGCAAGACCACCAGGAATTTATAAGGGTGATTATTTGAAAGAACTTTTTCGTCGCTATGGTGATATAGAGGAAGCACCAGCCCCACCTGTATTGCCAGATTGGTGTTTTGAGGATGATGAAGAGGAAGATGAGGATGAGGATGGAAAGAAGGAACCAGAACCCGGGTCAAGTGCCTCCTTTGGCAAAAGGAGAAAAGAACGGTTAAAACTGGTAATGAATAAAAATATTATAGTCTTTACCTTTTTTCTTCATCAGATTTATGAAAATCTTCATGAGATTTATGAAAATGGAATGGTGACTATTTTCTTTTACTAGATATGTGAGTTTATTTCATTCTAGTTATTTATAAAGATTCTTGATAGCCATGACTCCTTGCCTTTTCCTTTTTTTTTTTAAAAATATATTTTATTGATTATTTACAGAGAGGAAGGGAGAGGGATAGAGAGTTAGAAACATCGATGAGAGAGAAGCATCGATCAGCTGCCTCCTGCACACTCCCCACTGGGGATGTGCCTGCAACCAAGGTACATGCCCCTGACCAGAATTGAACCTGGGACCCTTCAGTCCCCAGGTCGACGCTCCATCCAGTGAACCAAACTGGCTAGGGCTCCTTGCCTTTTCTACAAGAAAAGTTTGTTATGTAAATTCATCCTGTTTTTGTTTCTTAGGTAAACCAAAGATCTCTTATACATTGGACTCAGAATTTACTATTTCTTTGCAAACTATTATGAAATTCCAATTAAATATTTAGTGAAAATTTTACAAATGCTTTATAAAATTATCTGTCTCTCATTCTAATCTTCATAAATGTATTTGAACTCTAATAAAACATTTTCCTTTTATTTTAAGGGTGCTATTTTCTTAGAAGGTATAACAGTTAAAGGTGTAACTCAAGTAACAACTCAACCGAAGTTAGGAGAAGTACAGCAGAAGTGTCGTCAATTCTGTGGCTGGGAAGGGTAATAAATATTTTACTGTTTTAAATTAAATTTATTCTTACTTTGCAACACTTATCATTGAAGCAAACATTAACAAAGTTTCTTTGCTTCTTGAAATTTGTATTTTTACATAGAGTGCTTACAAAGATTTAAGAGTTTTTCTCAAGACAAGCATTGTAATAGACAGTTGAGTCAAAAATTAGTTGACTCACATGTCTTCCTACAGGATTAGAAAGTTACTATAGTATAAAATGTTTTGTATGTTTGAATCTACTGTTGCAGATTAATGTTTGGGTTGCCCTTATTGTATTAAGGGAGAAGACATAAAAATTGAATGTGCCCATATTTCAGTAGGATTCAGGAGAGAAGTCACTGCTCTTATCTCTTGCTCTCTGATCTTGGTCTGTGAACATTTCTGTTGATTGTTGCTGTCTGATGCCGAAAATTATAATGCAGCTGGGACATGATGAAACAGGATTATCAGCCTCAAAATTCCTATTATAAGTAACTTTTTGACTGGTATATACAGATCAGTCACCTAGAAATAATTTTAAATAAAAGATGAAAATGATGATGAAGTAATACTGATTTTAGTGTTGTGTTAAACCCTTGCCAGAGTCCTTTAATCTTGATCTACATTTCTCCGGTTTTGTCACTTCTGGGCATCTTTTGGGGAGAAACTTGCCAACCCTGTACATTTATGCCAAGCTGGCAGTGTCATGATGAAGCAATATGGGGTCTAGAATAATGTAGAATAACTAAAGCAAGATTTAAACTTCTTCCTGATTTAAAAGACTTGTAAATGTACCTGTTTTACTATTTAGATCATGTGTATATTTAAAAACTAGAGGTTCGGTGCACGAAATTTGTGCAGGGCAGGGAGTGTGTGTCCTTTAGCCCAGCCTGCACCCTGTCCAACCTGCGACTCCTCGAGGGATGTCTGACTGCCTGCAGGGATCGGGCCTAAACGGGCAGTCAGACATCCCTCTCACAATCTGGGACTGCTGACTCCCAACCGCTCGTCTGCCTACCTGCCTGATTGCCCTAACCGCTTCTGCCTGCCAGCCTGACCACTCCCCTGCCAGCCTGATCGATGCCTAACTGCTCTCCTGCCGACCTGATTGCCCCTAACTGCCCTTCCCTGCCAGGCTAGTCACCCCCAACTGCCCTCCCCTGCTGGCCTGGTTGCCCTCAACTGCCCTTTCCTGCTGGCCTGGTCGCCCCCAACTGCCCTCCCCTGCTGGCCCGGTCACTCCTAACTGCCCTCCCTTGCCAGCCTGGCCGTCCCTAACTGCCCTCTCCTGCAGGCCTGGTCCCCCCCAACTGCCCTCCCCTGTAGGCCTGGTCGCCCCCAACTGCCCTCCCTTGCAGGCCTGGTCGCCCCCAACTGCTCTCCCCTGCAGGCCTGGGTCCCCCCAACTGCCCTCCCCTGCAGGCCATTTGTGGCGGCCATCTTGTGTGTTGGAGTGATGGTCAATTTGCATATTACCTCTTTATTATATAGAATTAGCCCAATAGGTATAGTAGTGGCAATTAGAATCTTGATAACTTATGTTCTAAAATGTCAAGAAAATGATAACCGTTTGTTAGTATTCTTGTGAAATCTAATATTTTTCCAATTGACATTAATCTCATGATAGGGAGAACATTGTATAAACATGTGACTCGTGAGGTTGGTTTCAGACATGCAGTGCTTTCTATGGATACCAGCCATAACAATAATATGTTCTTCTTTAAGGTCTGGATTCCCTGGAGCACAGCCTGTTTCCATGGACAAGCAAAATATTAAACTTTTAGAGCAGAATCCATATAAAGTAAGCTGGAAAGCAGATGGTACTCGGTAAGTTCTACTTCTAGAAATAGTCATACAAGTAACCCTAATGCTTGAAGAAAATTGCTTTGTTGTTAGAGAAGGTTTGCACTCTGGGGAGTGTGAATTTCTGACTTGAACAACAAAATAAGGCATGTTTTAAATTTTGGATAGTTTTTCTTTTGCTAGTATTCTTAGCTATGTAATATTCTCATTCTGCTAAATTTTTGCTTTCAGAGTTCTGTTAGTTTAACATAAATCCATACCAAATTTAAGTTTGAAAGTGTTTTTTCCCTTGATAATATTGTGCTATTTGGTATATCTGGTGCCCACCTTGTCTTTAATGGTTCCTGGGAACTCCTAAAATTAACAGATATGCCCTAGCCAATTGGCTCAGTGGATAGAGCATCAGCCTGAGGACTGAAGGGTTCTGGGCTCGTTTCTGGTTAAGGGCATGTACCTCACTTGAGGGCTTGAACCCTGGTCTGGTTTGGGGCATGTGCCAGGGGTCAACCAATCGATGCTTCTCTCATATTGATTTTTCTCTCTCTGTTTCTCTCCCTCCCTTCCTTTCTAAAAGTCAGTGGAATAATATCCTCGGCTGAGGATTAATAAAAACAAAACAAAAAAATTAACAGATGTGCTGTCAGTTTATAATCTAAACATTACCAGCTCTCCCTGATTCATTCTATATTTTATTACTTTGAATAGGTTTTTCATTTTCTTTTAATCCTTGCAAATTCTTTTTGTAATTTTATACACTCTTCAGGCTGTATTCTTACAACAAAGCTTAGTTTCAAATTTCATATTCCTAAGTTTTAAAATATTAATATAAGTTTTGTGTTTCCTCAATAATATTTAACTAACTTTCTTTCTGTTTTATAATCCATATTTTTACAGCTTTGATATCTATATGTATTTAGTAAATCTTCATTTAGCAATTGGTTATTGATAGTTGAAATAATTATTTTTCAGATATTAATGTAGGAGTCCTATTAACTTTTTCATAACAAAGAAAAATGTTTTAGAATAATTAAGAGTGCACATATATTTTAGTTTTTCCCTAGCTTTATTGAGGTATAATCGACATATCTTGGGTAATTTAAAGTGTACAATATGTTGATTTGATGTACTTATATATTGTAAAATGATTACTGTCATAGCATTAGCTAACACCTCCATCACTTAACATAATCATCATTTCTTTTTTGTGATGAGAAAATTTAAGATCTACTGTCTTAGCAAGTGTATAATACAGTATTAGAAACTATAACCACCATACTGTATATTAGATCACCAGAACTTATTTGTCTTACAACTGGAATTTTACCAACATCTCCCCATTTCCATCACCCTTTCAGTCTCTGGTAACCACCATACTAGTATCTGTTTCTATGATTTTGGCTTTTTCAGATTTCATGTATAAGTGATATACAGTATTTATCTTATTAATATTTATTGTTAATGCCTGTCTAATTTATAAATTAACTTTTATAATAGGTATGTATATGTAGGAAAAAAGCATAGTACATATAGGGTTTGGTAATATTTGTGGTTTCAGGCATCCACAGGGGGTCATGGAACCTATTCCCCCCTGGATAAAGGGGGGTGCTGTATACCATGTCTTCTTTGTCTGTTTATCTGTTGATGGACATTTGGTTTGTTTTCATATCTTTGCTATTGTGAATAATGCTGCAATAAAAAGGGGAATGTAGATATATCTTTAAGATCCTGCTTTTATATTTTAATTTTTAGATGTTATTTTGAAGATGATATAGATTGCATTTAATTTTTATGAGCAGTTTTTGAATGTCAACATGGCAGTTATACTTTTTGTATTCTTCTTTCTTCATCTACATTTAATTTGTGGTGACCTTGAAGAGTCATATGGCCCTGGCGGATTTGGCTCGGTGGATAGAGCATTGACCCAGAGTTGATGTCTCTCTGTCACATCGATGTTTTTCTCTTTCTCTGTCTTTCTCAATCCCTTCCACTCTCTCTAAAAATAATGGGAAAATATCCTCAGGTGAGGATTAAAAAATAAAAAGATACATATGGAGATATGTAGAGGGGCAGATACAACTTGATTATAATAATAATATAATGATATTTCAACATGATATGCTTTCTAGTAATTATATTTTTATCAGTTGGGAATATATCATCACATTTTCTTTCATTTGTTGTAAAGTCTCTTCAACTTAGTAATTTTTAGCTTTTTAAAAATTTTATTTTTTAGATAACAAAATTCATTAAATTCAGAAAATAACAAAAATAAGAAAATAAAAATAGTCATTTTATCACCTAAAGATTTATCATCAGTACTATCATTGTGGTATTGAGACTTTATTCTTTTGGGTATAGTTATTGTTTTAATATTAATGCTTGATGTAGTGAGTTCAAATAAAGTATGTCTTACATATATTTTTTATATATTTACATATAGATGCTCATTTGTTCACAGTATTTATTCATTTATATTTTTTATTGATCTTTTTTAGAGAGAGGAAGGGAGAGGGAGAGAGATAGAAACATTGATTGGCTGCCTCCTGCATGCCCCCTACTGGGGATTGAGCCTGCAACCCAGGAAGCGAACCAGTGACCTCTTGGTGCATGGGTTGATGCTCAACCACTGAACCACACTGGCCGGGCTGTTCACAGTATTTTGAAGTTACTTTAAAAGTGAACTAGCTTCAGAAAACTAATATAAATGTATGATAAAAAATTCAAACAGTATAGAGAAATTAAATTAAAAATTTAAGTTTGCCTTATGTTCTTCTAGGAGTATTCATTCTACATGGATGAATCCATAAGCATGGATAGATATAGTTAAAGATTCAGATATATAGGATATGAATGCCTTGCCTCTTTATGCCCTCTTCCCTGGGCATATGTATTTTTGCAGAGTAAGTAAAAATTAGCTTCACTGCTTATTTTCAGAATGTTGAAATAATATTTAATTTCAGAATCTATTAAATTGGTAGTAAGGATCAGCCTAAGTTGAGTTTTGTTGAGATGTATATTTTTAATAGATATGTAACAGTGTCTTTTTTTTTTTAATAATTAAATCTTTATTGTTCAGATTATTACATTTGTTCCTCTTTTTTCCCCCCATAACTCCCCTCCTCCCAGTTCCCACCCCACCCTCCGCCCTCACTCCCCACCCACTGTCCTCATCCATAGGTGCATGATTTTTGTCCAGTCTCTTCCCTCATCTCCCACACCCCTTTCCCCCCCAAGCATAGTCAGTCCATTCCCTTTCTATGTCCCTGATTCTATTATAATCACCAGTTCATTCTGTTCATCAGATTATTTATTCACTTGAGTCTTAGATTCACTTGTTGATAGATGCATATTTGTTGTTCATAATTTGTATCTTTACCTTTTTCTTCTTCTTCCTCTTCTTAAAGGATACCTTTCAGCATTTCATATAATACTGGTTTGGTGGTGATGAACTCCTTTAGCTTTTCCTTATCTGTGAAGCTCTTTATCTGACCTTCAATTCTGAATGATAGCTTTGCTGGATAAAGTACTCTTGGTTGTAGGTTCTTGGTATTCATCACTTTGAATATTTCTTGCCACTCCCTTCTGGCCTGCAAAGTTTCTGTTGAGAAATCAGCTGACAGTCGTATGGGTATTCCCTTGTAGGTAACTGAGTTTCTTTCTCTTGCTGCTTTTAAGATTCTCTCTTTGTCTTTTGTTCTTGGCATTTTAATTATGATGTGTCTTGGTGTGGTCCTCTTTGGATTCCTTTTGTTTGGGGTTCTCTGTGCTTCCTGGACTTGGAAGTCTATTTCTTTCACCAAGTAGAGGAAGTTTTCTGTCATTATTTCTTCAAATAGGTTTTCAATATCTTGCTCTCTCTCTACTTCTGGCACTCCTATAATTCTGATGTTGGTACGCTTGTAGCTGTCCCAGAGGCTCCTTACACTATCTTCGTATTTTCAGATTCTTTTTTCATTTTGCTTTTCCGGTTGGGTGTTTTTTGCTTCTTTGCATTTCAAATCTTTGACTTGATTCTTGCGCTCCTCTGGTCTGCTGTTGGGAGTCTGTATAATATTCTTTATTTCAGTCAGTGTATGCTTACTTTCTAGTTGGTCCTTTATCACACCATCGAGGGTCTCATTAGATTTCCTGTACATCTCATCAAGTTTATCGACAGACTCTAGAAGCCTCTTGAGAGACCTCAAAAGTGTGGTTTTGAATTCTATATCCAGTAGCCTACTTTCCTCCGGTTCTGTCCTTTGTGGCCTGTTTCTTTGTCTCGGCATTTTTTTTATGCTTCGCTGTGTCGATAGAGTGGCTTTCCGTGTTAAGTGTCCCAATTACCTGAGGTAGACACTCTTGGTGCACCCCCTTGTGTTCTTTGTGAGCAGGCTTGTTGTAGTTAAGCCTTGATTGTTGTAGGTAATTACTACTTGACCTCCAGGCCAACTGGCTGTGAGAATCAGCTGTGTCTGCAGTGGGAGAACTTCTGTCCTCTAGGGAGGTGCTAATCTAGCCTTTGCCTGAGGCTATCCGGCAAATGGCTCTGTGCAGGGCTTGGGCGGGGCGGGTCCCACGGGATCAACAGGGGGGAGGAGGGAGCAGTTATGGCTGCTCTCAGTCCGTCCCCAGGGGCTCTGCCTCTCTGTCCCAGCAACCACTGCAAACCTTGGAGGGACCGAAGCCAGACAGTCCCGCTTCTCCCGTTTGAGTCTGGGTCCCTAGAGACTCGCCCGGATCTGGAGCTCAGAGTCTGAGGCTCCCTCCGGATTGAAACAGACACCCGCGCCCTCAGCCACCAGCCCGCGCCGCGCGCACTCCGCACCTTAGTATTTTACTTCAGCACTGCGCCTCCTCTGATTCTCGGTTCCTCCTAGTTGTAGAACTTCCACTCAGCCAGCCTTCCTGTGGTTCTGGATGATGTCCGTTCCATCTTTTAGTTGTATTTTTGAAGTGATTGTTCGAGGCAGCAAACTCCGGCGTTAACCTATGCCGCCATCTTGGTTTCTTCAGGTCTTTTTTTTTAATAATGTATTTTTATTGATTTTAGAGAGGAAGGGAGAGGTAGAGAGAGATAGAAACATCAATGATGAGAGAGAATCATTGATCGGCTGCCTCCTGCACACCCCACACTGGGGATTGAGCCCGCAACCCGGGCATGTGCCCTTGACCGGAATTTAACCTGGGACCCTTCAATCCTCAGGCCAACGCTCTATCCACTGAGCCAAACCAGCTAGGGTTACAGTGTCTTAACAGATGGGTTTATTACCTACTTCTCTGAGTGAAGAAAGAGTGAAAAAAAAAGAAAAAGAAAAGGTAAGGAGGAAAAGTGCCTATCTCTAGGTTTTGTACTACAAAATGGCTTGGGGATTTGGGGGTGAGGCAGAGTTTTGATCTGATGAGTTTCATATTATAGATATTCTTTACTTTCTACATTGCCTTCTCCATAGTATCCAAGGCTGTGATCATGGCAAACTTTGGGCAAAATAATAAAGTCTACAAAATTTGTCATTTGTATTTTGCCATCTTCCTTTTATTTATTTTCCCTCCTGTGCTGTTGTATACCCCTTTTCATCTGTGTCTTAGTACTATTAGACCCTTAAATGATTAACTGAAGTAATTTGAGCCAATATGTGTTTGACTGATAATGAAAATATCTCATTTACTACAGAACCACGCTCTACCAAAACCAAAAGGAAGACTCCAAGTATTTATTTGAATACCCACTCTGTCTTAGGGTGCTTTATTCTGGGAGTAAAACATTTATGTGAGATGTAGATTTGATTTGCTTCAAATCTAGAGATCAGTTTGGGGGAAATGGTCATTTAACAGTACTGAGTGTTCTAACCCAGGAACATGGTATTTTCCTCTACTTATTTAAGTCATTTTCAGTGTAGAGATGTGGCATGTCTTTTACTAAATTTTTAAAAAAGAACCTATGTTTTGATGTTGTAATTAACTGATTGTTTGCATGTGGTCCTGAAAGGTGGCTGTATAATAAACTTTGAAATTATTTTTTTGGAAAATCAAGTGGAAAATTCTAGTACCTACTAAAGTCAAAGAAGGTTCATTGCTTTGAATTTGGACATACCATCTCACCCATGGCAAATGGCTTCATACTCTAGTATGACACTTAATTATTTGTGTATGTTGATATTGTACTAGCAATCTTGCTGAACCCTCTTATAAATTCTAGTAGTGTGACTATAGAATTTATTGTATTTGCTATGTAGAATATATTATCTGAAAATATTTATATTTTTATTCAGTCATAATTAGTGTGTGTGTGTGTGCATACTTACATGTGTATTATGATAATAGGACTTCTAGACAATGTGAAATTATATGTTATTGGATATTGTCATGTTTTTAACTTCAGTGGGAATGATTTTCTGTTTTAGTATTAAGTATGCTATTTGCTGTAGGTTGTTTTTTTAAAAATATATTTTATCGATTTTTTACAAGAGGAAGGGAGAGGGATAGAGAGTTAGAAACATCAATGAGAGAGAAACATCGATCAGCTGCCTCCTGCACACTCCCTACTGGGGATGTGCCCGCAACCAAGGTACATGCCCTTGACCAGAATCGAACCTGGGACCCTTCAGTCCACAGGCTGACGCTCTATCCACTGAGCCAAACTGGTTAAGGCTGCTGTCGGTTTTTACTACATAGCCTTTATCTGGTTAAGAAAATTACTATGTATTCCTGGTTTGCTAAGAATTTTTATCATCATTGAATTTTATCATGTGCATTTTACCATTTGTTGAAATAAGTCATGAGTTTTCACTATAATCTATTAATTCACTTAGTATAGTATACTGATAGTTTTCTGAGGTTGAACTATCTTTTTTCTAGTATGATGTTGAATTCAATGTGATACGTTTTGCATTTATGTTTATAAGTGAGATTGGTCTAATTTTTGTATTATCTTTGTGTGGTTTTGATAGGAAGATTATGCTAGTCTCTTAAAAATGAATCAGAGATCTTTCCTTTTGTTTGTGTATCTAGAACATTTATATAAGACTAGAGGCCTGGTGCACGGATTTGTGCATCGGTGGGGTCCCTTGGCCTGGCCTGCAGGGCTGAAACCGGCTCTCTGACATCCCCTGAGGGGTCCTGGCTTGCGAGAGGGTGGTTCTCGGGTGATGCACCCTGGAATCTGGCTCCCTGCTCTCTGGTTCTGGGTGCATCACCCGAGAATCACAGCTGCCAAGTCACTGCAGCTCAGCAGCTCCTGTGTTGAGCGTCTGCCCCCTGGTGGTCAGTGCGTGTCATAGCTACCAGTTGGACGGTCGGACAGTCACTTAGGCTTTTTTATATATATGGATAGGGAAAATCTGTTACTCTTATAAAGTTGTAAAAGGCTTAAATGAGGTAATTCATTTAAAGCAATTAGAAAACTGCTTAGCATACATTAGGCCCTGTAAAAGATAGCTACTGTTTATTTTTCTCTTCTCTCCTTTCAAGAATGCAACAAAGATATGTAACGAGTAATTGAATAAATGACTGAGTGAATGAATAAGTAAATTACTGTGGGAGGGACTAATAAAGTAAGTGATTAACTGAAAGAATACAATATGTAATCAAACATCATATAGTTTGATATATCTAGGGACTACATATAGCTTGACTCATAGAATCTAGAAAGATAATCTACACTGGTCATAGAGGAGATACAGAAGGAGGGACCTCATGGGTGTAAATGCAATACCAGGAGGAGTGATAATAAAGGTACTGTGGATACAGTTGGAATTGAACTGTCTTGCAATTCTGAAATACTGCTTTTTTGCATATTCTGCAGAATATTCTGGGTAAAGATAATTAGAACTTTTATGATAGAATTTCTCTATGTACTTAGTTTATTAGTAGATTTTGTTATGCAGTAAAAAGAAACAGTCAGCCCGGCTGGTGTGGCTAAGTGGTTGAGCATCAGCCTGTGAAACTGGAGGTCATGGTTGATTTCCCGTCAGAGCACATGCCCAGGTTGCGGACTCAATCCCTAGTAGGGGGCATGCAGTAGGCAGCTGATTAATGATTCTCTTTCATCACTGATGTTTCTGTTTCTCTGTCCCTTTTCCTTCCTCTCTGAAATCAATAAAAATATATTTTAAAAAAGGAATAAATCACCCTTCATGAAAAAAAGAAATGATCAGTCTTCAAAATCTATTCATTCAAAATTAATTCAGCTTCCATGTGAAAGTGGTGAAGATTTAGAGCCTCGTAGAAATTTTAGAATTAATCTAATTAATCTCACAAATTGTTTTAATTTTTCTTTTTAATCTAGAGGTTAGATAGTATATATTTAATTTCAGCTGTTTCTGAATCATTAGGTTAAAAACCAAATTATTTTTTATAACTACTATTGTAATGCAAATAGTGAAATAAGCGATAATAACTCAGACTTTGTTTGACATAGGAAAAATGGAAGGCTATAGGAATAATTTGTAATAGACAAGCAAAAGCGCTGTAATGAATTGATAACCATATGAGTAAGCTCCTTTTGAGGGCTGGGAATTTTGTCTTTTTAACCACTATGTCCCCATTGCCTAGAATAGTGCCTACCACATGGTAGGCACTCAGTAAATACTGATTCAGTTGGATTAGTCATTGTAAAGCTGCTAATGTCTTTGAATAAAATAAATGGAAACACTTATTGTGGTTATGAAAACTTTGAAATGTAAAAAATTACAACTCTATGTCACATTAACTTTCTAAACAAAAATATAAACCATTTAGAAAAATAAAAAACACACATAATTCAATAAAAAGGATATAGTAGGGCAGAATTTAAAGCTAGAGAGATTGAAGCAAGAACTTTAGTGTGGTGAAGGCCTGGGGTGGGAGTGCGAGGTGGGAGCGGGTCAGTGGGGGGAAAAAGGGAACATCTGTAATACTTTCAACAATACAGATAAATTTAAAAAAAGAAAGAACTTTTATTTGTTTGGATTTATAGTAGGTAGGGATGATCTGTTATCTCCATAGAGTTGTTAAAAAAGGATTCAATGAAGTAATCAATTAAGAGCAATTAGCATTCAGTGGGTACTCAGTAAAAGGTAGCTACTGATTTGCACCTTCATCTACACTAATAAAAGAGAAACATGGTAATTAGCGTACAACCACTACCCTTCTCATTGGCTAATCAGCATATCCTTATGCAAATTAACTGTCAGGCAAGATGGCGGCCAGCAGCCAGGCAGCTGGAAGCGAACATGAGGCTTGCTTGCTCCAGTGACTGCAGACTCCAACGTTCCCCGCCTGACTTGCCGGCCTCTGAGCTGCAACTCTAAGAAACTTTGTAACAAATATAGAAGCTAAACAAAACCCCAGAAACCAGCTTTCAGCCAGCCGGGATCTCAGAGCTGGAGTTATACATTGTTTCGATTATAGAACGCAATCAGCAGCGGAAGCCTCAGAGCTAGAGCCAGAGCTAAAGCTGGCCCAGAATAAAAAAGAAAAAAAAAGAAAAAAAGGAGCGGTTGGGAGCTTCAGTCAACAACCGCCAGCCTGAAAGCAGCCCTCAGCCCCTCACCCAGACTGGCCAGGCACCCCAGTGGGGACCCCCACCCTGAAGGGTGTGTGACCAGCTGCAAACAGCCATCATCCCCTCTTCCAGGCTGGCCAGGCACCCCAGTGGGGACCCCCACCCTGATCCAGGACACCCTTCAGGGCAAACCAGCCTGCCCCCAGGCCTCTATCCTATATAGTAAAAGGGTAATATGCCTCCCAGCACCGGGATCAGCGGAGCCGCGAGGCCTCCGGCACCGGATCAGCGTGACAGGGGGCAGCGCCCAAACCCCCTGATCGCCCTGCAGCTCTGTGTGTGACAAGGTAGAGCCATAACCTCCCCATCGGCCCTGCCCTGAGTGTGACAGTGGCGGCGCCCCAACCCCCTGATCGGCCCTGCTCTGTGGGTGATAGAGGGCGGCGCCCCAACTCCCTGATCCGCCCTGCTCTGTGTGTGACAGGGGGGAGCTCCCCAACCCCCTGATGGGCCCTGCTCTGTGCATGACAGGGGGCAGCGCCCAACCCCTTGATGGGTCCTTGCTCTGTGCGTGACAGGGGGCAGCGCCCCAATCCCCTTGATTGGCCCTTGCTCTGTGCGTTGACAGGGGGTGGCGCGCAACTTCCCCAATCGAACCTTGCCTTGAGTGTGACAGGGGGGCGGTGCC
>NW_005871200.1:3000588-3054780 GCF_000147115.1 Myotis lucifugus | reverse complement strand
TATATATATATATATATATACTATATATATATATATAGACACCCACACACACACACACACATATATATGTAAATACATACATATATATATATATAAAATACACATATGTATATAGACATACCCTACTTAAAAAAACAAAAACCAAGCTAAATATGCAACGTAAATTATTTCAGGAATTGAAGAAAAGCTACTTAGGCACTTATGAAAATCTCAGTTAAAGTCAGATTTTATAACACATCTGTTTAAGTAAGCAAGATATATTTGTATAATGCTTCTTGGAGGGAATTGTAGACAGATTGATTCTTCCTGAATTTTGGTCTGGGAATCTCTTTTGTTCGTTAATCCAGAAATTATATTGAAAACTTGTTACCTCCAGCTCTATGTCAGGTACTGAATGGATTAGTAGTGCTGAAGACAGAATCCTCAGCTTTAAGTTTTGTTCTAATCCAGGGTTTTTAGCATATGTCTTCTGTAAGGGGCAGATAGTAAGTATTTTAGGTTTTGTGGGCCAGGTGGTCTCTGTCTCAACTATTTAGTGCTGCCATTATAACACAAAAGCAGCTATATTCTGCTGCTCTTATATAAACAAAGGAGCATAACTGTGTTCTAATAAAACTTTATTTACAAAAACAGGTAGCAGTCAGATTTGACCCTTGGGTTATAGTTTGTCAACTTATAAAGATAAGACAGTTTGTCAACTTATAAAGTTGATTGAAAACATTCTCCTTAGAAGACTATATTTACATCTCAAATCTTTTTCTTTTCTTTATAAGAAATTGTAAAAGTGAGCTTAAGGTAGGAAAACATAAGCTTAATATAAGACATTTTGTTTTAAAATTTACTTAATTAAAAAGTTGAAATGTCTTTTCCTCCTTGATTGTAAGTTATTGCTAATTCCTGGTGCTTTGACAATATATATATATTTTTTAATTTAAGTAATTCACTAAATACATAAATTTAAGAGGTAAATTAAGCCTTTCCCCTCCTTTCATTAAATCATGCCCCATGCCTTCGTTATAACAGGCTGCTTGATTTTTTTTTAAAAATATATTTTATTGATTTTTTACAGAGAGGAAGGGAGAGTGATAGAGAGTTAGAAACATCGATGAGAGAGAAACATCGATCAGCTGCCTCCTGCACATCCCCCACCGGGGATGTGCCCGCAACCCAGGTACATGCCCTTGACCGGAATCGAACCCGGGACCTCTCAGTCCGCAGGCCGACGCTCTATCCACTGAGCCAAACCGGTTTCGGCAACAGGCTGCTTGATTTATATAATGTTCAGGTAGTTAGTAGCTTACTTGGATCCCTTGATATGTATCTCATTAATAATGTTTGCAGCAGATACTTATTCTAATGACTGGAGCTGAATGTTCAGACAGGAATAGGGTGGATAAGGTAAAGAGACGCTAGACTAGAAAAATCTTACATATTGAGTGGAATATTAAAGAGGTTTTAGATGTCTCTGGAATAATTTTCAGTGGAGTACAAAATCCAAACTTTTTTATGCAATTAGGAACAGAATGAGTAAGTCAAATTATGATCAATTAAGTAATGCATATACTGTTTTAATTTAGACTTGTTCACGTAGTTGTTTTTCAACTCCACATGAGGGAAGAGATCAGTGCAAATATAAATTTCTATTTAGCTTTATTTTTCAAAGCAAATAGTTCCTTATGATATATAACATAAGAACTCTGACTGAATATTGGTATTAAATAACTTATTTCCTATCGTATTTACTGGTAAATATTAATTATAGCTATAACATCATATCTAATATTTAGAAACTCACTATTGCATAAAATTATACCTGGAAAAATATTAGGTTTTTTTTTTTTAATTAGCAATAACCGTGCCTCGGATAAACCTCATTGGCAATGATACTGCCACTGCGCAAAGCTGAAAAAAAAAATTTAGTTTTTATACTGTTCTAGGGAGACAGTTTTTATGGAGACATCTGAGGAGCCAGAATCCAGAAAATAAACTACTTGCTTCAATTATACAAGTAGATAGTAGCAAAGTAAGCAGCACAATTCCATGATACTTTAAGAACTGGTTATTTACTCACTTGTAGTCCAGTATGTGTGATTATAGCAGTGGCAGGTACTAGGTTGGGTAATGCTGGGGCTAACCAGCAGACCCTGGATGACGGATGAATGGATTACTCCGACACAACGTTTGCTGTGAAAGAGAGGGCTAAGGGACTGCCTGCTAAAGGAACCAGACAGCCTCCATCGCCTGCCTCTTTAGGCTTTTACTGTACTAGCAGTTTGAGATAAAGTTTATCTTTGTTAGATACAATCAGTAGGGCAAGTAATTTTGGGAGGACACATGTGTTTGTAGTGTCCTTTAAGCAAGGACACCCAAAGATAAGGATTCCAGTAAACACGTGGGGGTCTGCATGTGCACAGACTTATTTGGAAAGGTCAAGGAATAATTAGGGGCACTGCCTTCGGCACTCCCCTAAGTCAGAATTCTGATAAACAGGGCAGGCGGCCTTCCACACACTTCCCTTTTTCTCAGAATGTCCTCCTTACAAACTTTCCAACCAAGTCTCGTGTGCTCCCCAACAGGGTAAAAGAGAGAAAACAAATCCGTTCCTCTTTGTGAATTGGTGAGACATTGCGAGAATTGTAATTGATTTTTTTAAAAAGGGTGTTTGCTTTATACAAAAGAAAATTGAAAGTAGTCAGCCATGTCAGGGGCAAATGTAAAATAAAACAACTTTTGGAATATTTCTTTTGAGATTTTCTTCTTATGAATACTGACTTTTATAAAAATAAAATCTTTTTCACATCTTTCCACCCCTTTGATATATAAGTGCTGCCCAAATCAATTTAAGTGGCATTTAAATTTTATTTCAGACCAATGTAAATCTGAATAATCGATATGCCATTCCCCTCTCTGATGGAAGAGCACCCAAGAGGATACTCTATTTTTCATATTTAATTTGTGTGTGGCTATGAAGTTCTAAAAAGCATAACCGGTAATATTCATGCTAAGTAGTACAAATGGATATATCACTTGATTTCACACTTTAAAGTCTGATAAGATATTCTCTATTCTCATTATGAATGGAGCTACTTAATGTAAAAGAAACCAAAATAACCAACAGTCTTTTTATCTACAGAACTGGTAGATTTAATGAAATTTGTTTACCAGTATTGGAATTTAATACCTGATTTATGCAATGGATAACAATATTTCTTTTTTTTTCTTTATAATATTTCTATATTCCTATTATCCTGGAGGTTTTTCAAATCCTCTTAATTAGGTCAAGATCAATGATGTCTATACCTTCCATTATTGGTAGTTGAGACTTTTTCTAACTTGGACTTGATATACATTTCAGTAAAAATGTCTTTTTTTGTCTTGTGATTCTGGTCTTGTAATAATGAAGAAATGATAGTATCTTTAAAAATATTCCCCATTATAAAAGTAATGTATATTCATTGTAGAAAATTTGGAAAAAGAATATAAGGAAAAGGACAAAAATAAAAAAACATTTGTAATCACCAGTTAGACTTTGATGTATATGCTTTCAGACCTTCCAGTCTATCTGTATATCTGTTTAGTTAAATGAAAGCGTATTCATTCCACAACATTTTCTTAGTGTGTACTTTGTGCTAAGTACCATTCTAGGTGCTGGAAATTATGGTGGTGCCTGCTATATTGGATCTTCTACAAAAATTGTTTAGTATCTATGATTTATAGTTTAGTAATCTGCTATTTTTACTTAATGTATCCTCAGTATTTTCCCGTTTCATTAAATATTTTCAATTAGATGACTAGACTAAAAATAATATTTCTTTATTAAGGTATTAATTGTTTATAGTTAAATGAATCAAATAGTACTGGAAAGCTTATAATGGAAAACACTATAACTCTTCCCCATCTCTTTTCTCTATCAGTTCTGATCCCTAAGGCAATCACTTTAACCCTTTCTATTTTTTTACTTGTTCTGTGGTTATCCCCAAATCTCTAAATAATATGTTTATATTACTGTTTATTAATCAACCTTAGGTGAGTTCCTAGTGTGCTTGCTGAGGATGCAGCTCACCAAAATGTTGTCTGCCTTTTCTTCTAGTTTCTCATTATAGTTAAACTAGAGGCCTGGTGCACAAAATTCGTACATGGGTAGGGTCCCTAGGCCTGGCCAGCGATCATGGCCGATCTGTGGGGTAACTGGTGGGGCGATTGAGGGGGCCCCCCACTGGCATTTTCCTTGGCCAGCCTGGCGCCACCTGCTTGCTGGCTCCATCCCCCGCTGCCGCCACTGGTCGCCTCCCTTTGTGGGGCAACCGGTGGGGCGATTGGGGGGGCCCCCCTGCTCACACCTGCCTTGGCTGGCCTGGGGCCTGCAGGCTGGGGGAAGCTCCTGCGTTGAGTGTCTGCCCCCTGGTGGTCAGTGTACATCATAGCAACCGGTTGTTCTGCCAGTCCTTCTGCCATTCAGTCAATTTGCATATTAGGCTTTTATTATATAGGACTATTATTGTTAGTTCTTTATTGATCATGCCTGTGTATTTAATCTTCCCTTTATCCTAATAACCCATATGTAATGTTTGTCAAGTCTTTTAAGATACGGACTTTAGAGTTCCCTGTCTCTGATAGTTTATTACAAACCCCTCTCCCCCATAATTTTTCCTTTCTAGAACCATTATTGGTTGTTATACCTGTTAGATTCTTTTTAATCTCTAATCTTGTCTCATACTGTTCCTTTCCTTGTCTCTTTTACAGCTTTCTGGGAAGTTTTCTCATAAAAAAAATGTTTTTTAATGAATTACTTATTCCTTTGTAGTTGATATTTCTGGGTTGGATCTTTGGGGTTTTGCAAAAACAGGCAGCTCCGTTTTTGGGTGTTGCTACCTCTGTGCAGAGCTTTTCCATCTATTTTTTGTTAACTAGAAATGTATCGAAATAGTTTATCTGCTGATGTTCTTCCCTCCTTTCCTTTCCTTCCCTTCAGTATCTTCCTTGTTGTGTGGTGTATCAGTTTTCTTTTGCTACTTAAGAAATTACCTGATATTATCTCCCAAATTTAGCAGCTTAAGATAACATTTATTATCTCATAGTTTTGGGGAGCAATTTAGTTGGGTGCTTCTGGCTCAGTGTCTCTCATGAGGTTGCCAGCAAGCTGTTGGCCAGGGCTGCTGTCATCTCGACTCCACTTTCAAGCTCATTCATGTGGCTGATGGCAGGCCTTACAGGTTCCTCGCTTGCTTTTTGCCTGAAGCCTCCATTCCTGGCCTTGTGGACCTCTGTGGGAAGGGGAAACTTTTCTTCCATCTACCTACTTAGGTTTAGTGTTTGTGGACCTGAGAATTAAGCTGACAAAAGAACCAAGTTTATTCATATGCATATAGGAGTGCACAAAAGAAGTGGCTTACTAAATGGCTGAAGTTATGGGCTTCTATACCTACTTAATAGGGGAAAAGGTGGGGAGAAAAAGCTTCTATGAGAAGAACAAAATTTTTTTTTTCCAGATTTGTAACATAAGCTTTTTAAAGTTTTTTTTCAAGAAAAATGATCTTAAATATAACAATGTTACATGCAATAAACATTAATATCTCAAGAAAAACAATTTTAAATATGATGTTACATGCATTAAAATATGTAAGATCATTTTTTTCTTGAGTAATTGGTGTTTAATGCATAGAGAACAAAGATTTTTATTAGGAAAGACAAATGGGTTTTAGGGTAACAAAGGGGAGATAAGGAAGTTTATGATACTGTTTGTTTATGGTGATGCTAACGGTTTTTTTCTTTTTCTTCTTCTTCATGGCCATAACCCAGAGAGGGGATTTAAGATAGTTGCACTCTTAATCTCCTTCCTGGGAGTGAAGCCACCCCCAAAAGGAGATTTATGGCAGCATCATATCCTAAATTTCTGCTCTTAGATAAGGAAGCTTTGAGAGGGCTTCTTTCTGCATATGTTGAATCTGAAAGGTCTCCAGCTTAATATAATCATACTAACTCTTGGGGTTCTAAGTGGGTCCCCATAGCTACCTGAGTGTCCCCAGCACATGGTAGCCAGCTTCCCCCAGAGCATATGATCAGAGAAAGTAGATATTCTGAGGGATTTTCAACCAGTGTGCTGCAAGAATTTTTAAAACATGCAATACTGACTACTCAGAGGCTCTGACCTCTTTACCTTTAGATCAAGCATGTCAAACTCGCAGCCCACGGGCTGCATGTGGCCCACATGAATATTTTTGCGGCCCAGCCAATATAACGGTATGTAAGAAACGTTTTAATAAAATTTTCTTAATTTTTACAATATCCTGTTATACATAATTATTAATAATGAACTACAGCGTTCACTAATCACTGATTACTATAATTGTTTTACATTCATTTCCCTTACGCGCCTTACCCGCAGGCGCACCACTTCTCTCCACTAATACTAGCAGCGAATATTTCAGCAGCGAATTGCCATGTCATTAGTCTTGCACTGACTTGTTTGGTGTGTGCAACAGGAAATATTTTGCTTTCGGAGAACAAGAAAAAATAGGTTTATTTGCGTACACATTAATTTGTGCAGTTATTCAGTGTCTGGTAAGTTCATGTTCAAGAAAAAATTAATTTTTATTAAAATGTTCTATTTTATGTTAAGAATTACTCACTTATTTCAGCCCTTTGTATTCAGCATGTCTCTATCGAAGTAAACCTATGTTTCTATGAAAATTGAAGCTTTTGTTTTTTTGTGGCCCACATAAATTTAAACCTTATTTTTTTGGCCCGTGTTAGCCTTTGAGTTTGACATGCTTGCTTTGGATTGTTAAATAAAAAAAAATGTCAACAGCTAACACAGCAGTTGCTGTCTGGTGTGAATGAATCAAAATTATACCCTTTTGTTTTTGTTAGATTGGCAAAAAATATAACATTTTTGGTGTGCTGCAGAATTTTAGTAATTAGTTTATGTGTGTCACGAGATGAAAAAGGTTGAAAATCACTGTTCTAAGATATCCAAGCTGGAAGTACTAGTCTTTTTATAATCTAATCTCATCTCAGAAAGTTACTTATAATCACTTCTGCCATAATCTTTTTTTTTGTTGGAAGTGAGATAGAAATCTAGCCCACATGCAAGGAGAGGGAAATTAATTAAGCTCCACCTCTTTGAAGGAAAGAGTGTCAGAGTTTGGAGACTTGTGGACATATTTTTAAAACCACAGATGGCTTTATACGTAAAATACCCCAACAACTTTGTTATCATTTTGATATTATTGGGAGGAAAAGGATACTGGATAATTATATTCCATTGTATAACGCACCATAATTTATTTGACAGTATCTTGTATGGTTGGAAATTTAGATCGTTTTGAAAATTTTGCTTTTATGATAATATATCCTAGATAACATATTTCATATCAGTAATTATTCATCTGACAATTATTATAATTTATTGCTGTATTCTATATGCTCTAGAATATATTTGTGGGAATACATATTTTTTAAAGTAAAAATATCCAGTGTATTAAATATTTTTAAGCATTTTCTGCAGTGATATTTTAAGGTCCATGTTCTAAACTATATATTTTAATGACTTATTAAACAGATTCATTATTGAAATATTTTCTCCAGTCACTTTTGGTTTAGTCTTGGCATTTTATGACTTCACTAGGTGGCAGCAGAGGACCAGCTTCAGTTTAAGATGCTTTCCTAAAGCAGTATTTTACTTAATCCTAGTGTATTGTACATGTAATACATCCCAAAATATTAGTTTGGGATTATTAAGAATTTAATAAGGATTAGGGGCATCTGTATAAAACAGTATTGAAAACATAGCAGTTGTGATGTCAATGTGTTATTTTGGGTATTGCATCTGAATTATTTTATTTGTAGATGACCATGCATTATCATTTTGGAACTATTTTTGTAAAAATGATTTTTGCTATATTAAAGTCCCTAAAAGAGACTTATTTGCTTTTGGAAACTGGTGTTCTCAGAGTGTGAAAGAATAATGTTAAGCATCTCTTTTACCCATATAAGTTTTTACCTCCCAGTGGTTTATGCTGGGAGCAAAGGAGTCTAATAGAAAAACTCAGTTTTAGATAGTGAAATTAGGGTTCATAGGGTAGAAAAGTCATTTGATATTATACATGGTACTGCATATGAAGAATAGTTATTATTTTTAATCCTCACCCGAGGACATGTTTCCATTAATTTTAGAGGGGGGGGTGGAGAAGCAGAGGGGGTGGGGATGGGGGGAGAGAGAGAGAGAGAGAGAGAGAGAGAGAAGAAGAGAAGAGAAGAGAAGAGAAGAGAAGAGAGAGAACACATTGATTTGTTCCACTTATTTTATACATTCATTGGTTGCTTGTATGTGTCCTGACTGGGGATCAAACCTGCAACCTTGGCATATCAGGATGACGCTCTCACCAACTGAGCTACTCGGCCAAAGCCAGGTGAGCTTTCTTGGACAAATTTTATTTTAGTAACATCTTACAATTTAGAAAATTTAATTTTAAAATATTTTTGCATTTGAAAAAATAACTAAATTTTATTTCCTCGTGAATTATTAAGAATGGTTTTAAGCTTTTTATGTGTTATACTAGAGGCCCGGTACAGGCCAGGCCAAGGGACCCCACCAGTGCATGAATACATGCACCGGGCCTCTAGTATGCATTTAAAATCTTTGGTTAATCTCTTCCCGCCCTCCCCCCTCCCTTCTTCCCTCTGAGATTCATCAGTGTGTTCCATGTTTCCATGCCTGTGCGTTGAGTATCTGCCCCCTGGTGGTCATTGTGTGTCATAGTTACTGGCCGGTTGGCTGGTCAGATGGTCGCTTAGGCTTTTATATATGTAGATTAGCCTGATAAAATGTAAACCACTGGCTAGAGGTGCAAAACACAGTATACAGGGTGGGCAACAGTAGGTTTATAGTTTTGAATATGTGAAACAGTATATTCTTGTATTATTATTTATTAATTATTGTATTATTTTCCATATGAACAACTGTAAGTCTACTTTTGCCCCACTCTGTACATCTAGGACAAATAAAATTGCTGTTTAAATTGTAGACTTTAAGCAACTGTGGATTGAGTCTACTCTGTGAATTAGCCTTGGCAGTTTCTTTAATGTTATGAGTGCATACTATACTTATTTTTGTGGTCTCTAGTATTTAGCCACTTGTATTTAGTCTTTACCTGTTGAGATTGGTGCATCTAGAATTTCTCCTGGTACTTTTGTGAGAACATGAACAAAGGAAACTAGTTAATTTGTAATAGTGTGATCCATTCAACATTACGTGCTAATAAATGGAGAAATTAAAACTTATTTAAAACATTTAGTGCACTTAGATACAATTTTATTCACATTTTCCCTATTTGCATGAAGCAGTATTATATAGAATCATGTATCATCATGTTGCGCATCTTCCATATGTTTTTAATTATCTTTCTAAATAAAACCTCTTAGTTGTGCTATTAGTTTATTTATAAATTTAAAGTAACAGGATCTTTATAGTAAATTATTTGAGGAGAGTATAGTATGTGTTAAAAGTAAAATTATTTCAAGTTTCTTGTAGATTAGGTCTGTCTCTTTCACGAAAATAATTTAAGAAATATATTCATTGTTCTAGTAGAAATAACATGAAAAAAGATGTTGCTTGCTTCAAATAAAATTGCTAATTTCAAGTTTAAAATATATTTTTATTGATTTTTAGAGAGGAAGGAAGCAAGAGATAGAAACATTGATGAGAGTATTTTTTGAAATACTCTATAGCAGTATGGTAAGAGAGTGTTTTTCATAAGGATACAGAAGGCATGCCCCCTACAGGGGATCAAGCCTGCAACCCAGGCATGTGCCCTGGCTGCGAATCGAACCGGTGACTTCTTGGTGCATGGAATGATGCTCAATCCACTGAGCCACACCAGTAGGGCTTGACAGGTTTTAATATATTTTTATTGATTTGAGAGAGGAAGGGAGGGAGAGAGATAGAAACATCCAGTATGAGAGAGAGTCATTGATTGCCTGCCTCCTGCATAACCCCTACTGGGGATTGAGGCTGCAATCCAGGCATGTGTCCTTGACCAGAATCGAACTCGGGACCCTTCAGTCTGCAGGTCGACACTCTATCCACTGAGCCAAACTGGCTAGGGCTTGCTGGTTTTTCTTGTGCCTTATGTGCTGTTAGGATTGTTATTGGGCTGGAGGTGGGGTATATGTGTATGATTGCATATGTATGTGCATACACCACTTAAGTATGGCGGGACTGCGTAAGAACTCTTCCAGCCCTTTACGATTCCATAATTCCCTAATTCTTTGTAGATTGGTGGAAAGGAGGAGGAAGCATACTCTAAGCTCACAGAAGTGGCAGTTAGCAAGATGCATATTGCTGAGCAAATAAATTCAGTCCTGATTTTTGACAGTTCTTTTCATTAGTGGAAAGGTATGCTTTGGTATTCTACCTTACATTTTCCTCAAACTCTGTTGATTGTATAAACTTGTACATAGGAAGGGACTTTATCAGTAAACTCTTATTGTTACAATAATAATTAATGTTTCTTTTGTGTTGGTAAGGGGAATATGAACTTACTAGTATATAGAGTTAATTATAATTTTATTTAATTTATGCAGTTACTAATTTTTATTTTAATAAGCTAGATTGTGGGACAAAAACATGAGAATTTTCTATTGTGTCCAATAGCTTTTGAAGTTATTGTGTATTTGTATGTATCATTGTTGTTAGTAAATCTTAAGAAGCTGTTTCAGTACATTAAAATATTTTAGGCTCAGGTTTGTTTTTATCTTTCTAGTGTTTAGGAAACAGGTTCCTAGACAGATTGAGAGATCCACCTGATTCAAATTCTATTGTTTGAGTTCTCTGTTTTGAGTTATTGCTCACTCAAATAGTGCAGCTTCTGATTTTACGAAATTTACTTGGCTTACACTGACTCATGGAAAAATGAATTAACTACTTACTGTAGTTGTCTGTCTTTTACTGTGTAAATATGCTTATAAGGTTGAGTTTGTGGGCTGTGGGTAACCTTTACAGGGAATTACCTCGGGTTTATTCTATACTTCAGAATGTCTATGTTCACACATATCTTTCTCCTGTCTGTTCAGAAGGGTTGTTCTCTTTTCTGCCTACTGGGTTTTAAACTAATCCTTTTTGTCTTATCCAGGGTTTATTTTATCAGTAAGTTCAACTCTTTTGGATTGTATAAAGTAGTAGTTGTAGTATTACTAATAATCATATTCAGCCTTAATTAAGTAATTACTGTATGCCTTGGACTTAATCCTATATAATAAAAGCCTGATATGCTAAGTGTCCAACTGTTTGTTTGACCGTTCGACCAGTCGCTATGACGCGCACTGACCACTAGTGGGCAGACGCTCCAACCAGTAGGTTAGCTTGCTGCTAGGGTCCGGCCAATCGGGACTGGGCGAGATGGGCTGGACATACCCTGTAGTCCTCTCTTGGTCCCTCCCCGGCCCTGATCGTGCACAGGTGGGGTCCCTCGGCCTGGCCTGAGCTCTCTTGCAATCTGGGACCCCTCGGGGGATGTTGGAGAGCTGGTTTCAGCCTGATCCCCACAGGTCAGGTTGAGGGACCCCACTAGGGCACGGATCTGTGCACTGGGCCTCTAGTATAATAATAATAATAGCTGATGTTTTTGCTACCATATGCCCTGCAGGCATTGTTCTGTACCCTTCAATATATTAACTCATTTTTTCCCAGTTTCTTTCCTTGTGTTGAAATATACATAACCTAAAATTTACACTTAACCATTTTTAAGTACTATATGGTTCAATGATATTAAATACATTCATAACGTTTGCAAACATTACCACCATTCATCTCCAGAACTCTTCATCTTGTAAAACTAAAACTCTGTAGCCATTCAACAATAATTCTCGATTTCATTCTTCCCCCAGCCCTTGGCAACCACCATTCTACTTTCTGTTTCTCTGATTTTATACTACTCTAGCTACTTCATATAAGTGAAATCACACAGTATTTGTCTTTTTGTGAGTGACTTATTTCATATGTACACAAGCTTCATTCATGTTGTAGAATATGTCAGAACTTTCTTCCCTTTTTAAGGACGAATAATATGCCATTGGGTATATATACCACATTTTGTTTTTTCATTTATTTCTCAATGGACACTAGGATTGCTTCCACACTTTAGTTATTGTGAGTAATGCTGCTATGAACATGGGTGTACTGATTTATTTGTTTTTTTAAATATTTTTTTATTGTTGATAGTATTACAGATATCTTTCATTTTCCCCCCTTTACCTTCTTCCTCCCAGCCCCTATCTGCCCCTCTCCCCCACGTCTTCACTACTCTATTGCCCGTGTCTATGGACTATGCATATCCTATCTAATAAAAGAGTGATATGTAAACTGTCACTCCATGACAAAGATGGCGGTGCCCATAGTGGCCGGGGTGGGACGCTGGCGGCGTTGCCCCAGCAATGCGAGCCCAGCGTCCGCGCCCTGGCCGTGCGGAGGAAGGGGAGGGGCCTTGGGCTGGAGGCCGGGGCGAGGGATGCTGGGCTTGTGGCGATGTGAGCCCAGCGTCCCTGCCCCGGCCGCGTGGAGGGAGGGGAGGGGAGGGGCCCCGGCTGTGTGGAGGGAGGGAAGGGGAGGGCCCGTCAATGTGAGCCCAGCGTCCCTGCCCTGGCCGTGCGGAGGGAGGGGAGGGGCCTTGGACAAGAGGCCGGGGCCAGGGATGCTGGCATCATTGCAGGCCGGGCTGAGGAACCCCCCCCCCCCCCCCCGTGCATGAATTTCGTGCACTGGGCCTCTAGTAAGTATATAAGTCCTTTGGTTTATCTTGTCCTCGCAACCCCACATTGAGATATGTTACTCTGTTTCATTTATTTCTTCCAACTACCTTAGGAGGTGGAGACTTCTGATGAGAAAGTGATCTTAGAGAAGTGATTTGTGCAAAGTCAACAGCTAGGAAGAGCCTATCTGGAATGCCTGTTCTTAACCAAAATATCTTTCTATGTTGGTGCCTTCTCTTTTGTCTACAGACATCTTCACTCCTATTTACTATGTCTTAATATATATAATTAATGGTATGTAATACAAACACCTTTAATGCTAATGTTGGCAAGTGAACTTATAGTATACTAGAGGCCTGGTGCATGAATTCGAACATGGGTGGCGTCCACCCTGATGGAGGCCCATCGGGCTGGGCCGGTGAGGGGGAGGGGCCACAGGTGATTGGCCAGCCGGCCCTGCCCCTGATCGGGGTGTTGGGGGACGATTGGGGGCTGTGCTGGCCTGGGGTGGGGGTGGGGGTGCTGATCGGGACCAGATCAGGCTGGTTGGCTGCCACAGTGTGCGTCATAGCCACCGGTCATTCTCGTCGTTCCACTGTTCCGGTCGCTGGGCTTGTATATATATAGATTATTATTATTACTTTTTAAATATATTTTACTAATTTTTTACAGAGAGGAAAGGAGAGGGAGAGGGATAGAGAGTTAGAAACATCGATGAGAGAGAAACATTGATTCAGTTGCCTCCTGCACACTCCCTATTGGGGATGTGCCTGCAACCACATGCCCTTGACCAGAATTGAACCTGGGACCCTTCAGTCCGTAGGCTGACGCTCTATCCACTGAGCCAAATGGGTTAGGGCTAGATTATTTTTTAATATGTGTTGCATTTTAACCAAAAATCAGTTCAATTACAAAGTAAATTTGAAATTCAAACTGCATTTTCAGGCTCCTACTTGCTCCAACCCTGTATGTTCTCTTCTACCAGAGGCGTAATAGTTTTAGAATTTTTGGAAAACTTGGACTGATAGATTGATTTGAATAGGACATGTTATTTGGAGTATGAGAGATTTTTATGGAAGGGGATTTTGAGTAAGAGTTTGAAGATTCACATTTTAGGACAAGATGGTGTAATAGTACAGATACATAGGCTTAGTACAAGCTTAGGACACATTTTTGAGCAGTGGAGGATGGGAACTTGAAAAAGGGATAAGGAAGTTGTAATTCTGAAGTTAAAGTATATGCTTAGGAGTTGGACAGTTAGGATCATCTCATAATATTTGAGGTTTTCAGCTCTAACCTGCCTGCCTGTTTTTTAAGGGTCTAGATAAAAGCATGATTGAGTCTGGAGTTACAGGCTCTGAAACTGGAATTTTCTTCCTAAAGCCCATAATGATAGCATTGCTACCATTGACACTTCATGTAAACAAAATAAGCAAATTAAATTGTTTTCTTTTTTTTATTGTTGGGTGGTTTAGAATAAATTTGCTCTATATTTTATTACACACTGATTATCTCTGTTACATATCATTAATTCTATGGAATCGGAGGGAAAAAAGTAGAAACTTACACTTGCCCCTACGCCTTGCCAAACTTTTTTATAGTGTTGATTTTTAAGCTCCGTACAAGACTCTAAGTCTTGCTGATTGAAGGGGGTTTCTTGAAACAGAAACATCTATATTTTGAAATTATTAATTCTGTTAATAGATGTATGCACACATGATATTTTAATGAGAAGGCTTGGGGAATTTGTAATTTTTTAAAATGGTAGATACCCTTAAGTCTTTAAGATTTACTTGTGGATGAGTTGCCTAAATTGAAATAAAACTTAGAGCCTTTGATGACTTTTCCATAGACACAGTTTACCAAGTACCAACATTAAATAAAACTTTAGACGAACAGTACATAGTAGAAATTTGCTGTATAAACAACATATAAAATAAAGATGACTATGCTTAGGTAGAAGACATTTAAATGTTGTCAAATTGTCCAAATGTTCAATGGCATGCTTCTTTCCTGCCATTTAATGTGCAGTTAACATTCTAAGATTAAAGGTTGGTTAGACAACTTTGATAATTAAATTGGTGGGCAAGTGAATGGGCTTGGCAGTTTAAAATTAAATAATACACAATGTCTGCCTAATTACTGTTGTGTGTATGTAAGTGATCACATGACAGCATGAAGCTGTGGGCTTTAAGTGAATGTAAGCCTATAAAAATCTCAATCACATCTGCTTCATGACTTTAAATTGATGTGATATGAGGGTTAAAAAAGAGCTAATCCTTTTGAAGAAGATTGCTGTGCTTATAGAATCAGTAAATCAAAATGAAAATACCTGTTGGAATCTTTCATAATACTGAATAAAATTTTTGATCATTTTTGATGAAGAGAGTATGTTAAAACTGTGTTCATTTCAGTGATTGTTAACATCAGCATTAAAATTTTTTAAAAAGGTTAGGGGGTATGTGTGTGTGTTCTCTTTAATTTGTTAATATGAAAATAGGAATGATCTTAATGTGAATTCTTTGAATTTCTGGGGAAAATGAAATAAGGTAAAGCATTACTTCAAGTAATTTTTTTTTCAAGGATTGAACTGTATTTGTGTTATATAAACAGACAATAGCTATTTGAAAGTAAAGCTTACATGTGGGTTTACATTATTTGAGCATCAAATACTGATCTTTTTGTGGAAGTGATGCAAACAATGATATTTAAAGTTATCTGAAGTCTTTTTCTGAGGTTCCTTAAGTTATGTACGTTAGACACACCTTTAGGCTGTATTTCCATAGGTTTCTAGTCCAAATGGTGGCTAGGCTTCCAACCTAGACTATAAAGCTTGTTTAATTACTAAGGTAGCTAAATTACTTACTGTGTATGTCTGCTGTGAAAAATGATAAAATGTGCTATTCTAACACGGGTAAGTAAATAATAATTGCAACAAATGTAAGAAGTAAATACAAATCCTTTTTGACCAGTTAAGAAACCCTGGTAGGGAAAATAGATTTGATTTTATAAAATAAGGAAGAGATAGATTGATAGTACTATGGAGATTGTGAAGAGGATTCTGACACTGATGCTTTATTTTGTCAAGAAGCATGAAAAACCATGACTTTTAATATTGCTTCATACAGATGTGTCACTCACTAGCCTTGGTCAGAGTTTTCTTAGGCTCATTAATGGAACTAAGTGAGGTAAGAATGAAGAAAAAAAAATTTTTTTTTTTAATTTAAAAAATTGTAAAGATAAGCCCTGGCCAGATAGCTCAGTTGGGTAGAGTGTCGTCCCGATATGCCAAGGTTGTGGGTTTGATCCCTGCTTAGGTCACGTACAAGAATCAACCAGTGAGTGAATAAATAAGTGGAACAACAAATTGATTTTTCTCTCTCTCTAAAATCAATTAAAAATTAAAAAAAGTTTGAATTAAAAAATTGTAAAAATATACATAATGCATTTTTTAAAGTTTAAAGGAATGGAAAAAAAATGGGTTAAAGAGGACATTGATAAACTTTCCAGAGGAGATTACCAAAGGAAAAATTTGCTGACCAGTGGGCTAGTGAGAGTAAAAGACACAGTGTGCATAACCCCCATGGGGAAGGAAGTTTGGCAAGTCAGCTGTTCTTACATTGTTTTTAGAATAAGATATGGTGTGACAGGTGGGTAGGGGGCAGAGTCTGACCAAACTGGACTTATGTCAGGAAGATCTATAATTGTATCTGGGGAAGTGGCTCCAAACTGAATTTTCTTTATAAGACATTTCAGTACACCTGAGTTTATTTTGGGATCTCTACAAACTTAAGAATTAGGTTTCAGGGACTTGTGTGCCAATTCTATTGGGAGTAGAAATGAGAGTAAATGTAGCTGGTATAAAAGTATTAGAGATTTGGCAGTGACTTCTTATGAGAGAGAAGATACAAAGGGAAAGTAAACTCTGGACTTAACATAATACACTTATCTATCTCTGTTGGAGGCTAGGAATAAATGGCATGTCTCTTAGTATGAAGATATTTTGGAAAGAGCTAGTATCATGTAACCCTTGGTATTGAGGATATCTTGGAGAACGTAACAGTGAGGTTATGGCATAGGCACATTTCGCTTACTTGAATTAAGCTGTATATATAGCGGGTAAAAAGAAAAATAAAACCCAGCATACCCATTAGCATTACATTAATATAAGCAGAAATCAACTTTGGCTAATTTAAGTGAAGGAATAAATTGGAAGGCTCTAAGGAGAACCAGTCTCAGAAAATGGATAGGAATCAAAGCCAGGCAGCAAGGACCAGCGTCAAGGTCAGGCATTTTGAGTCGAAAGCCGCCATTGCCACTTGCTGATAATGCCTTTGCTATTTCTCGGAATAATTTTTCAGCTATCTTTGCCTCTCTGTCAGTCACTCAAGTCAAAAGTTTTGAGAAAGGAGCATTTGATTGGCTTAATCCTGAGCTTATTTTCAACCTGCTAAGGACAGGGATAGAGAAAATCTGGACCTTTTGGTTTCCAATGTGAAAATGAAATTATCCATATCCATATCCACTACATGGTGCCTGTTATTTTCCCAAACTAAACTGAGCTCCTTCCTCCTTAAATGCTCCATAAATGCTTAGTAAATCAAATGCCCGTTCCTCATGCCAGAAGCTTGGAAGTCATCCTTGATTACTCCTATTCCCTCAGCCCCATATCTAATCAATAGCATATTGTCCTGTTAGTCTGCCTCGTAAATGTCTTCAATTTATCCACTTGCTTCTAAGTTACTGTTGCCACTTTAGTCCCACATGATGTGCTATAGAAGCCTCACAATTTCTTTGGTCTACAGATTGGTTCTACCCTATGTGGAAGTGAACTTTTAAAAATGCAGGTCAGATTATACTGTTAAGTTTGCTAAATACCTTTCAGACGTCTGCTGTTTATTTACCTACTGTTTCTCAGCTCCAGTCCATCCTTTTTAATTGTGATGGAGGACTGGGACTCTGCAAATTACAGTTCTCCAACTCCATTGCCAGCTTGCTTTCTGTTTGATTTTATCATTAGGAGCACCGACAGGAAATTGGGAGGTGAGAGAAGGGACTTCTCTTGTTTCTAGTTTCTTTATACCTCCAGCAGCCACTGACAACTATTATTTCATTCTCCAGCTTCTTTTGGCATTCCCATCACCAGCCTTGCTGCTGCTTCTCAGAGGTACCAGCTTCTGAGTGGTGCATTCTAGGTAGATAAAGTGCCATTTGCATCATTTCCTTACCCACTGGACTGTGTCCGCTTAGCAGTTTGAGCATCCTCCCTTGTGTTCCTCTCCCATAGATTCAAGCTTGAATTGCAGGTCTCCTGTCCTTAGAGGTTTGAGTACCCAGCTCCATGGACTTCCCCCCCCTCACCCCCCCTTCCAGGCGTAGCTCCACAGTGCCCTTCCTGCAGGCTTCTAGCTTCTGATAGTACACCGTTTTCATTTTGTTTCCCTAGCCGTTCCTGCAGTTATTTATCTCTTGATTACCAAACCTTCCCTTTTTACCTTTTCAGCTTTCATATATCTATGTAACCAGTTTTCCTGTATTAAATCTTCTGTGTTTGAATTACCTATTATGGTTTCTATTTGTCACGTACAAGTTTTTTGTGTTTTTCCCCTCCATTTTCTAGGATAACGTAAAATAGAAGTGTTCATTACTTCCTAAGTCCTTGACTACTACTCTATTCTAAAGCCATGCCATTTCCCTTTTCTTTATGCTTCAGTATTCTGAAATTTTTTAAGTTGCCAGAGTATGCACATTTTATACCTGGTAGATTGTGTGCCAAGGACTGGTTATCATTAATATCCCCCCACCCCCTTCCTCTTACCCTCTTCTCCACAGTGGTTGCTTGGCTAACTCTTGCATAATGATGTCAGAGGCTGTATAGAAGTAGGCTTTTGTCTAGGTTTTAATATCAGCTTTGCTATTTTGCCAGCTTTATGACATTGGGAAGTTACTTAATGTGTTTCAGTTTCCTTTTCTGGAAAATGGGGATAATAATTTTATCTACATGGTAAGCTTGTTGGTAAGGCGTAGGTAAATTATTGTACAGCAGTGGCGTGGTGCAGAGTTGTTAAATAAGCGATAATAACCAGCTGTTATCATCAGTATGTGAGAATCCCTCTGGTGTCTTCCGATCTCCAAACTGTGACAGGTTCTACCTTTTGAATGTTCCTGTAGCACCTTGTACTTCACCTTTTTAACACTTACCGTGCTTGGGATTATTGGTTAATGTCTTGTTTTCTTGCTGTGGGTATAAAGTACATGAAGTTACATGAGGAGTCTGTGCTGTCCACTGTTATGTCCCTAGTATCTACCACTGCCTGATACCTGGTTGGATCTTTATAAATGCTTTAAAAATTGATTAACCATTTTCAAAGAAAACCCAATAGTGAGTTTGATAGGAGTTACTACAAATGGATAAAGATGGTGGTGAAATGAATCAATTTAAATGATAAACTTTTCTATTTTTATTTCTGCTAAAAAGCTCTAGTATGGACACTATAATAGGAGAGGAGAAATACCTGCTAATTTTGAAGCTGTTGTGGTATGATGAACAAGATTTAGCATCCCATCTTCTTCTATTGCCATATTCCAAAAAGAAATGTTTTTTGGACTCTGATTAGACTGTATTTCTATTTCTTTTTATCCTGTAGCTTTAATCTCTCTTCCCTCTGGCTTGTAAAAACAGTTTGCCCTGATTTATAAAATTTCTGAAAATATAAAAATAATATATGAGGAAAGTAAATATTGATAATTCCATATAGAGATGACAGTTCTTAACACTTTGGTATAGGCTTTTCTGTCTTCTTTACTGTAATATGCAAAGTTTTATCTCCTTATTCTCTGTAATCATATTATGTATTCCAGTTTTTAAGTTGCTTTTTCTTCATTTAATATGCTGTGAGTCTCTCTACATATTAATGAACATATTTATCATTATTTAAAAATGCTTATGCTTTTACATGGCTATGTAGTATTTATTTAACTGATCTACCGAATGATGGACATTTGGGTTATTTTTCACTGTTATAAAATGCTGTGATGAACATCTTTATACATGTAGCTTTGCTTAACAAGTATTTATGGGTGCCTTGTGTGTGTTCAAATAGACTATGCAAGGCACGTGGTATGTGGGAAAGAATAAAATTGATAAGATCTTTGTTTTCATAGAGTGTAAGATAAATTCCTAGAAATGTAATTAATGGTGAAGTTTGGTCTGCATTGGTGATAAACTTAAATTTAAGATCTTTAAATTATATTTTATTCTCAGACTACTAGTATTAGGAATGTGAATTAGGACTCAGATGCTATTAGTCACCAATATTTTAAAATAATTCTTCTCTTCTTTAATTATGTACTTGCTAAGTTTCATTAATGTGTATTTGGTGGTTTTACTTGATTAGCTGTCTCACGTCTCAGTGATTGCCCTGAAAGATTGTTTCTAGTTAAAGCTGGAAAACAAGCATTTTAAAGTAAAGCAGTTTATATATTGGTCTTTTCTGTAATTTATATAGCTCCTTGGTATATGTACTTTAATATAAAAAGTGAATCGTTTTCTAATTCAGTGAAACTTCTATTAAATTAATTTTGATGTTTCAATGAGAATGGATATAATACAAACAACTTAGTAATTATGAATATTAAATTTGCAGTTGAGGTAATTTCCTAATTAATAAGAAATTATATTATACTCGTGATTCTATCAACTGAAGGTATAGTTATATACTAAGCCAGCATCTGACAATATATGGGATAGTTGCCTCTTTTTAAAGAATCTGGCCGTGGTTAGAGACTTAAAGTGATGTGGAAATATTTCCACATTTTTACCTTTCTTCTGTAATATGGAATAGATCCTTACTTTTCGTGGGTATCATATAACAAAAGAACACATGTTTTGGAAAGACTGGAGTTCAAATTATATATCATATCCCAGAAACGTGTTCTAAAGCTTGAAAATTTGTATGTGCAGAAGAATCCTTAAATATCAGCTGCTAGATAATTTCTCTAGTATTTCTGTAGATGCAAGCAGTGTTTCCCATGAGCAATCCTTTATAGAGAATGTTATCTACTAAAGGTCTTTCTTCCTTGGCCTTTTAATCTGCTTTTGTGTAAGTATATAAATACAGTATTTTCTTTCTTTTTTTTGGGTTAATATTCACCCAAGGATATTTTTTACATTTTTTGTTTGTTTTGTTTTTTTAGAGAGAGAGAGAGAGGAAAGGAGGGGTGGAGACAGAGAGAGAAACCTCAATGTGAGAGAGACACATCCATTGGTTGCCTCCTACACACACCTTGACTGGGTATCTGGCCTGTAACCAGGGTATATGCCCTTGACCAGAATAGAACCTGGGACCTTTGGTCTGCAGGCTGACTCTCTAACCACTTAGCAAACTGGTTACAGTATTTTTCTCTTAATTGATATTCCACTTGAAGTAAAAAAAAGGTCTGATATTTTCACTTATATGTCAAATAAGTGTGTCAAAATCTGAATTGAAAATAAACAAGTATGGCAGGTAAAGCAAATATACCAGCACCCTGGGATTTAATGTGCATTCTGTTTGAATATTATATTTAATTCTGAGCTTCTGGTCATCCAGTGAAAAGGGAAATATAATTTCTGTCATCATCATATGATCAGAAGAGACAAACCACTTCTTTTTTTCTGAATTCTAAGGTTTTCAGTATAAATCAGCTTTCCTCAAATTGTGAATATAGAACAATTACTCTGCTAAATATTAATATATCAGGATTAAGTTTAGTAAAAACTGTGCCAAATAAGATAAACCACTTATTATATGTTTTTTTCATAACCTTAAGTATTCCTTATCTTCACTTTCTTAAAGAAAGATAAAGTATTTCCCTAATTTATTTTGCCATGACATGCTTTTTTTTAAAAAAATATATTTTATTGATTTTTTACAGAGAGGAAGGGAGAAGGAGAGAGATAGAGAGTTAGAAACATTGATGAGAGAGAAACATCGATCAGCTGCTTTCTGCACACTCCCTACTGGGGATGTGCCCGCAACCAAGGTACATGCCCTTGACTGGAATCAAACCTGGGACCCTTGAGTCCGCAGGCTGACACTCTATCCAATGAGCCAAACCGGTCAGGGCCATGACATGCTTTTTAAAGTAAATACTGAGCTTTGCAAGATGCTGGTCTAGGTCCTTAATATGGTGGATTGTGTCTTCAATACCATTATTGCAGAATATATCACAATTGCTTTTTATTTGACCTTTCCTTATGTTGATTTAAGTTCTTTTGAAACACAATCCAAGGCAAGGTTAACTTCTTTTAAGAATCTAGATTCTCCCTATCCATCCAGAATTGCTGTGTTTGAAAAACATGTGCAGGAGGGTTTTGGGAACTAAGTATACCTGTTGTCTGCCAGACCTGGCAGTTCGTCTAGGAGTCTGTCAGATGCAGACTTAGTCCAGACTGAGGCTGATTCTATTTTATTTTTCCTAGTCAAATCTGAGTCTCCACAATCCAGATCTAGAGGGCTACAGCTGTTTTCAATATGGAGCAAGGGCCTGAGTTCTCCACCTCCTCCCCAGGGACCTGCTGGGACTAATTATTTTGAAAACATTGTAACAGCATGCTTCCAATCCATTCCCAAAATGTGGCCCTTTCGGTCTCCCTTGTTGCTCTTCAACCTGTTGTCGCACACTTCTTTTACTATAATCAGCTGTCTCATTTCTCTTCACCTAGCCAAAACGTCTATTTGCTCTGTAGAACACTTGTTTATGGGATACAAATTACCTTGTATTGTATTAGGGTCATGTACTATGTTAGCTTCCATCTCTTCATTTAATGTTCTATTCCTTGGCATTAACTTGATTCAGCTTTTTCAGTTGTTGCCCTTTTTTTGTTTTTTTTTTTTCCTGGACATACCCTGTGGGTAGGAGATTGGACAGCCCTATTAGCACTCTTTTCCATTCTCAGCGATTCCTCCAGATTATTCTCCTTGTACTCTTTCATTTAATAACAAACAAAAACAACTTAACAAAATGATTCTGTTACCTTGAAGCCTGTGCCTTTAAATTTACTAGTTTCTTGCTGTCATTTTCTCTTATTCTTTGAAGAGTTTGGTATCCGGATATGATCTCCATTTCCCCCCGCAAGTCTTGCCATTATATATTTGGTAGCCTTGCCTATCAGTCTGTAATTTCTTGAGCTTGAACCCATCTGGAATTTATTTTTTTATATATGATATGAAGTAGAGCTTCATTCTTGATGATCCACTGGTGGGAATCACTTATGATAAACTTGATCATTTGAAGAAAGATGCACAAATTCCCTCATATATTGATTGGATTTAAAGAGAAGAAAAGGGCTAATAGAATTCTCATGAGCTTGAGTTTAAACATATTTTAATTTGATAGTAATACATAAGAATTGTACCTGAAATGGTGAAATCTGGCTATATTGAAATTTTGATTCAAGGAGAGGGGCTGTTTTGCAACTTGTGTGGTAGAGCATTGGATAGTTTGAGAGGTTTGGCCATTTGCAAATCACTTACTTTCTTTTTTTGCACTACAAAGGGGAAAGAGTAATACATAAAATGCAATTAGTTGCATATATGTGTGTTTGTGTGTTCTGTAAACTCTGATGTTTAAGATCTAATAAAAATTAGAGAACTATTCTCTCCTAAGATGGTTCATAAGATCACATTGTCTCTATTAAAAGCTTTGATTTCTCACCCAGCCAGAGCTTTGATCCATGAACCAGGAGGTCACGGTTCAATTCCCAGTTAGGGCACAAGCCCAGGTTGCAGGCTCCATCCCCAGTAGGGGGCGTGCAGGAGGCGGCTGATCAATGATTCTCTCTCCTCATTGATATTTCTGTCTCTCCCTCTCCCTTCCTTTCTCTGAAATAAATAAAAACATAAAAAGTAAATAAACTATTAAAAAGCTTGATTTCTCTATACCATGTGTTTTTTATAGGAAACCATTTTTTTTAAAAAAGAAGAAAATATTTGTTATTTGTGGTACTTTAATCTGAATGATGGGGGATAGGGAGGAATCTAGTGAACATTATTTCATGCAGCTATTATAAGCCTAAGGAAAAACAATTTAACTATTATTTCTTGTGAACCTATTCTTGAATTATGCTGTTAATTATACCTTTTATGTTTTATTTACAGGTATATGATGTTGATTGATGGCACAAATGAAGTTTTTATGATTGATAGAGATAATTCAGTGTTCCATGTTTCAAATCTGGAGTTCCCATTTCGTAAAGATCTCCGTATACATTTATCAAATACTCTGTTGGATGGGGTAAGTCATATTTTATCATTTAAAAAAATTAAATATTGCCGTTTTTCTCTTATAAGTAAAAGTGTGTTTTTATTAATTAAATAGTAACTTTCTAATAAAATCTAGTTTTCTTAAAAGTTTTTTTAAATTGAAGTATAACTGGCATATAGAGAATTGAATCTAGTTTTTATTAGGATGCTAAGTTCTGTTTATCTCTTATTTGGGTATGAGAGTAAGTGAATGAAGTTAAGTCTTAATTTTTTTTTGTTCTTCATGATTGAAAGACATTTTGTTGAAAAATACTACTTTTATTATTTTACTTATCAGTTGAATCTTAATTATGTGATACCACTTAATAAATTTTCCTTTGGTTCTTTAGCTATATGGACTACTAGTTCTTGTTTTTTTTTTTTTAAGAAACTCTGCTTTTTAAAGCAACCACTGTACTTTTACATTTTAATTTTGAAAGGTGATACGAATTTTTCCATTTCAGAAAATCTATATTTAATGATCATAAAATTACTTGGTTAAAAATGTTGTAACTGTATTTCATGCAAATAGCTTTCTTTTTCCCAATTCTAAAAATATTGAATCATTGTAAATAAAAATTAAAATAATATAAAAAATTACCAAAAAGCTGGTAGAAATGATCTGAACTCATACCATTGCAGTAACTTCTGTTACCATTTTGATGAATATTGTTCTAGACTTTTCTTTGTGCCAGAGTGTTCAATCTTATGTCTGCTCCTGAGGGATGTAACATATTCATACTACTAATAGCAATTCACAGCATGAATTCTTAAACAGAATGTGTGTCAGTTTTTCAGGGAGTTGATTCCTTCCAGTCCCAGTAAATTCTGGTTCAACATTGAAGAAAGTTACACTTTATGTGCAAAACTATAAACCAATAAGATAATATTTTTCTCTGCAGAGTAATCTCTGATAGGCTTGTTTCCGGTCCTTTCTGTTTGCTGTGTTTGGTTGTGGGGTTTATCTTCTTGTCATACCTTCACTGCCTTTCCTTGGAGGGAAAGGGGGCTCTACATCTTTCTTATAGCTTCCTACAATTTCAAGTATCAGTTTTTATAATTTCTTAACTTTCTTCAATGTTGAACCTTTTCACAAGCCAGGTTGAATTGTGTCTGGCTAATATTCTCTGGAATTTATGTGAGAATTCTTCCTGTCTTACGATAAAATTTGCTCCTCTATTTCTGGTTTAAATGGACAGATATTGGGACAATAGGGAGAGGCTTGGAAATGCACTTAAACGCTCAATGATGGAATTACCCTAATGAAAATCACATATATAAATATATATATTTATTAGTTTAACAGAGGGAATACCACTTTCAAAGTGACCTGAATACTTATTGCTCCCATCCCTTGTTCTTGTTTATTTGCCAACTAAATATTGGAGTGTGCAATATTCTATCTCACTGTGATTGGAGAATAGCATGTTTGAGTTAGTCTGAGGTATAGTTTTGAGTGATGAGAAGGTTCAGGATGTGACCTAGAGAGAGTGAGAGGTGGAGGTTGTGTGAACCAGAGCAGTGGAAGCGAGATCAAGGAAATGTTAGATGGGTCATAATGCGAGATGGTAAGAGACCAGGATGACTGTGAACTAGGTACTAAAGATTAGAAAGTCGGTAAAAGGTAGTATAGTTGGATGGAGACTGAGCAAAGAGTAACTATAGAGTCACAAAACAGAGTTAACTATACTGTGTGTATCCTGTGGAGCTACTAGTACATCTTCATTCCTGTGACAGGGTGTGTAGTAAAATATCATTTTGTAATAAAAGTGACATATACATCCTATCTAGTAAAAGGGTAATATGCAAATTAACTGTCACTCTGTCACAAAGATGGCAGCGCCCATAGCCACAAGATGGCGACACCCAGTCCTCTCAGCCCCGCTGGAGTCTCCCAGTCCCAGGGGGGTGGGCGGTTTCTGAGAGCGGGCAGCATGAGCGACCTGGTGGAATGCTTGCTTCATCACTGCGATGACGAGGCAAGCGTTCTGCGACCGGCTGCGGAGGGCCTCTGGCCAGGCTGGGCACGGAAAGCTTGCGTCGTTGCATGCTGGGCCCGAGGTACCACTAGCCCCCCTTCCCCCCCCCCTGCATGAATTTTTTGGCCCCGGCCCTCTCAGGAAGTTATATTAATAAACTTTTTTTAAAATTTTTGTGTGTGTGTGTGTGTGTGCGCCTGCGCGCGCGCGCGCGCGCATGCGCATGCACACACACCCTTTTGTTGTTGACAGAGCCACTGCATAAGGTTGAACGTATTGCTCATTGCACATCCCCAGGGTGTGCCGTTCTTGTAGTTGATGTGACTGGCACTCCTGGGGCTGTGCTGCACATATACTGCATGGCTAATGCAGCAGCCCTGATAGTTTAGAGGAACAGCAAGAACATTTTAGTTTTTGTTTATTTAAGATATAGTTTCTTTTAGCATTGTAACTAATAAAATAAAAGGGGAAAAGACTCTTGAGTTATAGCATTTGTAAACATTTAGTATAATTTATAATTGAACTAATATTTTTTGAGTGCCTATCATGTTCAGGTTGCTGTGCCAGAGTGAAGACATTACTCAGAGGGTTGAGGAGAAGGTCTCACTCTTGAGACGGTTTACTTTGTTGGGTAGGGGTGGAGAATGATTGGTAATGGATAAAACGATAACCTGAAGATTGGTATTTAAAACAAGTCCTGTGATGGTTTAGAAGAGAAATACATTGAATTTAGTTAGTTAGGAATTAAAGATATTTTATAGAGGAATTGGCATTAGATATGGAAAGATTTTTATAGAGAGATTTATGTTGGACGTGAGCTTAGGACATTCCAGGTAGGAAATAATGCTTAAAAATTGCATGTTTAACCATCTGCAGATTTAACTTAGCAATACTATTTATTTTCACCCCAAACTTGGATAACTGAGAGCAGCATAATAGACTCTTGTGAGGTTTTAAAACAGCAATGTGATTCATGATGTCAGTTTGCTTGGACCAGATTAGTAGTTGCCATACTTGTTTTTTCTAGTTAATTAAAACAGTCCTCTGTAGTTTCCTGTTTCTTCCACATTTTCATTTGCAAATTGTTTTTGTAAAATTTCAAATCCAAGAATAACTCAAACTATCTAATTGTCCGGCTGTCAGATGTGAGTAGGAAAGCTTTTGTTTTGCTCTCTGAATGATGTTCTTTGACCTACAAAATATGGAAAATAGGATTTCAGAAATACAGCATTAATTCACTTGACATAAATCAGTGAAATTCAATCAATTTTACATTGAGGTTAAGAGGAGGATATGATAGTTAAAGATTAAAGTTAATTGCAAGAATCCTGGGGAAATGGCATGTCTTTCAACTGTTAATTTTTTATAAAGGAATATGCATGCTCATTTAAAAGTTTTTAGTAAGTCAGTATATTATAAAGTAGAAAAGTTCAACTATCAAGACTAGATTACATTTTAACATTTTGATGTACTTTCTTTTAGTAATTTTGTTGTATCTATATTAATAAAACATGTATAATCAACATGTATGTACTGACATTTTAAAAAATATATTTTTATTGATTTCAGAGAAGAAGGGAGAGGGAGAGAGAGATAGAAACATCAATCATGAGAGAGAATCATTAATCGGCTGCCTCGTGCATGCCCCCTACTGGGGATCAAGCCTGCATCCCAGGCATGTGCCCTTGGCCGGAATCAAACCCGGAACCCTTCAGTCTGCAGGCTGACACTCTATCCACTGACCAAACCAGCTAGGGCTCTACTGACATTTAATATATGCTGTGTATCTGGGATTCCATCATTTTTCTTTATTCTGAAGAACTGATTTTAGGATAAAAAATTTAGTTTTACTTTTTAAAATTAAAGTATAATTAAATTCAGTATATTCAAAAGATTGTGCCTGGCTGGCATGGCTCAGAGATTGAGCAGAGACCTATGAACCAGGAGGTCAGTGTTTGATTTCGGATCATGTGGGCTTGATCCCCAGTGGCGGGTACGCAGGAGGCAACCAATCAATGACTCTCATCATTGATGTTTCTATCTCTTCCTTTCCCTTCCTCTCTGAAATATATTTAAAAAAAGATTGTGTGACTATAATACTAATTCCAGAATATTTTCATCACCTAGATGGGCTCCTCCTTGGTTCCCCCTACCTGCATCAAATTCCAGAAACTCTCCTTAAGAATAAGTTGGAACAGTTGTAAGGCTCTTTTCAGGAACTTTTTTGTCATGTAAATTTGAAACACTATACCAGTGAAATAGCTTCCCATTATCCCATGGCAACCATCATTCTACTTTTTTTTTTTTTTTATTAAATATATTTTGTTGATTTTTCACAGAGAGGAAGGGAAAGGGATAGAGAGTTAGAAACATCGATAAGAGAGAAACATCGATCAGCTGCCTCCCTAACACCCCCCACTGGGGATGTGCCCGCAACCAAGGCACATGCCCCTGACCGGAATCGAACCCGGGACCATTGAGTCCGCAGGCCGACGCTCCATCCACTGAGCCAAACCGGCCAGGGCACCATTCTACTTTTTAATTTGTATGAATTTATCTACTTTAACTACTTTAGATACCTCATATAACTGAAATTATACAGTATTTGTCTTTTTGTGACTGGCTTAGTTCATTTAGCTTAGTGTCCTCAAGGGTTTATCCATGTTATAGCTGGGGATAATTTCCCTTCCTTTTCAAGGCTCAGGTAGTATCTATCCCACTATATATATATATATACCACATTTATTTATCTGACATTTGGGGGTGCTTCTGCCTCTTAGCTACTGGAATAGTGGGTGCTATAAACATGGGGGGGTAAAATATCTCTTTAAGACCCTGCCTTCAGTTCTTTTCGGATAGATACCCAGAAGTGGGGATCACTGGATCATATGATAGTTCTATTGTTAATTTTTTGAGGGAACTTCCCATTCTATTCTCCCATAGTAGCTGCAGCATTTACAATCCACCAACAGTGTACAAGGTTTCCGATTAACTAAGTTTTAAGCTTATGTATTTTATGTCTACTTACTTTTCTGTAGCTTATGACAATGGCAGCTGTGGAGAAGAGTACATTGTGTTGAGGGACTCCTTGGAAAGAATCATTCTTGGTATTGGGTCTTTGTTAGAATATCTGGGTTCTGTTCTCTTTTAAAAACCTTGGTGAATATTTTCTTTGGCTAGTCGGGAGCCATATTTTATTCCAGTAATGCTCAGATTATTTCTTCAATTCAGCATGAAGTCTGGGAGCAGAAATAGTCTGCTATTTTTATTACTCTACACATTAGAAGAGGTAGAAAAAAGAAGACAAGAATAACCACTGTGTTTGTATCTTTCTATATTTGAGTATAATAGTGATAATTACTAAGACTGTCATTTTACAAGTAGAGCTTGGAGCTGAACCCTGCTGTGCCTTTTTGTTTTACCAGAATCTTGGTAATTTCTGTGGCTGTCAATTTTAAAGCTTATTCATTTGTTCATTCCTTTTTATTTGTTTTGTTTGCTGATAATACATTTTATTTTTTGCCTTTTTTAATGTTTAAAGAAAACTATGTTTTTGCTCATTTTGTCAGGTAATTTGGGAGGGAAATTCTGTGATATCTGCTGTCTGAACTTGGAAGGCCACTTAATTTCTGTCCACCCAGTTTTGTAAAGAATAATTAATTGAAACCTATTACTGATACCACCTCATTGGCTCATAAAATTTTTAGATACATGTATTTAAAATATTTCAGTGAACAGTTTAAAAGAATGAAAGTGATATAATTTATGTCAAGCATAATCTCAAATAATAAAGTGCTATCTATACTAATAAAAGGGTAATATGCTTTAGACCGGATAGACCTGACATCTTGCGATCAAGCTGGCATGGGAGGGCAGTTAGGGGTGATAAGGCTGGCAGGGGAGGGCAGTTAGGGGCAATGAGGCTGGCAGGGGAGGGCAGTTAGGGGTGATGAGGCTGGCAGGGGAGGGCGGTTAGGGGCGATCAGGCTGGCAGGGGAGGGCGGTTAGGGGCGATCAGGCTGGCAGGGGAGGGCGGTTAGGGGTGATCAGGCAGGCAGGCAGAATGGTTAGGGATGACCAGGCCGGCAGGGGAGGGCAGTTAGGAGGCAGCAGTTCCGGATTGCGAGAGGGATGTCCGACTGCCGGTGTAGGCCCCATCCTGCAGGCCTAAACCGGCAGTCGGACATCCCCCTAGGGGTCCCGGATTGGACAGGGCGCAGACCAAGCTGAGGGACCCCCTCTTTGTACGAATTTTGTGCATCAGGCCTCTAGTATAAAGATAAAAAAAGAGTTGTGTTCAAGACAATAAGTGTCTGTGCTTAACAAAACACATATTTGAGAAAGAAGTTAATTGTAATAGTTTCTTAAAATATATTTGTCTTAAATCAGTGTGTTCTTTGTAATTTTAGATGGTTATATGTGGATTTTCTGTCATGAAATTATAATAAATTTTTTAAAAAAAATATATTTTATTAATTTTTTACAGAGAGGAAGGGAGAGGGATAGAGAGTTATAAACATCGATGAGAGAGAAACATCGATCAGCTGCCTCCTGCACACCCTCTACTGGGGATGTGCCCACAACCAAGGTACATGCCCTTGACTGGAATCGAACCTGGGACCTTTCAGTCCGCAGGTCGACGCTCTATCCACTGAGCCAAACCGGTCAGGGCATGAAATTATTTTAAAAAACCCATTTAATTTCCTAGGAAGAATATGAGGAAAGTAAAGTAATTTTAGGTCAAACCTATTATTAAAAGTTAAAATTTTATAAAATACTACATTATATACCTATAATCATTCTTTAGTATCCTTTATCTCTTTTCTGTGAGAGGGCAGAATTTACATTATTTTTATTTAATGGCTGTGATATGTGGTATCATATTCTTTTTTCCTGTTCCCTTTGATGATATTAGAGGCACGTGGAACCAAGAAAGACCACATGTGTAGTATGGGGATTGTATCTATTATAAGGGTACCATTTATATCTACAGATTTTATGATTAAAGTAATTGGTACATAGCAAAATATAAAGCAATAATGATTTAACAAGTTATTTTTTAAATGTTCCTGATATTTGGCATTTAAAATTTGTAGTCTTTTTTTATCCTAATAGTTGCTTAGTAAATTCAAACATAAAACAAAACATAGCATAGTAATTCAAATATAAAAATATAATGAGCAGATATTATAATATCACTTTATTTTATACAGAATGAATTCATGATAGGAATTTTTGGGGTGCTGAGAATATTGATTTAATCTGGGTGTTATAAGTGTGTTCATTTAAAATTTCATTAGGTTGTATTTTGATGGTTTATGTACTTTCTGTGTGTCTATTACATTTCAGTGAAATTAAACAAATTGTTGTTAAAGAATGAAGAAACTTTTCTTTTTTCTCTTTTAAGGAAATGATTATTGATAAAGTAAATGGACAAGCTGTACCTAGATATTTGATTTACGACATAATTAAATTCAATGTAAGTACCTTTTATAATTTCTAAATGGATTGTCACTGAGATAATAGATGTTTTTAACAAATAAAAAGTATTATTGCCTTAGAGTAGGAAAGAAAAATTGTGACACTTTCAAGTTACTCATTTGATTTTTTTTTTGTCAATGCTTGTACATTTTTCTTTCTCTTACTGCCTAATACTTTGCACATTTGTCTTTAGATTATTTAGTTATTTCAAGTGACTAAAGAAAAACAGTTTAACTGTGGTAAAACAAGATAGTATATTGTAAAATGTTATTAAGTAAACCTAAAAACAAAATATAAATCTCCTTTTGTGAATAGATATAAAAAAAGTGAAATTATATTTTCTACCCATTTACTACAGTTTTAGACTAGCCAAGAATCAAATTGCCCGTTAATGTTTAATTCAGTGTTGAAATTATTTAGACAGTACAAGATGAATTCTGTAAATGGAAGAAATTCTTTCAATAGTGTACATCTATGAAAAGGTATAATTATTATTCTAGAAATATATTATTCAGATTGCATAATCATTTAGTATTCCAACCAGACTGTAAGCAGTTAAAAATTCTGGAATTAAAAGTGTTAAGTTTTAAGATTTTGAGGATTTATAATAAAAGTTAAAAAAACATTTTTTTTGTGGGGGGAGGTTGTATATTTTAAATGGCAGTATTAAGATTCAAGATTTTATATTAATCCAGATGACTTATTTTCTCCAGGAAATTTTCAATGTGTATATATCTCACTTGTTGAATTACGTATATTTCAAACTATTTCAAACCTAGGAAACTCAAGGTCAGAAACCATCAAGTTTTAATCTTGTTCTGTTTGTGGCTACTGTATTCCTCAAAAGTAATGCTTTCCAAAATTGACTTACTCATATCACAGATCTTGGAATGATGTTCATTGGCCCCTAACAAGACAAAGGGTGGGTGTGGCTTTGTTTCTTCGTGAATGGGGGAGTGCTATCTCCTTTGCCTCTTGATATTGAGCTCTGCTTTAAAATACATTCAGTGCAGGTTCATTTCTTAGCCTGGGAACTTTGTCTTAGACCAGGGGTCCTCAAACTACGGCCCGCGGGCCACATGCAAATACAAATATTGTATTTGTTCCCGTTTTGTTTTTTTACTTCAAAATAAGATATGTGCAGTGTGCATAGAAATTTGTTCATAGTTTTTTTTTTTAAACTATAGTCCGGCCCTCCAACGGTCTGAGGGACAGTGAACTGGCCCCCTGTTTAAAAAGTTTGAGGACCCCTGTCTTAGACAATAGCCTTCTAATTCTTAAAAGAAAAAAAAAGTTTTCGGCATACGTAAAAGTATAGAGAATAATATAAGGAATACTATGTACCTACCAGTAGATTTGTTGAAGCTTAGCTTTGTCTTTTTTACTCCACTCCCATTTTAATAATAAATAAATCATTCTATATAATAAAAGACTAATATGCAAATTGACCAAACGGCAGAATAACTGGTTGCTGTGACGTGCACTGACCACCAGGAGCAGATGCTCAATGCAGGAGCTGCTCCCTGGTGGTCAGTGTGCCAGAAGCCAAGTTCACCGCTGGCAAGTGCAGCAGCGGTGGCGGGCACTCAGGACTCCTGGACTGGGAGAGGGTGCAGACTGGGCTGAGGGAACCCCCCCGAGTGCATGAATTTCGTGCACTGGGCCTCTAGTTATATGTATAATATCAGAAGTTTCTTGTGTACACCTCTGTCTTCTTATCCTTGACCCTCTTACCCAGAAGCAACAGCTCCTACCCTGAATTTGGTAGGAGTGTTTGTGATACCTTTACTATCAATGTATGTCTGTAAAATATATGTAGTGTTCTTTTGTAGGATTTCTAGTGTTATATAAATGTCATAGTACTGTACTGTAGTGCACAACATTTGCTCCACATTATTTTGTATAGATTTATCTGTGTTAATGCATGTAGGTTTGGTTCATTCACTTTAATTACCCTTAATTATTATATTGTATAAATGTATGGAATTTATCTTTTTTCCTCTTGATTAACATATGTGTTTCCATATTTTGCTGTTTAATTATTGTATTGAATAGTTTTATATATTTTTTTCTTTTGCACACGTGTCATAGTTTCTCTAGGACAGTTCTCATTCTTGGGATGTGGTCACTTGGGAAGTGTTTAAAAAGTCCAGTCCCTCATTTCCTACAACATGGAGATTCTAATTAATTTAGCAACTTAAGCTTTATTAGCTGCCTTGCTAAATTCCTTTCAGAAGTAGTTGTACCAATTTATCACAGCTGGTAATACATACCTAATTTATACCAAATGGCTATGTGTGAAATGATATCTTGTTTTTAATTTGATTTTTCCTAATTACTAATGAAGTAGTAATTTTTTTTAAGGATTCATCTTTAAAAAAATATATTTTATTGATTTTTTACAGAGAGGAAGGGAGATAGTTAGAAACATTGATGAGAGAGAAACATCGATCAGCTGCCTCCTGCACACCCCCTACTGGGGATGTGCAAGGTACATGCCCTTGACCGGAATTGAACCTGGGACCCTTCAGTCCGCAGCCCGACGCTCTATCCACTGAGCCAAACCGGCTAGGGTGAAGTAAAGCATATTTTATGTTTGCTTTTACTTGTTTGGACTTTTGTGATTTTATTATAGGTTCCAATGGTCTGTTCTTTTAATTTTTCTATTTGGTTGCCAATCATGCTCTTCACAATGTATAGGAACTAGTTATCTTTTCTCTATTTTAATTCTTTCTTGGATATAAATGTGGCAAACAATATATTTTCCATATTAGTATCCATTGAGCCACAGAAGTTTTTAAAAAATTTTTTTTCAAATATATTTTTTAGTGTTGATAGTATAACAAATAGCTCCAATTCCCCCCACCCCCATCCCCCTTTCTCCTAACCCCTACCTTCCCCCTCCCCCCAGGTCTTCACTACCCTATTGCCCCTGTCCATGGGCTATGCATATAAATATATAAATAATAAAAACAATTAGTGAGTATATTAATACTTTAATTCATATGTGAAAATTTTGGATCAGTTGTTAGTAGATTTATACCCTTTCCCCATACTATTTTATACATTTATAATTTTGAAATAACTGTGTGTGTGTGTGTGTGTGTGTATGCTTAGATATGCTTCCATCATTAGTCAAATTAATTTTCAGGGCTGGCATGTGGGGTTGTGCAGGCTCTATATTGGAGAACTCCAAAGGATGTAATTTACATAAACTACTATGTACAAAGTGAAAGCCTTGATAGTGATGCTGAAAAAATAGTTTTTAGAGTTAAAATTTAAATAACTGTCTCATTTAATTCAGGCACAACCAGTTGGAGATTGTGATTTTAATGTTCGTCTTCAGTGTATAGAACGAGAAATAATAAATCCTCGACATGAAAAAATGAAGACTGGGCTCATTGACAAAACACAGGAACCATTTAGTGTCAGAAATAAGCCATTTTTTGACATTTATACTTCAAGAAAGGTAACATTTTTAAAATAACACTTATAATGTATCCTAATTCAGCTTGGGAGAGGAATATGAATGATATTTTTCTGCCGAATTGTCTTGATTTTTCCCGAAATTTCTTGAATATAGTACTCTTTTGGATAAACATGTACAGTTACCAGGTCTTCTCCTCTTTAGTAAGATTCTCACTGATGGAAACTTAAACTAGGTTGTTTTCTTGTTTCTCATAATAGTTTTTGATTGATAGCTATTATGTTTTTTAAAAAGCTGTAAGCTGTGTAGAGTTACATAAGAGTGAAAATAACTTGTCAGGCCTTTTGAAATCAGCAGTTTTTAGTACATAGTCTATTTTAAACTAATCAGTTACATATATATGTATATATATACATGGAAAGTTTTCTTTATTTTTGTTGTTTGGACACTTAAAATGCATCATATTAAATATTCTGGGATAGTTTTTTTTTTTTTTAATTTAACAGTGTGGCTTAGAAATATTTCCATGTCAATGCATAGGGATTTGCAACATTATTTTTTAGCTGCTGCATACTATTTGACAATAAAGATGCACCATGAAGTTATTTTTGGGAAGAGGAATGGTTATGATATGATAGAATAATATGGGAAATATAGCAACTTATGCAATTATGTTTTAATTTCCTTTCTAATATAATCTCATAAGGTAGATGATAGAAGAAGTTTTTGTTGTATTTTACCTGCTTCTATTCATGTCCACTCAATTTGGTATTTCTTCTTGGATATAATATTAGCGATTATTCCAGCACCATTGATCCTTTTTCTTCTCAATATATATAAATATATTATAGAAAAAACAAATATAGAGTTATTCTTTTTTCACTGATATTTTGCATAATGCCTTCTTGGCATGGGGCTGTTGGTAGACTTCGACTGCCGTCATCTTCTCACAGTTCACTGCTTGCCTTTTGTGCCTCTTTTGACAGCAGACATATGATAGGGGTGCTTACAGGAGCCTGTACACTTCTGTGTTCTGCCCAATTGGTAGAATAAGGATAACGCTGGCACTTAACGTGGACCACACCTTTGGTGGAAACCTGCTAATTGCAGCTATGTACTCTTGCGGAAATATTTTCTAAATTATAAATAGAGTGTAAATTTGGGCAGAAGCCAAATTGTTTCAGTTTGCATTTGTTTTTTAAAAACTAATTTGACAGCTTGTGCTGTCTTAATTCAAAGTTCAGCACTGAAGAAAATGTGTCTTAGTATAGTTTCATTAGTCAAAATCAGTACTTCTTAGAAATATTTGGCAGTGGATAATTATAAGAATTGTTCTTTAGGGATCTGAAGCAGTTATATTGAACAACTTTCAATGTAGTTTTCATTAGAGAACCGTGATGCTCTTCCTTTTTTTCTTTATACTCAGCTTATTTAACCCCCTTTTTAAACCATATGATTTTTAAAAAAGAAGTCCTAATATTTAGAATTTTTATTATTAGTCTCATTTTCCCTCCGTTTCAGTTCTTACTGTTATTTCTTTTGTTCTTAGTTTCTCTTGAAATTCTTTTTGGTTGTAGAATACAGAAGGAAAGCACCTTTTATAGCAGAGTTGGTCTAAAGGGGAAAACAAGTAACACCAAATATGGGATAGTAGCTATAATTGACAGATTATTGCTCTAGAGAGTCTTCTTTTTATTATGAATTTTTAAAATAAATTTATCTTTATTGTTGAAAGTATTAGAGATGTCCCCTCCACCCCCATTGACCCCCTTCACCCCATTCCTGCCTCTTCCACAGGCCTCCTTTGCAAAATCTTATTATTATTATCTTTGCTAATGGGAATGGTAAATAGTGATATTATGAATGATAAAGCCTTTGTCATGGAAGTATATATCATTTTTATGAGGGAAGACATTTTTTATGTGGTTTTAAATAGTTTATAACTGTGGAAAAATGCATACTTTTTTAATAGACATTTCATTTCTGCATACCTTTAAAATTTTGAAGATAATTTTGATTTTAGGACTTTATTAGTATAGCTCTATTAGCCTTTTCCTTTTATGTAATTAGATCCATCAAACACAGTGCAGGGATAATGAGTTGTTCAGTGTTTAACTGAATATACATAGTTAAAATAAAGCATACAAAATAGTAACAACAAGAAGCAATTTCTCAAATAATAATTTTATTTGAATTTCTAGTTTGAAGGCCAATTAAAAAAGAATCATTTTTATTTATTTATTCATTTTACAGCTGAGTAGTATTCCATTGTATAAATGTATCATAGCTTTTTTATCCACTCATGTTCTGATGGGCACTTGGGCTGTTTCCAGATCTTGGCTATTGTAAATAATGCTGCAATGAACATAGGGGTGCATATATTCTTTTGACACTTAGATGTGGAATCTAATGAACAAGTTAAACTGACAGACAAAATAGAAACAGAGGCATGGATACATGGAACAGATTGACAGCTACTATCGGGGAGAAGGGTTAGGGGACTGGATGAAAGAAGATGAAGTGATTAAGCAAAAAATCCACATATATTTAACACATAGCATAGACAACAATGTGGTGACAGCCAGAGGGAAAGGGAGTGGTGGGGGGGGGGTCAGTGGAGGTGGGCAAAGGGGGGAAATGGGGGCGGAAAGAAACTTTGCTTTGGGCAATGGGTGCACGATACAGTGCCCATATGTTTTGTTGAGGCCTGTATGGTTTTGTGAACCAGTGTCATCCCATTAAATTTAATAAAACAACAACAAAAAACAATGGAAAATATGCTATAAGTTATATTAAAAAAGAAGAGAAATATGCATATATTCTATCTATTTTTTTATTCACAAGGATTTTCATTTCTTTCCATATCTTTATAGATTGCCTTATTTATTTATTTTTATTTTTTGGCATGTTCTTAGAATTCCCGGTCTTCGCCTAGGGACTCTGAGGGCACATACATGTCCACATATACTTTAGGCATATGTGTATACCCTGTGAGAAGAGGAGTGTGACTCACTAGGCTGAAGTAGGATGGGGCCTTTCTGGGAGAGAATGTAAAGGTAGACATATTAAAGAGAAGTAGTAAGAATTTTAAGTTGCACATAGGAAGTTAGTGACAGTACAGCTGATGAAAGCACATATTCTTTAAAGGTATATATAAAAGTCTAGTGAACCATGTAATTATTTGCTGCATTAAATTGTTGATAAATGCTTACCTTTAAGTACAATCACTATACCAGAGATATATTTTGCTATTTTATACAGCAAAATGAAGTACTTTATATAGTAGTTTAGATATAAATCTTAGGTTCTATTTTTATATGATTTTGAACTATTTCTATAGTAGCTCAAAATTGATACAAAGAATAAGGGAAATGTTATATGCTTTTTATATTGTAGAAAACAAAGTTTATTTCTTAAAGTCTCATTCCTTATTCCTGGTACTTTATTAGGCTGTAAAACATGTTTAGTTTACAGATAAATGCCATTTGGTATCTCAGTATGGGTTGTCCTCATCCAGAGATGTTCACTGTCTATTAAAGATCTCATTTGTGGTGCCTAACTGGGTCACTTTACCCATGCGACTATGGCATCATTCTACAGTCTGCCCCATCTTGACAATAATGCCCAACAAGGAAGTCATATGCTTTCCTGCTGATGCCTGTGACTTGGAGGATAGTCTAAATTGTGTCAACTATAGAAACACAGTGACAAAAACTTCTGTTGCAGTGAATTCAGGCCAACTGCATAGTCCCCTACAGAATGGTCCTTACTTAGACTCTAGGTGCAAGTATGGGAGTCCCCAGGGCCACCTTCATGTCAGACCTGCTGGCTACAAATTCTGCCGTCCCCAGGGACTCCCTTAGGTTTGATAGTTTACCAAACAGACTCACAGAACTCAGGAAAGCACTATACTTATGATTATAGTTTTACTGTAACTGGAGGCCAAAAGAGGAGCTGCATAGGGCAAATCTATGAGGTGCCCAGATGATAAGCTTCTGGTTGTCCTGTCCCTGAAGAGTCATGGATGGTGTTACCTACTCCTGGTTAGTATATATGACAGTATTAGAATATTGCCAACCAGGGAAGCTCACCTAAGTGTTTGAGATCCAAAGTTTATATTGTCACATCCCACCTGCATGGCTGACCTTTAGTTTGCAGCCCCTCCCAGAGGTTTGGCTAATACATTTAGTCTCCAGTTCCTCTGGACGTCAGAACTGATATGGCATAATCGAAAGCCCCCATCATAAATCATATTGTTAAATTTTTTGGCAAGCAAAGATACTTTCATCAGGCAGGACATTCCAGGGGCTAGAGCTCACCTCCCAGGAGTGGAGGGCATAGGCCAGACCTCTCTTTTGGTAAAGTTACTTCTTCAGTATACACTCACTCAAACAAAGGATTTTTTTTAAAAAAATCTTCACCTGAGGATGTTTTTTTCCATTGATATTTAGAGAGAATGGAAGGGAGTGAGGAGGGGAGAGAGAAACATTGATGTGAGAGAGACACATTGATTGGTTGCCTCCCTCACATGCCCAGAGCCAGGGATCGAACCTGCAACCCAGGTACATACATGCCTTTGACTAGGAATCAAACGCGTGACTCTTTGGTCCACGGGGCGATGCTCTAACCACTGAGAAAAACCGGCCAGGGCCAAAGGATGTATTCAATGAGGTAGATTGTTTTGCAATTTACCATAATGTTCTTTGTTTGAAAGTCTTAAATTATATTTTACAAATAAATGTGATTTCCATTTATGCTCAAATTAAAATATTTAACTTCTTTCTTGGTTTCTTTATCTCTGTAATTTTTGTCGTTTTTCTTGTGACATTCAGACCAGCCACTCTTGTAGTTTAGTTTTATTTGTAATTGCATCACTTATGTGTTTATGGCTAAGTATTCATTCTGTCCTTGCATTCCTTCCAAAAATGCTTAGCATTCTTCCAAACTAGTAGGTCATGTTTTTCTACCCATAAAGGAAATACTCACCTATACTTCTTACCGGCTGCAATTTGGATACACATTTTAGAAAAGATTTAGGAGAGGTTTCCCTGAAAAAAACAAAAAACAAACAAAAAAACCAACTTAAAACATGCTAAGGAAATTTGGATTACATGTAGGCAGTGAGGAGCATTTGAGGGTTTTTAGATGTGATTGTTACACAACAAATTGTTTTAGAGTCAGTTCTAGCAGTAGTGAGTAGAAATAGTTTGGAGAAAGGACGTTAACCTACAATCAAGAAGACCAGTTAGGAACCTCTTACTATTGTCCCCACTGGCGATATGAAGGCAATATGGGGTAGTTTGGATAAAGTTATTAACTATGAATGATGATTTTAATATTTAAAAAATATCTCACCCCTTTAATAATCTGTATATTAATTAAACCAACAGCTTTTAAACGTCTTATAATTTTTAATGTTTTCATTTTACACAAGTTTTGGGGATATAATATATTCCATGTGTATTCTTCCTAACTGATACATATTAGCCTGTTTTTTATCAATTCTGTCATTGTGCTATTCACTTTATATTTATTGAGCACGTGTTTATTGAAGTGAGAACTTACTCTATGCCAGATTACTGTAATAGATGTTGAGGATACAGTGGTAATAAGATGTGATTCTTGACCTTAAATAGTCCACAGCTCAGTTTGGTAGTCAGACAATTAAACGGGAAAATCCTGTGATGGAGGGAAGCACAGGGTGCTATGGGAATATGCCAAAGGAGTGTGTATGTGTGTGTGTGTGTATCTATCTATCTATCTATCTATCTATCTATCTATCTATCTATCTATCATCTATCTATCTTAAACTGGGAATGTGAATCCCTGGTTTAGAAGAACAGTTAAGAACATGGACTCTGGAGCCAGAGTGATTTTGGGGTTTCACTTCCTTTCTGTGTGACATATGCTAAGTTCTAAACTTCACCTTCAAAATGGGGATAATAGTGGCTCCTACTTCTTAAGATTGTTATGAGGCTAAAATGAATTAATGTATGTAAAGTGCTTAGAACAGTGCTTGGCACATAGTGTTATATGTGTTACCTTTTCCTCCTCCTGTTTGTCTCTTTTTTAAAATGGATACATAATTAGTACTCAGTAATATTTGAGTAAAACCGTGAATGATAGTGAAATTATAATTACTTTTCTATTCTCTCAGAAGCCTTTAAACATCTGTATTAAAAACACGTAGTGTAAAATAACTATTTTGTGTGTAGTTAGGTCCATATTAACCAAAAGTCATAAACTGGTAGGTCTCAGAAAGTTTAAGCTTATATAATATTTAAAAAATAATGAAATTGCTTGTAGGTGAGGATGCCCTCTCCAGCTTGTCATAGTTCTCACTCATCCATATTATCTTATATCCAGTCCTGTTCAGGCCTGGCACCTATAAGCATTTGAGTTAGTGACTTCTGAAACTCTGACACTGGTTCTTCCAGGATAGAGACTGGTTGATTTCTTTTAAATCTCATATACTTGGTAGAGTGGTTATCAGTTACTGGCACTAAATGAATGTTTGCTGAATGAATAAGTGAATGAATGATGCCTCCATTATGAGTTTCAAAATAAGACTAACAACGACCAAAAATAATAAATAAACTGTATGTTCTAGATAAATTTTGTTTTTAGATTTTTTAACTTGTCAAGAGGGTTTCACTAGAATTATTATGCTTAATTTTAATTTCAGTGATATGGGTTAATGAAAGAGCCAATGACAATATTCCAGAGGCTATTTATATTTTGATTAGCTAATTTTAATGTTATAGTTGCTTAAGCATTATTGGTAAATACAGTAATAGAAATCAAATTATTGTTTTTAAAAGAAGATAATGATATTGACTTTTTATCGAGGAGAAAGGTGAGTTTTGTAGAATGATTTTGTACTGAGTAGAGGAATATTGAGGGTACAGAAGCACTGGATAATCTTAGTCTAAGCCAGAAGTTAAACTTTGGGAATAAAAAAAGGCTAAAGAGTAATGTAGGTGAATGGAAATTCCATTTTGGAGGGATTGGAAAAACTAAACCTTGAATTTTAGGGGAGTCATGAAAGCACATAAAAAATCAAAAGCTATTATATTGAGTGTTCTTAGGCAGTCAGTTGAGGCTATGTGGAAATATTTGCTCAGGAAACATCTGAGGTGAGTGAACTAGTCCATAACAGAAAGGTAGAGATATTCTTATCTCATTTAAGAAAAGTATTATTTTTCTATACTGTAATGAATTGATGTTGCCAATGCCCATTCCCAGTGACATTGCAGATTCATTTTCTTCTTTATTTGTAGTCTTAAGCTATCATTTTGCTTATTTCTAAAAGGTTCCTTTCTATGCTTCGTAACTTTACAGTTTCTGCTTTGTTTCTAATGTTTCTAATTTCAAGCCCTTTTGCATTATCTTTCTCTGCTTATGCACTTATAGTGATTTGGTTTCCAATTGCTTTCTGATCTATAGATATATAAAGTGTCAATTCTACTCAGTCACCTGGTATAACCTAATGGAAAGTTACATGCCTTCTCTAGGCTGTATGATGGTATTCAAGTGATGCTACTGTATTCATAGATAAGCAGATTTTATAGGTAAAGCTTTATAAAATACTATCATGCTTTATTAATAACTAGAGGCCCAATGCACGAAATTCGTGCAAGAGTAGGCCTTCCTTCCCCTAGTTGCCGGCACCAGCTGCCCTCTGGCACCCAGGACCCAGGACCTGGGCTTCCCTCACAGCCCTGGCTTCGTCGGGAAGGTTGTCCGGAAGGACGTCCAGTCTAATTAGCATATTATGCTTTTATTATTACAGATGATTTGATATATTATTGTAAATATTTCTCTCTTCTTCATGTCCAGTGTGGCTAGAGAGCAGTCCGGTTTCTGAGTAGGGGCGGTTGGGGATTGAGAAAATGAAAGAAAGAGACGAACACAGAGATGGAAGGAAAAAGCTGGGGCTGGGTGGGAACGCTGTCCTCTGATGGAGAGACAGGGACCCATAGCCAACCAGCGTGTTTATTTTATACAGCAAAACCCAGGAAGTTTTACTAAAGGTCAAGACAAAGGAGATTATGTGCATTCTTGGGTAGGCCTGAGTCGTATTCATTCCTGGTGCTTGGCTGGATTTAAATAACAAAACCCACACCCTGGCACCTGGGCTGAAGGTCAAGCTGACAACACTCCTGCCTCTGGCAAAGCATGTTTCCAGGATGTGGCTTTGCCAATGCCACTGGATTCAGCTGACAATAATTAAAGAAATGCTCATGTGTCTTCCCAGGCGCTCTCTACATATTATGTCTACTATCTTAAATTTTATTCAACTATCTTCTAATTTTATTTGGGGAAAAAATAATCAAGAAAGTTATAATTCTAAATAATACCCTAGGATTTTTAGAATAATTCACCCATATTCCACTTTAATAGCTTCTCCTAAGTTTTACAGTTAAATATTTTTAAAGTAAGGTATTTGTTGTTGTTTTTAGAAGTGTTTAACAAACATTTTGGTTAATTTAAATAGAACTGTGTTTCTGAAGAAAAATTAAGAGGGAGAAATGGCTAATTACTTCTTTGCATTTAATATTTTTACTGTTAAATTAAAATTAAGGTATTATTTAGGCATATGTAGGCTTATATTATCATTGGGTCCCCAGTATCCAACTGCTACCTGGGTTTCTAGCATAAGTAGGCAGTCAGAGAATATCTACCCTAATCAGTACTGAATGTGATTTTATTTTTATTGTGATGTTACCACAACAAATTATCTAAGAAAACCTTAGCACATCTTACATAAGAATACCAGTGCAATTCATAAATTAGTTTTACTTAAAATATAGAAGAGGCAAAAAACAGAGTAGCTTAAAAGTATAGGACAGTCTATTTGGGAATATAATATTAGAGCCAAAAAATACCAAAGTGAGTTTTAACATTATTTGGTATTTAAATTATTGAAATAAAACTTGACCTTTCAAGCCATGGTATTTAAACGAAGTCTTTAACTAACTCTTTTTGGCTCCTTGGTAACTACTTCTTCCTTTGAGACTGTGCCTGACTTAAAACTCTTTTCTCAAGGGCTGCCCATCATCCTTGCTTAATACAACTTCCCTATGTTTTGTTTGACCTACTTGTAAACCCTGGGTTCTCCATTTCTTGGACATTTTTTATTCTGATTTTTATTCTGATTTAGTTACTTTGACTTTGACAACTTATCCCTGGCTATATTCCTACTTTAAAGTTTTAAGTTAGACATACTACTTTCTTTTTTTAAAGACTCAACATTTATTTGTTTTTAATGATTTCAGAGAGGAAGGGAGAGAGAGAGAGAGAGAGAGAGAGAGAGAGAGAGAGAGAGAGAGAGAAAGAAACATCAATGATGAGAGAGAATCATTGATCGGCTGCCTCCTGCATGCCCCACACTGGGGATCGAGCCCGCAACCTGGGCATGTGCCCTTGACCAGAATCAAACCCAGGACCCTTCAGTCTACAGACGCGATCCTCTATCCACTGAGCCAAACCGGCTAGGGCGATACTGCTTTCTAAACACAACTTCCATCTTTTAAAACTAGTGAGACATCTCATCAATACATTTCAACTTCTCTGCCATCCAGTGAGTCATGAACCTCTTCAACAGTGTCTGGGTCTTAGCCTTAGGGAAAGTAGTCCTCCTTATTGGTTATGTAATCTCAGCCCAAGTGGCTTCTTCCCTTATATCTGTGATCCTAAATACTCTAGAGTTTTCCTTAGTTTCTTAGGGTGAAAGCTAATAATGATTTGTGACCTTTCTACTTTTCTCAGTGCAATGAATTTCTTTTTCTTTTTTAAAAATATATATTTTATTGAATTTTTACAGAGAGGAAGGGAGAGGAATAGAGAGTTAGAAACATCGATGAGAGAGAAACATCGATTCAGCTGCCTCCTGCACACTCCCTACTGGAGTGTACATGCCCTTGACCAGAATCGAACCTGGGACCCTTCAGTTTGTAGGCCGATGCTCTATCCACTGAGCCAAACCGGTTAGGGTGCAGTGAATATTTCTGTAAGCACACTTTAGCTCCATCTCTCAAATCTCAGCCTACTATGTTTTCATTTGGTATGAAATACTTAAAATTTTTCTTTTGATTTTTTTCTTTTATTTGTGGGTTATTTAGAAATTTGTTATTAAGTTTCCAAACATTGGAGAGCTTTCCAGGTATCTTTCTCTTACTGATATATAATTTAATTCATTGTGGTCAGAAGACATTCTTTGTATTACTTTGACCTACCTATAAATGTGTTGTATGCACTTGTGGAAAAAAAGTGTTTCTCCTGTTTTTGAGTGGAATGTCTTATAATTTTCAATTAGGTCTGATTGTTTCAGTGTTCATATTTTTACTGGTTTTCTGTCTGTGTTCTGTAAGTTTTTTCAAGACATCTTTATGCCTGCTTTTTGATTTTCAGTGTTGTATCTTTTTCCTTTTTTTATTTCAGTTGGAAAAAGTGCTACACATTTTTTTCTTCAAGTTCATTGATTTCTTTTCCCTATGTTATATTCAGTCTGCTGATAATCCATTGATTATCATTTTCTTTTGTTGTTGTTTTTTTAATCCTCACCCTAAGATATTTTTCCCCCCATTGATTTTTAGAGGGAGTGGAAGGGAAGGGGAGAGACACAGGGAGAGAAACATCCATGTGAAAGAGACACACTGGTTGCCTCCTGCATGCACCCCTACCAGGGATGGAGCCTGCAGCTGATGTACGTGCCCTTGACTGGAATTGAACCCAATACCCTTCAGTCCGTGGGCTGCCGCTCTAACCACTGAGGCTCTAGGGCTCATTTTCATTGATTAGCATTTTCCCCCTGATACTGTGTTTTATTTCTTGCATTTCCATTTGTCTCATTTTTATAGTTTTTATTTTTATCTCTGTGAAGTTCCATATTTGTTCAGACATGTTTTCCACCCTTTTCTTTAAAATGTTAGGGCTGTTTTAAAGTCTATTTGATAATTCCAAAATATGGGCCATGTTTTTTTTTTTTTTTTCTGTCACATTATTTTATTTTTTAATTATTTTTTTTGGTGATTTTTTTCTTTTCTTTTTTTAAAAATTTTGTTTTATTGCTTAAAGTATTACAAACAGTATCACATATGTCTCCTTTTTTTCCCCCCCCTTGACCTTCCCCTGGCCTCCCCTACCCCCCAATGTCTTATGTCCATTGGTTATGCTTATATGCATGCATACAAGCCTCCGATGTATCTCTTACCCCCCCCCCCCACCCGACGAGCCTCCTTGGCTTCCCGCTGTAGTTTGACAGTCTGTTCGATGCTGCTCTGCTCTGTATCTATTTTTGTTCATCAGTTTATAATGGTCTTTATTATCCATAAATGAGTGAGATCATGTGGTATTTTCTTTCATTGCCTGGCTTATTTCACTAAGCATAATGCTCTCCAGTTCCATCCATGCTGTTGCAAATGGTAAGAATTCCTTCTTTTTTACAGCAGCATAGTATTCCATTGTGTAGATGTACCACAGTTTTCTAATCCACTCATCTGCTGATGGGCACTTAGGCTGTTTCCAGATCTTAGCTATGGTGAATTGTGCTGCTATGAACATAGGGGTGCATATATCCTTTCTGATTGGTGTTTCTGGTTTCTTGGGATATATTCCTAGAAGTGGGATCACTGGGTCAAATGGGAGTTCCATTTTTAACTTTTTGAGGAAACTCTATACTGTCTTCCATAGTGGCTGTACCAGTCTGCATTCCCACCAGCAGTGCACGAGTGTTCTTTTCTCCGCATCCTCTCCAGCACTTGTCATTTGTTGATTTGTTGTTGATAGTCATTCTGACAGGTGTGAGATGATACCTCATTGTTGTTTTGATTTGCATCTCTCGGATGATTAGTGACTTTGAGCATGTTTTCATATGTCTCTTGGACTTCTATATGTCCTCTTTTGAAAAGTGTCTATTTAGGTCCTTTGCCCTATGGTCCATCATTATGTCTTGTTCTATTGACTGCCTTATCTATTAAATGTAGTCATTATTTTTCTTATTTTTTATGTGTGTGTGTGGTACATTTTTATTGGATGCTGGACACTCATTTTTCTGTGTGAACACTAGAAACTGAGGTAAATATCTTTGTGCTTAGTGTGGACCTACCTCTTCTTTCAGTTTAATGTACCTCATTTTGGGGAGAGGAGTTAGTGGTTGAATCAGTGTGTTCTGTATTTGCGATGGGTTTATATTGCTATAGTTATCTTCAGTGCTCAACGACTTTGCATTCCTTCAGCAGATGACTGCTGTTAACAATGGGTATAAAGTGGTTTTGCCCATTTTTCCTGCTTCACTTTTAGCTTTCAGTAGACTCTGCTTGCTTATACCACATAGTGGTCTATTTTTTGCTCTTGTGTGCTCCCTCATCTATAAACAACTGTTTCTTGTCACTCAGTGCCTGACTTGTGGGAACCACGGTTTTCTTAGTTTTCCTCCTAAAGTCTTAGTATTAATAGTAGTATTAGACCTTGAGCCCCTAGTCTCAGGGATGGGTTTTCCCTCAGTGAGCCTGCCTCTCTCTCTCCCTAGAGGAGACTGAACTTTGCCCTGCATAGGCAGGATGTTTTGGCAGGAGCAGGTTTTTTTTTTGCTTTTTATCAATGTAATATCCTTGGCCCAAGGCTGTTTTTGGCTGCTATGTATCTAGGTGACTTTATTCTCAGATAACATTGTGTTATTTAGTCTTGCCAACTCTGTATTTTATACTGTTACTTTATTACATACTTTATGTTTAGGGATGGCCCAGTGTATGAAGTTGAGAAGTTTGGTCTAAGAATGGAAAAGCTGTTTACTTGCTATAAATGATGTACCTACAATAAAAGGGGAACAAGTTTTTTAACCCTTTAAAAGTGTTTTTTAAAAAGATGATTGTGATATTTGGTTTTTATTACATCATTCCTCAGCAGGACTATGCTATGAATGTAGCAAGTTACTTTTTCTTACATAATGGGGTACATGAAGTATCCAGTTATATATATTTTTCTTATTTGAACTTTTATTCATCATTCATGGATATTTGAAAAACATTGATATAGAACATAAAGGTCTTATATATATAGCTGTACTTCTAAATATGAGCATAGGTTTCAAAAATATTTTTTCTCCAGGGTGAATAGATAACATATATGAAACAAAGCGTTTAGTTTAACATTGCCTTCCAAAGTTATAGCAAGAGTGTCAGCTGATATTTTTTGACATTTTGATGGTTGGAGTTTATTTTCACCTCTTGAAAGAAATTTATAAGAAATCAGTGCTTTGAATCCATATTGAATTTTTAGTTAGGCAGAGTTCCTCCTCAGATGGCTAGGTCATTTAAACCTTTGAGTAAATTGGAGATCAATGTATGAATCTCAGATCTGTCCTGAAATTTTTGCCTATTTGGCTAAACTCTCGACAACATGGTTCTAAGAGATCCAGTTGGCAAGCTCCCCACTTTCATAGTGTTATAATGAGAGGAAAGAACAAAACAAAACAGAAAATATTAAGAGTTCTATACATATGTTTTAAGTTGAGGCAAATATACATAGCATAAAATGGACCTTTTTAACAAATCTTAAGCATACATTTCAGTGGCATTAAATTCGTTTACATTGTCGTGTAACCATTACTGTCATCTACCTCCAGATCGATTTTCACCTTTCTAAACTGAAACTCTACCCATTAAACACTAACTCCTCATTTACCCTCACCCTAGCCTTTCTGATTTCTGTCCTTAGGAATTTGACTAAGGAGCATTACAGTTTTAAGGGACTGTAGATATTCAAACTCAAATTGGTCTTTAAGCAGTTAGGAACTAGGATCGCTCTAATTTTGCTCACTGCCCCAGTTTAGAGAAATTACAGATTTTGAAGGAAGTAATGGCAGAGAAGGTAAAGGTCACAGTTGGGGAGGAGAAACACTAATCTTGTTGCATGTGAAATACACTTGAAATTTCGGTTGTTGCTGTTGGAATGTAAATCTCCCTATAAGTGAGTGTAGTGGTTTTAAGAGGATGTGATTATGATAAAAGATTTGGATTAGATAACCCACAACAAATCCTAAAATTTGGAGACACATATATGAATCCCAAAACTTTCCTATCTGGCTCTGTGAAAGTATATTTTGTTCTCTTCCCTGAAATGCAGAAATCAATATTAGGATTTCTGGCCATGATACACATGTTCAGTTCTTCAAAATAATAAAAATCCATGAAAAGGAAGAATTTAAAACAACTTGTTCAGAACTAATTAGAGAGCATTGGATCTTATAACTCTGCTCTTTAGCAGATAAGGCTTTGAGAAAACAGATAAGGCTTGCTATTTGTATTTTGTACTGTGCATCCCTTGTACTGCAGTTCTTTGCTTGAAAAAAAATATAGGAAAAACCAAAAAAGAAAAGAAACAGTAAGACAAAAAAGTAAGGCTAAAATTTTTTCTGCTTGAGGGTTTTGGAAAAACACAGGTGATGTATTTTCGGATTGTGTTTCCTATGTCTGAGTTAGTTGTGGTTACAGATTCTCAGGGGATTCTCCCACACACTCCATCCCCAAGCAGGTTTCTCTGCTGTCTCCTTTGTTCTATATGTTTATTTTTTATTCCCTTTATTTATTACTTCCCAGAGTTTCTCCCTTTATTTTGTCAGTGAGACCAATGCTTTAAATCCACATTGAATTTTCCATATTAAAATTCCTTTCATCCTGACTCAGCAATGCATTTAAAAATGTTTTAAATATTTTATCCATCATTTTGGTTGTAGTTAGGACTGTTATTCAAGATATCTAGCCTGCCATAGAATGGAAATCTTCACATATTAAAAAACATACCTTATAATGTATTAACCTATATTCCTCTGGACAACCCCTCTCTTTCATTTTGCATTTCAGTTCTTAAAACTTAAGAAAAGTTTTTATAAAGTTTACAGAATTTAAAATACCTTTAATTAAAGTGATTATTGTATTGATTATTGTATTTCTGAAAATACATATATTTATTTTATAGCTACTTGAAGGAAATTTTGCAAAAGAAGTTAGCCATGAAATGGATGGACTTATTTTTCAGCCTACTGGAGTAAGTTCATTTGTGTGTGTGGGGGGTGGTGGTAGTGGTGGTGGTGGTGGTGGTGGTGGTGGTGGTGGTGGTGTGGTAGATATGTATGTACATGTACATACATGCATGTATCTATAAAGTACATTTTTTCTCAGGCACATTTATTTAGTATTAATTATTTCTGTAATCACTGTTTTTCCTTAAAACAAACTGTTATAAAAGATTTCATTTATACTGAATATATAAAATAGTGAAATGAACAGTTTTTTGCTTTTTCACTCAGTGTAAGAAGTAAATATAGCTGGTTGTTATTTTTCAAGAAAGTTAGTCTTTAATATAATAATCTTATAAAATGAATGTTAATTTATGTTTCTTTACTATAAATCTATCAATAATATTATATAAATGTTTATTTCTTACTGTAGGCCAATATACCTTTAAGTATTCTTACCCCCTTTGGCTCCCTCCACCTAGCCCCTACCCCACCCCAAGTCTTCACTGCACTATTATCTGTGTCCATGGGCTATGCATTTATGCACATGTTTTTTGGTTAATTGTTAACCCCACCGTCCCCCACCCCGAAATCTGTCAGTCTGTTCCATGCATCCATTCCTCTGGACCCATTTTGTTTGTCAGTTTATTTTGTTCATTAGATTCCACATATAAGTGAGGTCATGTGATACTTGCTTTCACTAACAGTTGCCCTTGCCAAAAATGATAGAGGGGGAAATCTTCTGTGGTCTAATGAGGAGGAGATGGAGGAGAGTTAGATGCTGGGGACAGAAATTGTAGAAAATGCTATCTTAGGAAATATGGAAGTTAGATCTTTTAAGTTTCAGTATTTTCTAGGCCTAATCTCCATTGGAAAGATTTAAAGTCTAAATATAACAGTAACTACAGTAAATTTCATTGTGTTAAACTCACGGTTCAGACCCATGCATATGTGAGATTTTGGTGGTATGTAAGAGAAGTGGCCTGACAGGTGAGTCTCTGTGATGTCCAGTATAGTCAGTTGATTTATTAGTCTATTCCCATTCTAGCAACCACACTTGTTATTACAATGATTTTGTAAGTGATATCTGGTAAGGCAAGACTCTCTGCTCTTTGCCAGGATTTTCTTAAATATTTGTGGATATTTGGTTTAACATATAAGGTTTAGAATCAGTCATATTACCGAAAAATTCTATTGGGCATTTATTTGGAATTGATTTGAATTTAGATTAATTTGGAGAAAATAAATGTTTTTACAGTGTTAAATTACCTTATGGATATGGAATAGCTCTTTTCAGGTCTTTTTCTGCTCTCTAATTGAGTTGAAATTTTTAATTGTTTCTAATCCAATTTCTAAATATTTACTATTTTCCATTTTTTTAGTAAACGGTGACTTTAGAAGAATTTGCTACTTCTAGGGTGCCGTCACACTGTTGATTATTTTATTGGTTCACAACCTTGCTGAACACTGTTAGTTCTGTTAGTTCTAATAATTGTCTAATTATATATATTGGCCAGAACCTCTAGTACTGGTTTAAACAATGGCTCTCATTGGATGGAGGAAAGGGAGACATTTATCCTTTATTTCAATCTCAAAGGGAATGTGGCTAAATTTTCTCCATTAAGTATGTTTTTGGTAGATTTCTGTTAGATATCTTTTATCATGTTAAGAAATTTTTGTTTTTACAAAGGGTTTTTTTTCCCTCCCCCCAATCAGAGGTAGATTTTGGGAGTTAACAAATGTCTTTTCTGTTACCTGTTATCTATGCTTTTCTGTTGAGAGTATCATGCCATTTTTCCCTTTTATGACATTCATGTAGTAAATTACAGTAATTTCCTCATGTTGATCCATTCTTGCATTCTGGGATAAATGCTACTTGATCATGTTATATATAATTTTTAATATACCTTTGGATTTGGTTGTAATAGTTTTTTGAGAATTTTTGCTACCTTATTTCTTACAGTTCTTTTCTCTATTTTTTAATATATTCAAAATAAAAGAGGTAATATTATGGAAAAATTATATAGGCTCCAAGTAACATTCTTATAATACATGGCCATGATATTAAAAGTCAATTAAACTATCATGGCTTATACTGGAAAATAGAGTAGTTCCTTCTCCTACCCTTCCCCAGACCCAAAGTGCACTCCTAGGAGGTAATCATTGTTTGTTGTTTTAGCTGCTTTTTTTCTTCCTTTATTTGCAAAATCTATTTATGCTGCTCGCTCTTGGTGTTTCGTTTTGCACATGATCTGCTTACTTTCTACTAGAACAGGATTGAGCTTTCTAACTCTACCAACACTCCATCACCCTCCTCCTCTGTATTATACAATTATAATTATTGCACATGTTTGGTTAAATGAATATTCAGTATTTGTATTTCTATGGTAACATAAATATTATTCACATCTGAGTCAACTAGTAAATTTTTCTTTCTTAGAAAACTTTTCTTGCCTAGAGTTCGGAATTGCTTAGTTGCTTGTTATGATTATTACTACTTCTTTCCTTAAACTCTGTAAAACAACTGTTAAATTTTTATTACCTGATAAATGGTAATATATCCAGTCCAGTTTTTACTTGAAGGCATTCCTTCTGAAGCCCTCACTTTGTCTCCCCCTTCTAAACCACAGCACATTGTAATATTGCAGAGATCCCTTTGTACTTCTTAGGTTCTTCCTTGAGATTTTTAACTTATTCCATGTCCTGATTCCAGAAAGGTGAAATTCTGATGAGTTCATAATTGATTCCACTTTTTGTGCATCTGCTGCTTTCATTACTACACGCAGACAGTGTTAAAGATAGGTATTCCTAAGTTACCCCTGTTAGTCTGATGGTAATATATTAGGGTGTATGTATAAAGGAAATGGAAAAGTAGTTGTGAAGTGTCTTCCATGTTACCTTAGGCATGGACAGTTAATCTCACAGCTCTTTAAGCAACACTCACACATACACATCACATCACAAAATGATTTAATTAATTTTAGACCAGCTTGGTCAAAGTGATTTCTATCTTCATACAAACCTTTGTCTTTCCCATGACAGTCTAGGTCCTGGTCACCAATCCATATCATTTCTTTCCCTGACATGGAGTTTCTTGGGTTCTCTGATACCAGCTGATCTTATTCTGAGGCCTCCTGTCCAAGAGAGATGTAACATTTTGACGGAAAAGAGCAACAGTTTGGGCCCTAATGAGATCTAGGATTTCTGTGCATACTTGGTCTCCCCTGGTCTCTATTCCACAGGACTTATGGAGCAGTGGTTTGCTTTTTTTTTTTTTTTAAATATATTTTATTGATTTTTTACAGAGAGGAAGGGAGAGGGATAGAGAGTTAGAAACATCGATGAGAGAGAAGCATCGATCAGCTGCCTTCTGCACACCCCCTACTGGGGATGTGCCTGCAACCAAGGTACATGCCCTTGACCGGAATTGAACCCAGGACTCTTCAGTCCCCAGGCCGATGCTCTATCCAGTGAGCCAAACCGGCTAGGGCTGGTTTGCTTTTATGATGCCAAAATTAATGTTATTTTCTATCTTTCTCCTTGAACAGTTGTTACTTAATTGCCAAATATCTTTAGGACTAAAACAGGTCACTTAAATGATTTTTCTCTAAGCAAAAAAAAAAAAAAAAAAAAAAAAAAAATTCTCCTTTGAACATATTTGCCAGTGATGCATCTGATAAGGGGTTAATACCCAGAATTTATAAAGAACTTATACAACTCAACACCAAAAAACCCAAATAATCTATACTAATAAAAGGGTAATATGCTAATTAGACCAGGAGACCTTCCAGGAGACCTTGTGGACGTCCTTCCGGACAAAGCCATGGTGGTGAGGCCGAGGCAGAGGCGGTTAGGTGTGATCAGGCCAGGAGGGGAGGGCATTTGGGGGTGAGCAGGCCACCAGGGGGCAGTTGGGGGCGAGCAGGCTGTCGGGGGGGCAGTTGGGGGTGATCAGGCTGGCAAGGGGGGGTTGTTGAGGGTGAGCAGGTCAGTGGGGGGCAGTTGGGGGCGATCAGGCTGGTAAGGGGGGGTTGTTGGGGGCAAGAAGGCCAGTGGAGGGGGAAGTTGGGGGCAAGCAGGCCAGTAGGCAGAGTGGTTAGGGGCAATCAGGCAGGCAGGCAGGTGAGCAGTTAGGAGCCAGCGGTCCCAGATTGCGAGATGGATGTCTGACTGCCGATTTAGGCCTGATCGGGAGGTCCCAGATTGGAGAGGGTGCAGGCCGGGCTGAGGGAACACCCCCCCCCCCCCCCCCCC
>NW_005871200.1:2941194-3000488 GCF_000147115.1 Myotis lucifugus | reverse complement strand
CCCTTCAGGGTGGGGGTCCCCACTGGGGTGCCTGGCAAGCCTGGGTGAGGGGCTGATGGCTGTTTGCAGGCTGGTCAAGCCCCCTCCCATTGGGGACCCTCACCCCATGTGGGTGTGGCCAGCCTGGATGAAGGGCTGATGGCTGTTTTCAGGCTGGCCACACCCCCTTTAGGGTGGGGGGTCCCCACTGGGGTGCCTGGCCAGTCTGGATAAAGGGCTATAACTAAAACTTTGTAGCCCTGAGAGGAGCTCAGCTCTGTGGCCACGGCCGGGCCAGCTGAAAGCAGGTATCTGGGGTTTATTTACCTTCTATAATTGAAACTTTGTTGCTTTGAGTGGAGCTCAGAGCCAGCCACGGCAGGCGGGAAGCTTGGCTTTCTCCATCATTGGGGCAACCAAACCTCCTGCTTGCTCCAGCTCCGTGGCTGCTGGCCGCCATATTGGTTGGGTTATTTTGCATATAGTTGCTCTGATTGGCTGGTGGGCATGGGTTAAGGCATAGCAAAGGTAAGGTCAATTTGCATGTTTGTCTTTTATTAGTGTAGATATGCTTACAAATAAATGCTAGTTTTATATATGTATAATTTGAAATGGAAATGTTTACTTAGAAGAGATTTTTTTAAAGCCTAGTCATTGAGAAGCAGTTTCCTCTATACTTGTTTTTTCAATAAATCTAAACTTAAATCCTGCAATTCATTCTCTTGTTTAGGTTCATCAAACGGCTGGAAATAATTTTCCTGCTCCCTGACTCCATATAGTACTCATGTACTCTGAGGCTTATGAATTAAACTCAAACTTCCAGAGGGAAAAATTATATATTTGAAGGATTGAAATACTAAAAAAAATATAATAAGATAATTTAGTAATATTTTAAATTAGACCTACCTATTACTTTCCAACTAAATTTTTAACGTGGTTATTGCTGGTATTTTATAATAGGAAAAACTTGCTGGTGAACCTGATTCTATCCATTGTCATTTACAATTATTATTGTAAATTGTTATTTACAATAATAATTGTAATTATAATTTTAAAGTTCCAATTATTAAAATTCCTCCATTATGGACATCTATACTTTGTTTCTTGGCTAGTTTTCTTTTCATGGAAAGAAGACAATGCTCTGCGTTTGGTGGGATCAGGAAGGTGTGGTGTATTATGAGCTTCTAAGACCAGGTGAAACCGTTAATACTGATCACTACCGACAACAAATACAGTGGGGCCTTGACTTACGAGTTTAATTCGTTCCGAGACCGAGCTCGTTAAGGAGCTCATTAAGGAGCTCGTTAACTCAAATTACTCTATCAACTCAATGCAAAAAATCGGCCGAGAGACAGCTGGTATCTCAAAAAACTGGTTAGTCGGGACACTCGTAAGTCAAGGCCCCACTGTAATCAATTTGAACCACGCTTTGATCGTGAAACGACCAGAATATGCCAGAAGACACGGCAAAGTAATTTTGCTTCATGATGACGCACCATCACACACTTCGAAACCAGTTAAAGACACGTTAAAAGATCTTGTCTGGGAAGTATTAACCCACCCTCTGTATTCACCAGACCTTGCTCCTTCAGATTACCACTTGTTCTGATCGATGGCACACGCACTTTCTGAGCAGCACTTCAAAACCTACGAAGAAGTGGAAAATTGGGTCTCTGAATGGTTTGCCTCAAAACAAGAAAAGTTCTATTGGGACGGTATCCACAAATTACCTGAAAGATGGGGAAATGTGTAGCTAGCGATGGACATTACTTAGAAGAAAGCACTTTTGATGTTTCTCTTGAAATTACCGTGTTTTCTTTGATTACAAAATCCGCCATTATTAACCGGTACACCTAGTACATATGTGTCTTTATCCCCTCATTGCCCTAGTACATATGTGTCCTTATCCCCTCATTGTCCAAAATCCGCCATTGTTAACTGGTACACCTAGTACATATGTGTCCTTATCCCCTCATTCGTACCCTCACCCCCCTAGTGTCTGTGTCCATTGGTTATGCTTATATGCATGCATACAAGTCCTTTGGTTGATCTCTCCCTCTTCCCCCCACCCTCCCCTGCCTTTCCTCTGAAGTTTGATGGTCTGATGGATGCTTCTCTGTCTCTGGATCTGTTTTTGTTCATCAGTTTATGTTGTTCATTATAATCCACAATTGAGTGAGATCATGTGATATATATCTTTCTCTGACTGATTTATTTCGCTTCACATAATGCTTAATTCTCTAGGTTTCAGTTTTCAGTTTTCCTCTTCTGTTGCCTGAATCTTTTGGACTGGAGCTTCTGTACTTTATTTTTCCCACAAAATAAAAATATCTCCTGGGTTTTGCCTGGGATGGAGAAGGGGACCTAGAGATGTAAATGCACCTTATACAAATTTTCAACCAGTCTCCTTGTTTTCAGTACCGTGCATCACCTTCTGCCCCTTGGCAACCATTGCAGTCAAAGGAACAGATTACCTAATCCTTTCTGGGGAACTGCAGCATGCAGCATGAATAGCTTTGCACTGGTATCCGTCTCTTACTATCCAGTTTTCTTTGCTCTTGCACTATTAACTTCTCTATCTACTTATCTTTCAAAAATATATTGACATGTTGTTTTTTGCTATTGTCTTCCCATTTTCTTTTTCTGTTGATGTCTCTTCTGTAACTCTCATTTTAGTGAGGTCTCACATCAAAATAGATATAAATGCACGTTAAATCCCCCCACATTTATCAGAAAATCCTCAGAACTTCTCCCAATGTGGTGGTTTTTCTTTTGGCCCCTTGAGCCAATAATTCAAATACAAGAAGAAAGTAGTGGTCTGAGCCAGTCGGTGTAACTTGAGGAGGATCCCTGGTCAAGGGTAGCCACAGCTTGACTTTAAACTGCAATCTATTTCTTTTTTTTTTTTTAAATAAATCTTTATGGTTCAGATTATACCAGTTGTTCCTCTTTTCCCCCCCATAGCTCCCTTCCCCCCGGTTCCCACTCCACCCTTTACCCCCCCCCCCCCCCCCACTGTCCTCGTCCATAGGTGTATGATTATTGTCCAGTCTCTTCCTACACCCCCCACACCCTTTTCCCCCCAAGCATTGTCAGTCCACTCCCTTTCTATGTCCCTGATTCTATTATATTCACCAGTTTATTCTGTTCATCAGATTTTTTATTCACTTGATATTTAAATTCACTTGTTGATAGATACGTATTTGTTGTCACTTTGTTGTTCATACTTTTTATCTTTACCTTTTTCTTCTTCTTTCTCTTCTTAAAGAATACCTTTCAGCATTTCATATAATACTGGTTTGGTGGTGATGAACTCCTTTAGCTTTTCCTTATCTGTGAAGCTCTTTATCTGACCTTCAATTCTAAATGATAGCTTTACTGGGTAGAGTAATCTTGGTTGTAGATTCTTGCTATTTATCACTTTGAATATTTCTTGCCACTCCCTTCTGGCCTGCATAGTTTCTGTTGAGAAAATCAGCTGACAGTCGTATGGGTACTCCCTTGTAGGTAACTAACTGTTTTTTCACTAGCTGCTTTTAATATTCTCTCTGTCTTTTGCTCTTGGCATTTTAATTATGATGTGTCTTGGTGTGGTCCTCTTTGGATTACTTTTGTTTGGGGTTCTCTGTGCTTCCTGGACTTGTAAGTCTATTTCTTTCACCAGGTAGGGGAAGTTTTCTGTCATTATTTCTTCAAATAGGTTTTCAATATCTTGCTCTCTCTCTTCTTCTGGCATCCCTGTAATTCAGATGTTGGTACGCTTGAAGTTGTCCCAGAGGCTCCTTGCACTGTCTTCATATTTTTGTATGCTTTTTTCCTTTTGCTTTTCCAGTTGGGTGTTTTTTGCTTCTTCGTATTTCAAATCTTTGACTTGATTCTTGGGGTCCTCTAGTCGGCTGTTGTATCTCTGTATATTATTCTTTATTTCAGTCAGTGTATGCTTAATTTCTAATTAGTCCTTTTTCATATCCTTGAGGTTCTCACTAAATTTCTCAGACATTTCTAGAAGATTCTTGAGTAACCTTATAACCGTGGTTTTGAACTCTATATCCAGTAGTTTGCTTTCCTCCATTTCTTTCGTTTGTGACATGTTTCTTTGTCTCCGCATTTTGGCTGCTTCCCTGTGTTGATAGAGTGGCTTTCTGTGCTAGGTGTCCTATAGGGCCCAGTGGCTCAGCCTCCCTAATCACCTGAGGTGGACACTCTTGGTGCACCCCTTTGTGGGGTGTGTGCACAGTCTTGTTGTAGTTAAGCCTTGATTGCTGTTGGTATCACTGGGAGGAATTATCTCCAGGCCATTTGGCTGTGAGGACCAGTTGTGTCTACAATGGGAGAACTGCTATGCTGGAGACACCCTTATGGGGCAGGACTTGCTTCAGTCAAGCTTTGGCGCTCACTGAGTCTGCCCAGGTTTTTAGGTGGAGAAAGGCCAGGCCATTCATATGCAAAAGCCTCAGCGCACAGCTTGGGTGAGGTTGTAAATTGGGTGGGGCGGGGTCTCAGGGAATCACCAGGGCGGAGGAAACTGCAATGGCTGCCAGTCAGCTCTGCCTTGGAGAGGTCCCGGGATCTGTGTTCCACGGCCCGTGCAGGAACAATGACCGCTGCAAGCACCTCTTAGAGAAAGCCACCCTCACGTTCCGGCCGGATGCCAGACAGTCCAATTTCTCTTCGTATAAGTCTGGGTCCCCAAATTCTCACCCGGAACTCGAGTTCAGAGCAGTCGGGAGCTTGTATCTCCCTCCTGATTGAAAAAGACAACTGCATACCCAGCTGCCAGCCCCTTTCGCACGGGCCTCCATACCTCCGCACTTCCACACCTCTGCACCTCCTACCGGACTCAATGGGCTTTTCTCTTTCCTTCTAGTTGTAGAATTTCCACTCAGCCAGCCTTCCCATGGTTCTGGATGATATTCATTTTGTCTTTTAGTTTTAGTTTTAATGTGGTTGTACATGGCAGCAAGTTCAGGTGTTTACCTATGCCGCCATCTTGGTTGTCCCTTGCAATCTATTTTCTGATACCACAGAAATATTCAAAGGCAAATGAAGGGCAGGAGATACATTTACTTGTGGAAAATTACTTTGGCCTACATTTGTTTGGTGCTACTTATTTAAAACTTGGCAAGAAGTTAATTCTGCTCCATTACATTAATTATAGGGAGCTAACTGAAGTTGAATAAAATGTAAAAGATACGACATTGCTAAAAAATATATTTTGAATCCTGGAAAAATACTGAAAAATAGTGATAAAAATACTGTATTAAAGTGACAATTCTGTTGAGGACAACCCCCAAATACCAGCTTAGAAGAACATGTTGTTGTTTTTTTTTCACCTTTTGATCTGATGTCCTGTTTTTTCAGAGACATAACCTTGTAACATATCCAGAAATGCATATAGTTCATTACTTTTATAAGAAAAAGCAAAGTTGATGGATGGTATATTCAGAAAAATAAAGCTTAGGAGATTTCTTTGTGTTTATAAAGAAATGCACCAGTATCTAATATTTACTAAAACACAGAACAATCATTAATTATCATGAAAGCCTCAACTTAAATTAGATTAAATTGCATTTATAGAATTAGAGAAAATCAGAGCTGAGAAAGGTACTTCCAAGATTATCTAGCTGAAAGGTTTTAAAATATTAATTTCCAAAGTTCTAGGTTTCTGTGTATTACCTCAAGGGACCACATGGAGGGATACATTACTAGATAAGCATTCTTTTTATACTACTGGAGCCCTGATTTATTTCTTTTGTATTGTATTTTTAGATAAGATTGTGTTTTTAAAAGGATTTCATTTAAGTTTACACTATTTGAATCAACTGCTTTTTTGAAAAGTCACCAGTGATCTCTCTTCATTTGCAAAAAGATAATTTTTCACCTAGTTTCTTACTCATCCATTTAGTGGTAGTTTATATTGCTGTTCACTTTCTTAAATTCCTCCTTTCCATGGCTTCTGTGACACCACGTGTTTCTGATTTCTTCTAGTCTTACCTCTTATCTTTGTGTCATTCAAGTTCTTGGTCTTCTACTAGCCATTGAAGTTTGGCGTTTCTCAAGACCCAGGGTCCTGGACCTTCATTCTTTCTCATGCTCTGTTCTCTCTCTAGAAATCCCATCCACAGTCATGGCTTTAGTTATCTCCTAACTAAAAATCAGTGACTCAGATTTTTTTAAAGCTGATTAAAAAAAAAAAATCCTCACCTACTGATATGTTTATTGATTTTAGAGAGAGAAAGATACATTGATAGGCTGCACAACAACCCCCCCCCCTCCCCCCCCACACACACACAGGGATTAAACTGGAAACCTGGGTATGCCCCTGACTGAGAATGAACCCAAAGTCTTTTTGGTGCAAGGGACGATTCTTCAACCAGCAAACCCCCCTGCTGGTGCTTAAGCTAGTTTTTAAAAGTTGATTTGTTTATCTAATTGCCTACTCTGATAATTGCCTTTTGAATTTCTCAAAAACAGCAGAAACTTAATACATTTTAAAGCTGAACTTCATTTCTACTCCCCAAACCAACTGTACAAACCAATCCTTTTCCAGCATTTTTTACCTTACTTAAATGAGAAATCCAGATGTTATATTTGACATTTTCTCCTCTTTAATCCCTCTGATCCTTCTCCAAGTCTTGCTTTGCATCTTGAACGTATCTCAGAGTCCAGAGTGCTAACCATTACACAACGGGGCCTGAACGTATCTCTTATATTATTTCCTTTTCTTTCCGTTATCACTGCCACAACTCTAATCTGACTTGTCATTTATTACCTCTTGCCTGGACCACTGCAGTGGCATCCTAACTGGTCCTCCAACATCTGGAGTGATCTTCCTTAATCTCTAGTGACTTCCCCTTGCTTTCAGGGTAAAGACCAAAATTAGATTTGAAGCTGGTTTACTGTCTTCTTTATCACAGTTTGGTTTCTCCATATGTTTTGCTGTTGATGCAAAAATAACTGATATTTTTACTTATAAACAATGGTCTTAAAAATTTGAAGCATAAGCTATACATGACAAAATATTTAAATATTTTGAGAAAAATTGGTATTTTCTTTAAAGAAAAAATTAGCTGTTTATTTTAATATACTAGTAAACCTATATTCTTTGTAAGGTTTAAGGTGCAAACTTTGATAAATTTTAAAAAGCATTTTCAAATTGAATTTTCCATCTGGTTATTAGTCTACATAGAAGGCAGTTAGGTTATATTAGATCCTTATATATATTGTTTTCAATTTTATGATTTCATTGACATTTTGAATTGCTAATCTTTTATGGTTTGTCACCTAAAAATGAATACTTTAAAATGGCCATTTGGCATTTTAATATGCTGTAGGTAGTAGATCTTTTCATTTAATAACAGTTAGATCTTTTAATTTAATTTACAAAGTTGATAATACATATTTATTAGCTTTTATAAGAGGGTTTTAATGATTTATGTAGCATAGTAATTTTTTATTTGTGGAAATGACTGATTAATTTCTAATCTTTTAAAAAGTCATATTTGATTTTACTTTTATCATCTGGAGACACGTTTCTATAAAGAGTTTTTGTGCCATTAATCTATTGCTATGAAATAAAAACAGAATTATACATAATAATTTACAAAACAGGTAATAAAAATCTTGATAGTATATTCTTTATTTTTAAAAAGACTGTTGTTGTTTTATCTATCAGCTATACTGTGATTAGTAAAATATATAACTTTCTGTATTGAGTCTATTTACTCTTAAGCAATAGTGATATAATTGGTTTTCTTTTATATTTTCACCACTATCTTGATTTTTTTGTAAGGTGAATTAGCTTGATTTTATATCTTTTATATGAATCAGTTTGCATGTAAATTGAGTCAGCTTTGATTTTAATACTGCTTTCTTGTGAAATATTAATGTTTTTATTAAATCTTTACTACTTCCAGGTATATTGAATGTTATGGATAGATTGTAAAATGAAAATTGGAATTAGTCTAATGTCTTGTCTTGAAGTACATGATGAATTAGAGTGGTTTTCCTCTGTAGCGGGGATGATGTTACCATGGTGAGTGCTTCTGTTGCCATGACATTAGCTTGCATATTTTGATAGGTCTTCAGTTGAAGAAGGGCTCTGTTTCCTGGCAGATTGGAAAAGTGTCATTCTGTCTTTTCCCAAAATGTGTTATTTTTTTTTATTGAAATATACAATAATCTCCAAAGAATTGTAATAGCTAAGAGCCAAGAAAGAAATTACACCTTGCTTATTTTCTTTTCTTTTTTTTTTTCCTGTTCAGCTTTTGGAACACAGCAAAATACTCTTAGCTTGCTTTGTGTAAGGAAGAAAAAGGAGAAAATCATTTTTCTAGTTTTCTTAATAAATAAAATGTTTGCTTTTCCATTGAATTTTGTTGACAAAATAAATAGCTAAAGATGAATAATTTGTTATCAGTCTCAGCTGGATATAAATATATACTGTTACCACACAACTAAGACATTGCTAATGATGATATATTGGTAGCAGCGAAAGGGTAAATAAATGTGATTAAGGACTTCACAAAAATGAAAAAATCAGTGAATTCTAAGAGAGTAAATATATAAAGTACAAAAGTTCTCATATCAGTGATACATTTTAAATAAAATGAATGGGGATATTCTTTCTAGTGATGACTTACATTTAATATAGAAACATTAATGGTAGATATTTTTTGAAATTTTTGTTTTATAGTAGTATATTTTTTTAAAAAGAAACCATATGATCACCTCAATAAATGCTTTCTAAAAATCTTTTAAAAATATTTTTATTGATTTCAGAGAGGAAGGGAGAGGGAAAGAGAGATAGAAACATCAATGAAGAGAGAGTCATTGAACTTCTGCTTCCTGTATGCCCCCTACTTGGGATTAAGCCCACAACTTAGGCATGTGCCCTTGACTGGAATTGAACCCGGGACCCTCCAGTCCTCAGGCCGATGCTCTATCCACTGAGCCATACCAGCTAGGGCTATAGTGGTATATTTTAATTTCTAACTAGATAATACAGAAATTTTAACAAGTAGTAAAAAAATAAAAAGAAAGTCTCCCTCTTCCACTTCTCTTTTCCCTCATTTATCTATTGCTGTTAGTTTAAAATTTATCTCTTTATAGTTTCTTTATGCACTTATAAACAAATACAAATACTTTCATACATTCTTATTCCCATCTTACTTTTCAAGAAAAGTAGCATATTTTGCACTTTGTTTTTCAGAATTTGTCCCAGTCATATTTTTAAATGTATATTTTATTAGTGATACCATTTTTGCATCTGGGGACATATTGGAATCAGCAAAAGATAAGGAGTTATTATTGACATTTCCCAACCCTTATGCTTATGACAATTCAGAATTTTAGAAGGAAATATTTAAAAGCATACATTTTATCAATTTATAATAAAAGTGGATTCTCCTTTTGTTGTCAAAGATTACTGATACCATTAGTAGCTCTTTCTATTGATAGACCAATTCATTTTGTAACAGCTACAAACTGAAATCCTATATAATAAAGAGCTAATAGGCTAATTAGACCGGATGGCGAAACGACCTTCCAGAATGACCAGTGGGCGGGGCCATGGGGCCACGAGGCAGCCGGGCTGCGAGGGCCGAGGCAGCTGGGGCTGCGAGGGCCGAGGCAGCTGGGGCTGCGAGGGCTGAGCCCCTTGCACCAATTTCGTGCTTCAGGCCTCTAGTATTGTATAAATGAGAACATATTTGCACAAACTTTTTTTCCTGCGTCAAAGTATTTTCTTTTTTGTATTAGTTCCATTTATCCTTGGAATAATAAATTAAATATTGGTATTGTTTTCTTGGGGAAGATGGTCTGACTAGGTGAGTGTGATTTTCCCATAATACTCTACATACCAGTAGTAGGAGCATAGACAATTATTTTAGTGATACTATGTAGTACAAATTCGCAAAAAGGAGGTTAATGTAGTTGATGTGTAAAGTAACTAGCCTTCAGATGTTACTTGTATTGAGAGTTGATCACCTAGCAGTAGACTGCTTTTATTTAGACACTAGAGGCCCGGAGCACAAATATATGTGCACTCGGAGGGGGGGGGGCGTCCCTCAGCCCGGCCTGTGCCCTCTCGCAGTCTGGGACCCCTCGGGGGATGACCACCTGCTGGCTTAGGCCTGCTCCCCAGGGGATTGGGCCTAAGCTGGCAATCAGACATCCCTCTGGCAGCCCGGCAGCCCTCAGGGGATGTCCACTTGCCAGTGGGGAGCAGACCTAAGCTGCAGTAGGACATCCTTAGCGCTGCTGAGGAGGCAGGAGAGGCTCCCACTACCACTGCTGTACTGGCAGCCATCAGCCTGGCTTGTGGCTGAGCAGAGCTCCCCTATGTGGGAGCACACTGACCACCAGAGGGCAGCTCCTGCATTGAGCATCTGCCCCCTGGTGGTCAGTGTGTGTCATAGTGACCAGTCATTCCCAGTCTTTCTGCTGTTAGGGTCAGTTTGCATATTACCCTTTTACTATATAGGATAGAGGCCTGGTGCACGGGTGGGGGCCGGCTGGTTTGCCCTGAAGGGTGTCCCAGATCAGGGTGGGGGTCCCGCTTGGGTGCCTGGCCAGCCTGGGTGAGGGGCTGATGGCTGTTTGCAGCTGGTCACACCCCCTTCAGGGTGGGGGTCCCCACTGGGGTGCCTGGCCAGTCTGGGTGAGGGGCTGAGGGCCGTTTTCAGGCTGGCCTGTGACTGAAGCTCCCAGCCTCTCCTTTTTTTCTTTTATTCTGGGATATATTTACCTTCTATAATTGAAACTCTGTTGCCTTCACTGGCGCTCCCAGCTCTGAGGCCGCGGCTGGCTGAAAGCAGGTACCTGGGATTTGTTTGGCTTCTATAATTGAAACTTTGTTGCTTTTGGAGCTGTTGCTTTCGGGCTCAGAGCCGGGCCGCGGCAGGCGGGGAACCTTGGCTTCCTCCATCACTGGAGCAAGCAAACCTTCTGCTCACTTCAGCTGTGTGGCTGCCGGCCGCCATCTTTGTTGGCAGTTAATTTGCATATCGCCCTGATTAGCCCATGGGAAGTGTAGCGGAGGTACGGTTAATTACCCTTTTTGTCTTTTATTAGATAGGATGTGTCTACCTGCGAAGAGGAGAAACTATGAGTTGGCTAGCTTGAAAAGTTAGTGAATTTTATACCAGATGACAGTAGTTTTGGATACTGAGTGAAAGTTAATCCTGGGTTGTGGAATATATTAACTTACCCTTTCATCTGATAAATGTCATCTGTATGTCATATACATTGCTGAGTTTTAGAAATCATAACAATGAATAAAGACAGAGTTCTGCCCTCAAATGGGCTTAGCATTCTGTGAAGAAATTTGGCATAGCAGCAAATTACATTACGGTGTGTAAGGGAAAAGTGTGCAGACTGATGGACTAGGGCAGAGGTCCTCAAACTTTTTAAACAGGGGGCCAGTTCACTGTCCCTCAGACATTCCACACATGCGCACTGCGGGCCCGGGACGAGTCGGCTGCTAAGCAGGACAGGCAGCGGCGGCAAAAACACTCGGCGGGCCAGATAAATGTTTTCGGCGGGCCGCATGTGGCCCGCGGGCCGTAGTTTGAGGACCCCTGGACTAGGGGAAGCATTAGAGTGGACACAGAGAGTAGGGTCAGGGTGCATTGGGAGATTAGGCATATGCTAAAGACAAGACAGGATACCTGGTTCAGGAAGGCTCTCCCTGGTGCCCCAGTGGTAGAGACAGGCTAAATGGTTTAGCTGCTGAAGAAGTTTATTAGGTTTTCTGAGTGCTCTCTTACCAGGAAGCTAGCCAGGCCACTTACCAGTTGCTTTCTCCTCCTACTTACAACTCCACACACAACTAGACTAAGAATAATTAGAAAACAATTGACTTATAATTGGTTTCCTTTGGAACAGTTTTATATTCTCAACTCATGAGATCATCTAACCCAACCTTTTTAGTCTTTAATTATTTGCTTTGGATAAATGATACAGTTTATTTTGATATTGTTGTAGAAAGATTTCTGTGTTACAGTGATTTGGGAACATTTTGGACAAGTCATGACCTTTCTGGTTATCAATTTGTTTTTTATCTATAAAAAGAGGGAATTTACTTCATGCTTTCAGGGCCCTCCATTTTTCTAGTATTTTTACCCAGGTCTAGTAACTAGTCTTGATACTAATGAGGTATTTTCATTTAACTTTCCATTACCCCAATTTCCTAATTGGTTAAATTATAAAATCACTTATAGTTCTATGAAACTACCCAGATACAGAAACCAAAGCTGAATGTTCAGAAGTCTTTGTGTAACTATAGTTTTAACAAATTGTTTCATTAGAAATGTAAGCCACAGGTTTTTTTATATTGAAACAACAGCCAGGACAAATTAATTAGACTTGTGAATGAGATAATAAAAATAGTAATCAATGTATTTTTGAGTAATTTTCCAACTTGAATAAGCCAAGAAGTTTCATCAGTTCTCTAGTAATTTTACTCTCAAATCACAACCTCAGTTTCCATAATTAGCAGGAAAATGTTTTTAAGTAAATGAGAAATGTCAGCAAGCTTTTGAAAGTGGAATTCTCCATCGCGCCCCCTCCCCCAAGCCCCCTGCTTCTTTCCCTGATACCTCTCCCTACTATTTCTACCAAGGATGTGACTTTTCAGAATGGAATTTAAGTGATTGACTTGACGTGTTTTTTTTTAGAATGGCTTTTCCCTCTCTATGTCATCAACAGCATAGAGTAGTGAGCCAACTTAGTCTCAGAAAACTTGATCATACCCCCTCAGCTCAAATACATTCCTGGAACTTTCTTGTAAGCTAATTGTTCTTCAAAATTCAATCCATGCATTTCTCTTATTCAAGAAAACTTTCTTTACCCCTGTCCCACTGATTTTGATGTTTCTCTGTTATACTTACTTAGCAACTCATGTGTTCATTTTTTCACTTCTGTGATATTTGTTGAGGAATAGATTAAAAAGCCTCATGTGGTTCAGCTCATATCTTCTCCAGTTAGTATAGTACCAAGCACATAGTAGATACTTAGTATTGAATGAATGACTCTCCCTCTATATAGGAGGGTATTTATGTTTTGTTTTACACAATAGCTATTTGCTGTTTGTTTCTAAGTGAAACGTAGACAAAAAATCCACTCAAGTCACTAAATCTAGAGTTGTTTTACTCTTCTATTTAGTAGCCTTAATAATTAGAATTTCTTCTGTTTTCTTTAAAACAAAATGCTAGAACAACAACAATAATAAAATTAATATTGTGGTAAGGCCAAGGATCTTTCTTAGCTTCAGGGTGTGATCCTTGTGAAGAAAGCATTATGGTTTTAGTGTAGGGCCTGGAATATGTATTATGTTAAAATATCTGGTCACTTACTAGTGGAAGTTGTAGAGTAGGGCTGCAAAGCATTTTAGGTATTTCTGGTGTAGACGTCCTGTTTTAGGCAAGCAAAATGGTATTACATTTTTACAAGCAAGCTGGATGAAGCCCACATTTTGAACTGCTTAAAATCATGGAGTAGGTAGTTATTAGAGACAAAGAGGAACTAAATATCTTGCTGTTATTGCTATTATTACTGTTATCTTCCTTTACATCAGGGTTTTTCAACTTTGGTAGAATTGACATTTTGAGCTGGATAATTCTTCGTTGTGGCCAGCTGACTGTATGTTGCAGGATGTTTAGAAACATTCCTGGACTCTACCCACTAGATGGCAGTAGCATTCCCTCCCTTCCCCAGTGTGACAACTCAAAATGCCAAATATTCCCTGGAGGGCAAAATTGCCTCTTAGTTGAGAATCATTGCTTTATTCCACAGAATAATATCACTTATGCCTCCATTTTGTTTTCTCTTTATTTTTGTTTTAGAGACTTCTCTTTGGCACATGGCCATTCTCTACCTCTAAAGCCAGGCTCTACTCTTACTTGGTAAACATTTTCCTAAACATTTCTTTGTTGCCTGACATTTGTATTTATTACTTTTTTTTTCATTTATTACATTTTTTATGATAATGGGACATCTCAGGTTATAGTAGTAATTGTCTTTAGACATAACCTATCCCCAATTTTTATTTGAGAGCTCATCTGATAAAATCAGATTTATTTCTGTAGAACTAAGTAAACCGGTTTCGGCTAAATATAGCTTTTATAATTATTTTTATTTAGATATATGCTAGCGAATTTAATAAAATTGAAATGCACTACTCCCTAATTATACATTGGAACATGTAGCTTGAAAGAATGTTTTTGTATCCTTGTTTATATTTGAGCAAGATTCTGCATTTCATTTGATAACTCACATGTACTTATTTTTAAAAGGCTTAAATCCCTGTATTATGTAATATATTTGCCTTTATTATTTTGGAGATTATAAAAAGAGCAATCTTTTTAATAATTGATATACATAATGTTTCATGAATATTGCTAATTTAAATAATTTCATAATCTAAAATAATTCATTTAAAAATAAAGTTAACTATACCTGAGACTAATATTTTGTAGTACATTTTAAACTTTTGCATTTTATTATTTTTATTATTAAGTGTTTATGGAACATTTTACTAGGTATTTCGTAGGCATATAATTAGATAGAATTTTTGCTGAAGTAGAATTTACATTCTAATAGGTGTTTAAATATATTTTAATCATGGAATCTATGTCATTGTTGAATTTACATTCTGTAATTGAGAACTCTAGTATTTTAAAAATATACTTTTCTAACATTTTTATACATTTTATTAATTTTCATAAATGTGTTTTCAAATTCCCAATCAAGTCCAGAATTTCAAATTAAAATAAATGATTTAATGTGCTGTGAGAAGAGGAATGACTAAAGTTTCTGAATTATTGCTTATTTGAACAGAAGAGTTGGTTGGTACATGCTGTATTTTTTTTTTACATGCTGTATTTTCATTAGTCAAGATGGAATCTTGATTTCCAGAGAGAAGAATGTAAAAGATATTTAACATTTATTGTACAAATAATATCACATATTAAAATTATTTTAGGGTTTGTTAGTTACCTATTACAAAGTATTTTAAAACTATACAATCATTAATCTTTCCTTAATTTCGTAACTTAGATTAGTAGTGGTTTCTAAGTGGTCTCATATGCATTGTCAGAAGTAAATAAGGAACAGAAGTAAATGATGGTTGTGTGTAAGTATGACATTCCCTTGGCAGAGGTTGTGAGTGGGGTCGGGGTGGGACAGTTACACTCCTTTCTCCCCTTACTCTTTTCCCCCCTCACTACCATCATGAACCACTCTTATTAAAGGTCTGTGACATTTCTGTCAGGTACACTTTTTAAGAAAAAAAGACAATTTTTTCAGATTCTTTTCATTAATAGGTTGACAATTAGAAAAGTTTTCAATTTTAGCATTTATAAAAAAATTATATTAAGCAAGTCTAAGATTTATTTGTGATCATCCTGAAGTATATATGTTACCTAAAAGAATCTTTTAGGGTAAAAACTTTCATTGAAATATATTTTTGATTTTATATTCATTCATGTTTAAACATAAGACGTAGGGGAAAATAGCATATATTATGTTCTTAAATTTGCTACTGATATCTTTCCTATCAACTCCAGTGATTTGTCTTTTTTAGCAAAACTAAAGTTATACTAAATTTGTCATTATATGGACTTCTATTTGAAATAAGTGATCCTGTGACTAGGGTTTATGCATTTTTTCCTCAAAATTATAAAAATCTGTTAGAATGTAGTTTGACTTGTATATTTTAAGAATGTATTAGTAATGAGAACACTTAGTAGTTTTTCCTTCCTTAATATCCTTTTCATAATATGGTCCCACTCCCCGTAATGCCCTAGCTGAATCAACGTACTTGCTTCTCCTTCAGTAGATCCTATATTTTCCTACTCCTATGTTTTGCACATATTTACTTCATGCTGCAAGTGTGCATGAGTGAATATTCTTTAAGGCTTATAGGATTTACTCTTCTATAGTCAGTCCTTAAGCCACACAAATAAAGTATTTTCTTTGTACTATGTTTCTAGAATACATTTTAAACATTTTTTCCTTTAGTCTCTTTAATTATATAGACAGTTTATACAGCCATTTCCACTATTTCCAAAATTTTACATCACACCAAACAGAAATTCTCTAACCATTAAGCAATAACTCTTCTCCCTTCCTACCCCCCAGCTCCTTAGGTTTCTAATCTACTTTCTATCACTGTGAATTTGTCTATTCTGGGTATTTCTTATAAGTGGACTCATACAACTTTTGTCCTTTTGTGTCTGACTTATTTCACTTAGCATAATGTTTTTAGGATCTATTCATTTTGTAGCTTATATCAGAACTTCATTCCTTTTTATGGCTGAATATTATTCTATTGTATGTATATACCACAATTTATCTATTTATATGATGATGGAAATGTAGGTTGTTTTCACCTTTCGACTTGTAAATAATGCTGCAGTGAATATAAGCATGTAAATATCATTTTCAGTTTTTTTGGATGTGTACTTAAGAGTGGGGTTGTGCTGAATCCCAGGGTAATTTTATGTTTAACTTTCTGAGGAACCATCAAACTGTTACCCAGAGTGGCTGCATCATTATATATTCCTTACAGCAAAGTATGTGGCTTCTAATTTCGCCACATCCTCTCCAATACTTGTTATTTTCCTTTTTTTTTTTTTTTAAAAAAAAATGATAGCCTCCCTAGCAGGTTTGAAGTGGTAGCTTATTGTGGTTTTGATTTGCATTTTTTGCATTTCCCTCCTGGCTAATGATAGTGAGCATCTTTTCATGTGCTTATTGGCCATTTGTATATCTTCTGGGGAGAAAAGTCTATTCAAGTTCTGTGACAGTTGTTTAATTGGGTTGTTTGTCTTTTTGTTGTTGAGTTTTATAAATTCTTTATTTTAGATATTAAGGTCTTAGGAGATATCTGATTTACATATATTTTCCCTAATTCTATAGGTTGCCTTTTCACTTTTTTGATAATGTCTTGTGATGCACAAAAGTTTTTAAAATTTTGATGAAGTACAATTTATCTTTTTTAAAACATCTACTCATGCTTTTAGTGTCATATCTCAGAATCTACTGCCAAACTCAAGATTATGAAAATTTACCCCTGTGTTCTTCTAGGAGTTTTGTGGTTTTAGCTGTTGTATTTAGGTTGTTAGTCCATTTTTAGTTAATTTTTGTATAGGTGGGAGGTAGGGATCCAACTTCATTCGTTTTGCATGTGGAAACCCAGCTGTTTCGGCATCATTTATTGAAGAGAGTAGTCTCTCTTTCCATTTAATGGACTTAGGACTCCTGTTAAAAAATCAATTGGCTATCCACATATGGGTTTATTTCTGTACTCTCAATTCTTTTCCATTGGTCTGTATGTCTATCCTATGTCAGTAACTCTATTTTGATTATTGTAGCCTTGTACTAAATTTTGAAATTGGGAACTGTGAGTCCTCCAACTTTGTTCCTTTTTCAAGATTGTTTTGACTCTTGAGGGCCTCTTGCAACTCCATATGAAATTGAGGATCAGCTTTTCTATTTCTGCAAAAAAGGCTGTTAGAATGTTGATAGGGATTGCATTGAATCTGTAGATGGCTTTGGGTAGTATTGACATCTTAGAAATATTAAGTATCCCTAAATTGCTGTTCTGAGATCAGTTCCAATGTGGGACAGGGGTTTTCTCTGCACCAACAAGCAATTCTTTGACACCATCTACCCAGAGATAGCATCAAATTCCACAGGTTGAGGTCTCAGTCCTGTAAGACTGCCCACACTTCACTTCAGACATCAGTCTCATGCTCAGGCTGTAGATTGGAAGTTCTAATGACTTAGACTTTAGTTGCCAGTTATAAGTCCAGGTTGTTTCCTGTACTTCCTAGCAACTGGCCATAAATCAGAGGTTCCTAATGTTTGTTTAGTTTGTTAGAGTGGATCACAGTTAAGAGAAACACTTAACTTACTAAATTAGGGGTTTAATGTAAAAGGAACAGCCAGAAGGAAGAGATGCATAGGGCAAGGTATGGGGAAGGGGCATGGAGCTTCTATGTCTTCTCTAGCCATGCTACTCTCCTCTGGTCTCCACGTGTCCACTAACTTGGATTGTTTTTTGACAGAAGCTTTATTACACAGGATTGATTAAATTATTACCTGTAGGCCATGGATCCAGCCTCCAGCCCTTCTTCCCTCCCCTGAATTCAGGAGGGTGGGACTGAAAGTTCAAACCCTCTAATCACAAGGTGTCCATCAGCCCCTATTCTTAGATGTTTAAAAAATCCTCACGAACATAAGAAAAGAACTTTATTACTCTCATCATTTAGGGAATTCCAAGGGTTTTAGGAGCTCTGTGTCAGAAAGAGGGAGGAGGACCATAATTATTTCCTATTATTAATCACAATATCATACTTCCTGTGTATGAACATGGGATATCTTTCTATTTTCAGGTCTTTATCCCTTTCAGTAATGTTTTACACTTTTCTTCATACAAATCATTCACTTCCTTGATTAAATTAATTCCTAAGTATATTGTGCTTTTAGCTGCTATTGTAAAAGGAATTGCTTTCTTAATTTATTTCTTGGATTATTGATTGCTATTTTATAGAAACTTGACTGATATTTTATGTTGATAATACCACAAAAAAATGAAATTATTAGAAATTATTTAACAAAAGTTGTGTAAGAACTGTATATTGAAAACTATCAAACATTGCTAAAAGTTAGGAAGGCCTAAATAAATAGATTTGCAGTGTTCATGAATTGGAATAATCAATATTAAGATGTTATTTCTCCCCTAATTGACCTATTGATTCAGTGTAATCCTAATTAAAATCCTAGTAGACTTATTTTTCATAGAAATTGACAAGCTGATTTAAAATTTATGTGGAAATATAAATGCTACATTAGGTAAGAGAGTTTGGAAAAAGAAGAACAAAGTTTGAGGAATAAATAATCTGGTTTCAAAACGTATAAAGCTACAGTAGTTGAGCTAGTGTGTTGCTAGCAGGAAGAAGGGCCTGTTTATCAATGCAGTGCACTGGTGAGAATAGAGATAGCTCTGTATCTATAAATAATTGGTTTTGACAGTGGTGCCAAGGCACCTCAGTGAGGAAAGGATAATCTTTTCAACAACTGGTGCTGGATCAATTGGATATCCATCTGTCTGTCAAACTGAACCTAGTCCTTATTTCACACCATATAAATAAGTTAACCTCAAATGGATTGCATACCTTAACATAAAAACTAAAACTATAAAATTTCTCTAAGAAAACATAGAAGATTACAGTAAAGATTCCTTAAAGAGGGCTCAGAAAGCACAAATTACAAAAATTGATGATTTTGAAAAGATGCTCAACATTACTAATCATTAGGGAAATGCAAATCAGAAGCAGTGAGCTATCACCTCATACCTGTCAGGTCACCTCATACCTGTCAGGATGGTCATTATCAAAAAGTCAAAAGATAAATGTTGGTGAGGATGTGGAAGCAAAGGAATGTGCACTGTTGGTAGGAATGTAAATTGATACAGCTATTATGAAAAACAGTATGAAGGTTTCTCAATTAAAAAATAGAATTACCATATAACCCAGCAATACCACTCCTCAGTATATATCCAAAAGAAAGAAAACGAGTATCTTGGAAAAGTATCTGCATTCCCATGTTTATTGTAGCATTATTCACAGTGCCAAAATATTGAAACAATCCAAGTGCACATCAACAGATGAATGGATAAAGGAAAATCGTGTGTATGCGCACGCGCATACACACACACACAATGGAATATTATTCAGCCTTAAAAAAGAAATCCTGCCACTTACAACAATATGGATGAACTTTGAATACATTATGCTAAGTGAAATAAGCCAGACACAGAAAGACAGATATCCCATAGTCTCACATATACGTGGAATCATAAAAAAAAAAAGAAAAGTCAAACTAAGAGAATAGAATGGTGGTTACCAGAGGCTGGGAGATGGGGGAAAACGGGAGATATTGATTAAAGGGTAAAAACTTTTCAGTTTTGAGATGAGTAAGTTCTGGAGATCTAATGTATAGCATGGTGACTATAATTAATAGTGATAATATATACTTGGTAAGAAAGTAGATTTTCAATGTTCTTACTACCAAAAGGAAAAAAAAAGCACTATGTGACAAGATGGATATGTTAGTTAACTTGATTGTGGTGATTATTTCACAGTGTATACATATGTCAAAACATGTTGTTCACCTTAAATTCTTACTTCTCAATTATACCTCAATAAGGCTGGAAGAAAAATTATTTTTATTTCATTAAAATAAACAATAACTTTATTCTTCAAAAGAGATTGTTATGAAAATGAAAAGGCAAGATAAAGACTGGTAGAAAATATTTGCAGTACATGTATTCAACCAAGACTGCTTATCTAGAGTATATAAACAACTTTTGCAAGTGAGTAATGAGATTACCCAGTAAGAACAAGGATAAATTTGAACAGACTCTACACCCAAGAACATACACAGATAGCAAGTAATCAAATTAAAGATCTTCAACATCTTTGGTGATTAAAATGCTATGTAGCATATTTTGGTGTTGGTTTACATAATTATATCCATTTTGCTAATTTCATTGGTTAATTTTATTATAAATGAGCCTACAGTGGAGTTAAACATAAAAAAACCCAAAAGTTTAAAAATGATGAAACTTACTGTAAGCCATAGAAAAATTAGAAAGAATAACAAGTTTCGTTCTTTTTCTGGACTTTCACAAAAAAGGGTCTACATACTTTGGCAGGAAAATTGGAAAGGCCATCAATAAGAAGGTAGATATCTAGCTTTACTCATCAGTTGAACATAACAAAAATTATATTTGGAAAAGAATAGTAATTTTGCTTATTAAAAAGTAACATACTACATTGAATAAGTCAAGTGTTAATTTCTTATCTTCTTTTTAACTATTATCATTTCAATTCTCTTTAGAAATACAGACCTGGTCGATGTGATGATATTTTAAAATGGAAGCCTCCCAGTCTGAATTCTGTGGATTTTCGCCTAAAGATAACAAGAATGGGAGGAGAAGGGTAAATATGCACCTTTGTTCCCCCACCATTTTTATGTGAACTACTACTAGTTGTTTAAGGCTACATTGTTTACTCGACATTTTACATATACTTTACAAAAAATTAAAATGCTATATTTTACAATATCCTTTATACACATATCTATACATCTACCTCATTTTCACAGATTTCTTCTTTGACCTATTACAGTTAACATTTTGTAGCATCCTTTTATTTTTTTTTTAAATAAATCTTTATTGTTCAGATTATTACAGTTGTTCCTCTTTTTCCCCCCCATAGCTCCCTTCCACCCGGTTCCCACCCCACGCTATGCCCTTACCCCCCCCCCCCACCCCCACTGTCCTCGTCCACAGGTGTATGATTTTTGTACTGTCTCTTCCCTCACCCCACACCCCCTTCCCCCTGAGAATTGTCAGTCCACTCCTTTCTATGCCCCTGCTTCTATTATATTCACCAGTTTATTCTGTTCGTCAGATTTTGTATTCACTTGATTTTTAGATTCATTTGTTGATAGATATGTATTTGTTGTTACTTTGTTGTTCATAATTTTTATCTTTACCTTTTTCTTCTTCCTCCCCTTCTTTAAGAATACTCTTCAGCATTTCATATAATACTGGTTTGGTGGTGATGAACTCCTTTAGCTTTTCCTTATCTGTGAAGCTCTTTATCTGACTTTCAATTCTAAATGATAGCTTTGCTGGGTAGAGTAGTAATCTTGGTTGTAGATTCTTGCTATTTATCACTTTGAATATTTCTTGCCACTCCCTTCTGGCCTGCATAGTTTCTGTTGAGAAATCAGCTGACAGTCGTATAGGTACTCCCTTGTAGGTAACTAACTGTTTTTCTCTTGCTGCTTTTTAGATTCTCTCTTTGTCTTTTGCCCTTGGCATTTTAATTATGATGTGTCTTGGTGTGGTCCTCTTTGGATTCCTCTTGTTTGGGGCTCTCTGCGCTTCCTGGACTTGTAAATCATAATGTTAATTTAGTTTTAATTTTTTCATTTATTGGTTAATCTTTTTTTAAATGACTTCATTGCTTTATTTCACCTTGTTTCTAAAATTTTATTATATATTGTGTAAGTAAATACATAATAGCAACATAATAAATGTTTAATCAATGAAATCATAAAGAGAAAGTAAGATGACACTGGCAGATAGATTAAAAGTTTACCCATGCATGCTATGAAATCCTTTTTACTTGCCAAAGGTAAACCATATATTTGCTTTTTTTGTAGCTAATGGAATGAAGGATATGTGATCAGTTACATGAATCCAAATGCCAGAAGATTATCTCTTAAGTGACTGTGCATTTTTGAATAAAGATTACTTTGCATTGTATTGACTCTTAAGTAAAAGAGGGAGTTTAATAAATCACATAGGTGTCAGTTTTAAAGAAAGAGAGTATTTAATACTTTACATACTTAAATAAGAGTTTGTGACTTAATAAGAAAGTACAGTTTAGTCAGAACAATTATGTGGGACCCCAAATGGTGTTTAGGTATCTTGCTCTGTTTGTGACAGGGGAAGACGCCCCAACCCCCTGATCAGCCCTGCTCTGTGCCTGATACGGGGGAGCTCCCCAACCCCCTGATCGCCTTGCGGCTCTGTGTGTGACAGGGTGCGGCGGCACAACCCCCTGATCGGCCCTGCTCTGTGGGTGATAGAGGGCGGCGCCCCAATCCCCCCCTCCCCCCCATGGGCCCTGCTCTGTGTGTGACGGGGTAGAGCCATAACCTCCCCATCGGTCCTGCCCTGAGTGTGACAGGGTGCGGTGCCCCAACCCCCTGATCTGCCCTGCTCTGTGTGTGACAGGGGGGAGCTCCCCAATCCCCTTATCGGCCCTGCTCTGTGTGTGACAGGGGGGAGCTCCCCAATCCCCTTATCGGCCCTGCTCTGTGCATGACAGAGTACGGAGCCCCAACCCCCTGATGGGCCCTGCTCTGTGCGTGACAGGGGGTGGCGCCGCAACCTCCCCATCGACCCTGCCTTGAGTGTGATAGGGAGCGGTGCCCCAACCCCCCAATCGGCCCTACCCTGAGCGTGACTGAGGGTGGCATTGCAACCTCCCGATCTGCCCTGCTCTGTGCATGACCGGGGGCGGCGCCCCAACTCCCGAATCGGCCCTGCTCTGAGCCCGACCAGGGGCTGCACCTAGGGATTGGGCCTGCCCTCTGCCACCTGGGAGCAGGCCTAAGCCAGCAGGTCGTTATCTCCCAAGGGGTCCCAGACTGCGAGAGGGCACAGGCCCGGCTGAGCGACCCCCCTCCCCCTGGAGTGCACAAATTTTTGTGCACCGGGCCTCTAGTATTTATAATATTTAAACTGTATACACCTTTGTGTGTTTTTATTGATTATTTTCATCGAGTTTTGAAAAATCATTTGTTTTGCTTTTTACAGATAATTCTTAGTAGTACTTAAAAGCTACATGTGGCTAAATGTAGAATGTCCATTTTTTTACCAAGCAAAAATGATAATATTAATATTTTTCCTACAATTGTCGATTGCTATTAAGTGTCATAAAATGTAATTCAGTTTACTAGTTTGGCATCTAGCTTTGCTTTTATTCTTAGTATGTTTTTAAAATATGTTTTGTTCTTTGGAAATAAGACTTTAAGTGAAGTGGTATTTCCAAATGGCCATTGGACTCCTTACTTCAGTAATGGGTCCCTTAATTTGTGTGGATTTTCTCATCTTCTGTCTTAACATGTTTCTTACTAAGGCATGTAACAGCTTTTTTTTTTTTTAATATATTTTTTATTGATTTTTTTACAGAGAGGAAGGGAGAGGGATAGAGAGTTAGAAACATCGATGAGAGAGAAACATTAATCAGCTGCCTCCTGCACACCCCCTATTGCGGATGTGCCCACAACCAAGTACACGCCCCTGACCGGAATCGAACCTCGGACCCTTCAGTCCGCAGGCCGATGCTCTATCCACTGAGCCAAACCAGTTAGGCCATGTAACAGCTTTATACGTCCTCCTCATCACTTCCAGTAAGCCTGAGTCTAAAGTCATCAGCATTGTGGATCAGTATTTTGTTCTGTGTAATGTCAAAGTGACCACTATCTCTGAAAATATAAAAAAGACAGATAATAAGAAGTGGTAAGGATATGAAGAAATTGGAGCCTTCAGCCACTCTGGCAGTTCCTCAGATTGTTAAAGATAGGCTTACCATATGACCAAGCAATTCTACTCTCAGGTAAATATCCAAGAGAAATGAAAACATATGTCAACAGAAAAATGTATACATGATTCTTCTTAGCAACATTTTTCATAATAGCAAAAGTTGGAAACATCCCAAATATCTACCAACTGACAAATGGGTAAACATGCAAACAAAATAGCTCTTTTATTCACCAGACTAGTGTAGTGGATCCTATTATGTAAAGGGGTTCTGGAATTTTATAATTTGGATTTTAGTTCTAGATCTGCCAACCTTTACTTAGGTTACTTAATCTCTGTGTTGCTTCTTTCTACAACTGTTTAATATGGATAATAGAAGTGCCTATCTCTTGTGGGAATTTAATGAGAATACATAAAACATTTAGACCACTGCATGTTGCATAACAACTACTAAATACATATTAATTATTAAGAAAAATGACCACTGTCTTTGTGGATTATACTGGGGCAGAGAGTGGGAGAGTTGATGTTGAGAGTGTAAATTGGTGCAGGTATACGGCCATGAGGTATACTATTAATCATGCCAGGCAAAGGCAGATATCTTCTGACAATACCTCAGTTGGTATAGAGACAAAAGTATTTGCCACCTTGTAGTTGTGTATAAGATTTCAAGTTGTGTTGATTTGCTTCATTAAAGATGAAGCACATCTGAAACAGCAGCTATAAATTGATCTCACAACCTGATTAAATTTGTGATAATTCATAATCATTCTTCATGATCTCCCACCTTCTGTATAGGCTAAAGAGGTAAATTGAATGGATGTGTGTTCAATATGATCACTCTGGCATCTATTTAAGTCTTTGATGGTGGCACTAATCTCTGCACCTCTCTTGCGGGTGAGGATGTATTATTACTTTTGCTTTACATCCTTGGCAGGGAGTACAAGCTAGGAGCTTTCATTTGGCTTTTCCTAGCAAAATGCTGCCTACTCCATGGGTCAGAAATTCTCCCAGTTGCCAAGTATTTCTCCTCCAGTTATACATTCAGGAACCAGAAAATAACCACAGGTTATAGCCATAAACATACCGTCCCACTTAGTTTTAACCTTGAGCCAGAAACGCATTTATGACCTGGTCACCCTAAACTCTTTGACTGACAGACCATGCTGGCATTTTGGGTCCTTGGCAATTAGTGTCTGTTTAAAGTTAGTATCTGGTAATCTCTGGGAAGTTTGAGTAGTCCCTTTTTCCAGGGTACCATCACTCTAGCAAATGCTGATGGTCCTTTGAACAACTGGAGGGAAATTTTTAGCACATTTTTGGTGTAAAAGGCCAGATAGTAATTATAGGGTTTGCTGGCCATATAGTCTTTGTTTCAACTACTGGACTCCACCAATCTAGTGCAAAATGTATATAGACAATATGTGAATGAATAAGCGTGGCTGTGTTCCAATAAAACTTTACTTACAGAAATGTGTCAGGTGAGATATGGTCTGTGGGCTGTAATTTGCCAACAGCAAATTTATACAATAATCCTTGTTTATACTTGTGGCAGTGTTTCAAGGTCCTTTTTCAAGGGGACTTGGCCTCTTTTCCTTCTGTCAAGGGGCTCAGATCTTAACAAAATCAGGTTGCATTTGAAGTTGAGAAAGGTTAGCTTAATAGTAAGCATGACAAAATATGTAGAATCGACTACATAATTTTACATTACCTTCTATTGAAAATAATATGAAATAAAAAGTCCTCTTAAACTCTGCTGACTAGAGTTTGTTTTTTTTTTCTTTTGCTCAGGTTTATTTAAAAGATAGAATGGTGAATTTTATTTCTCATGCTTATTTGAACTGGCATTATTATTTTTAAGAAAGAAATTATAGTGGTAAAATATCTAGAGTGTTGAAAAAAATGTTCTTGCATAAGAAAAGATTGAGTCAGCAAGAATATAGCTAATAAAAACTTCATGGGGGAAAAGTCTTACTTCTCTGAGCAAAGCCTTTTTCTTTTTTTCTCCCTCTGCCTCTATTTTGGAATGAAATGTTTGACTCTTATTTATACTTACATTTTATTAAAAATTATTTTAAATAAGTGAAACTAGAGATAAAACACCAATGTAACCAATATTATTATGTATTACTTGAGGCCCGGTACATGAAGTTCGTGCACTCAGCCCAGCCTGCACCCTCTCCCTCAGCCCAGCCTGCACCCTCTCCAGGACTGCTGGCTCCTAACCGCTCCCCTGCCGGCCTGATTGACGCCTAACTGCTCCCCCACCAGCCCGATCGCCCCCAACTGCTCTCCCCCACCGGCCCAATTGCTCCCAACTGCTCTCACCTGCCGGCCCGATTGCTCCCAACTGCTCTCCCCCGCCGGCCCAATTGCTCCCAACTGCTCTCACCTGCCGACCCGATTGCTCCCAACTGCTCTCCCCCGCCGGCCTGATCGCCCACAACTGCCCTCCCTTGCCAGCCATCTTGTGGTGGCCATCTTGTGACAACGTGGGAGCGGCCATCTAGTGATGACATGGGTGCAGTCATCTTGTGGCCATCTTGTGACAATGTGGGGGAGGCCAGGTCAAACAAGTCTTTTTTAGTGATTTTTTTTACAGTGCTTTGGGTTTAGAATTTCTCTTATAGCTATGCATGATTTATTTCAAGAATATTTATTTTTTGGGGGGAGGGTCTTAAACGTTTCCAGTTATTCTGTCCTTATCTAATTTAAATTTAACAGCATTTATATATTACAAGATTCATTTTTTCTTTTCCTTCATTTTCACTTTCTTGTTCAGATTCATTTGTTCTTTGGATAGTAATTTCTTTTTTTTTTTCTTTTTCTCCCCCCCCCCTCTTTTTTTTTCTTTTTCTTTTTTTTTCTCAGATGTTTCTTTCTAATGAATTGACCATTACATTTCCTAAGTTCTGAAATGGCCAACAGACCATAGAAAGACATTTCTTTAGGCTCCTGCTTGAAACTGGATAGTAATTTCTTAAGTATTTTTCTCAGATGGAGCCACATAGGTTATTACTTTGAATTTTTGCATATCTGCAAATATCTTTTTCTTGACAGGTTAATATGTCTTACCTGAGTATAGAATTCTTGAGGTGCAGTTGTTTTCTCTTTTTTTATTGCCTTTTGGCTCCAGTGATAAAGATGAGAAATCTAGTGTCAGTTTGGTGTTTTTTGTAGTTTTTTTAATCTCTTTTTGGGTTACCTTGATCTTATTTTTCTTTATTGGCTTACTAGAGGCCCAGTGCACAAAATTCATGCACTGGTAGGGTCTCTAGCAGCTGCTAGCTGCGGGCTGGATACTCCCTCCCTTCCCCTGGCCGGCCCTGCCCCCTGGTCGAACTCCCAAACGAACTTCTGGTCGAGGGGACAGTTTGCATACTACAGTTTTATTATATAGGATTGGGGATCAAGTCTGGTTGTTGGAGTGCTGTGAATGGTGGCAGTCCACACAAGACGGAAAAATAGGTGTTCTTTATCTCGGTGCATGAGTTAGGTAGAAGCTTCCAGGTTCCTGCAATAAACAACTGGGGAAAGCCGCCCTGCAGTGCTTGCTCTGTACATTCTCCCATCTCAGAGCTCAGACATTTCAGCCTTAGCTCCTAGCAGGCCAGGAAGGTTAGGCTCCTCACCTGGTCCAATGTTCACCTTATCTTTAGGATTTTCACAGGTTTTTGCGGGGTGTGCTCTTCCCAGAATTTGCTAATTTTTAGTCTTCATCTTGGGGCTCTTTCTCTAGGCCATGGAGGAGAAAACCACAAATCACTTCTCTTGCTAGGGAGCCCTTAATTCCCAATCTAATTCCCAATATGATGACATTCTGAGGTAAACCTTTGGGAGGTTTTACCCTCAGAAGACAGTTGGCTTAAAAAGCTGCTAATTTGGAGTTCCATATAAGGAATCAGACATATTTAAATCATCACCTTCCTAAGACCCTTAATCTTTTCAATGTTCAAAGTAGTCTTTTTCTTATGGTGTTTTTTTTTTTTTACTTTCATTATTTGTTTATTTTTGTTTTTTATTTAATTTCTTGTTTTATAAATTTTGATCACAAAAATGTTCCTGAACAATCCTTCTCCCTTCCCCTTCCCCCGGAAGTCAGCTGGACTGCTATAACAATACCATAGACCTGGGTGGCTTAACAAACATGTATTTCCCACAGCCTGGGGGCTGAAAGTCTCAGGTCAGCGTGGCAGCCTGGCTGGGTTCTGGGAAAGGGCCTCTTCTGGATTGCTCACTTCTCATTGTATCCTTACATGGCGGAGAAAGAGCTCTGGCTTTCTGACCCCTTCCTATAAGGGCACTAAACTTATTCATGAGGGTAAAACCTCTCAAAGGTTTACCTCAGAATGCCATCACATTGGGAATTAGATTTCAACATAAGAACTTTGAGAACCTAAACATCCACTCCGTAACAGAAGGAGTAGAGATTTTCCTTGTGGTCTAATAGTATATGTGCTATTTTAACTTATCTTGTCATCATCCTTAAGTTTGTCAAAGGCCTTTTAAACCCATATTCTCCTACAGTCCTGACCTAGAGTGAGACTGTCTTTTGAGCCTCCTGTGTATAAGACAAGAGATTCAGTATGCTCTTCAGTCATTCGCCTGCTTCTCTTGCTCTCTGTCAGTATAAGTTGTGACTTTGATATAAGTAATGTGCATTGTGTTTTTATTTTTTCTTTACATATATTTCAAACATTTTGTTGGAATTTGTTTTAATTATAAAATCAGATTTTTAACAATTATTTAAACTCATCCCTATTTTAACTGGCTCTGGTGCTTATTGATTCCTTGACTTTATTTTTTCCCCCCAGAAATTTTCTCTCAGTTCAAGTATATTTTCACATAATGTTTTTAACAAGTATGCTTATGTAGTAGTTTTTCATGACCAGAAATCTTTTTGTTACGGATTAATTTGCAAAAAAAGTATTACCTTAATGTTGGGGGGAAATAAAAGGTGACATTACAATAGCTGTCATGGATTTATGTATTTATTAACATTGTAAAAATTACTAATGCTGTTATTGCTATTTATTTTTTTCTAAGAAACTTTTTTTTAGATGTATAAGAAACATGTTTGCTTTTAGAATTTTTATAATGTCTTTAGATCATCAGAAACCTATATATTGTCCTTGAAAAATAGAGATTTCCTAAGTTTGTATTGTATTCATAAAGGGGAGTTATTTTCTGTGATATTACATTAGTCTACTGCAGAAACATTTGTTTAAATTAAATTATTATTAAGCCTTAGTAAAATGAAACACTTATGTTGTAGTCCAGTGGCCTATATCTGATATAATTATGGATGGAATTTTTTAAATTAGCAATTTGTTACAGTTTGTTGTGTTAGGATTGGCCTGAGGTGCTTATGAAGTTACCACGTATTTATTGCTAAACACTGTACATTCAAATTTTTGTTTATATCTTAAGGGTAAAAAGAGGAAAGATTTGAGCAACTGTGCATTTCTCAGTTAAAATCAATTATGGAATAAATTAACTAGCTTTGATTATTAAAATAATTGCAAAAAAATTAGTAATAAAATTACATTCTTTTAACTTTCACAGTCTGTTTTGAACCAAGCCATTTAATTTGGTTTAAAGAGTTAATTATGGCAGCAGGATATTTAATATCCTCTAGCATATGACAGCTTCAAAATATAAATATGGTAATTTATTGTAAAAAGAAAGCTAGGGCACATCATTGTTAAGGCAGTCCTTTTATCTCTAGAAAATGGAACTCATATTAAGCTTTGAATCTCATGGGAGAAAATATGGGGGGAGGGTATAGGGGGAGCTTATCTTGTTCTTTGTGTTCATCAGAAAAGTATCTTAGCAAACTGGACTTCCAAGTGTTAAATAATGGGATAGTATGAACAATTATGATCCAAGGTTTTTTGCAAAGCTACATATAGTAGTGGTACTAGTGGTTGATTTCAATATTTAATTTTATTACATTGGCACCTATTATTACCTTTGTTTTAAAAATTATAAATTGTAGGAAATGCATATCACTGTGTAGCAGCAATTTAAGCTTTATGTTTTCTAAATGCACATATACTATATCATCATTGTCCAATGTAAACACTGCAGATTTAACAATTGTATTTATAATAAATTGCCACCTTATATTCTTTTAATTAGAAACCTCCATAAACTGGAAATTTTCTATATCTACAGCTCAAAGATACTTCATGTTTATATTGATACACCGAAGCCATTGCAAGTATCAGGCAGGTTTTTAGTCATCAAAGGAAGTCTAGATTATGTAGCTTTTTATAAATGTACATTATATTTTCATTTGAATTATTTGAAAATTGATCATTTAAATTATATGTAAGTATCAAGAATATTTTTACTGACCATTATACAATTTTATGAGCTACTCAAATATCAAATTTACCCCTTATGGGTACTACTGTAATTTTTATAAGTAGAGCTGGAATATGTATTATTTAAATTTAAAAATTGCTTGGGCGTCTGAATATGGGTTTATTTGAGAGAGTATCGGCCATATTACATAGTCCCAAGGGATTTTAGAATAAATTAACTGTAAATTACATGAATTCATTACTAAGAAACAAAGACCTTTATTCATCTTTTTCAGGATCTAATTTATAAAAATAATCACTACCCTACTTGTCTTCCATTTACTTTTTAGATTTTCAGCATAGTAAGAAGCAGTGCTAGTTATAACTGATTAATCACTATTCGCTAAGCATTTATTGAAAACCATTATGTGCAAACTAGGATGGTAGGTGCTGGGGATAAAAAGATGGATAAGTCCTACTCTGAAGATATAAGTAGCTTGAGTGAGGAGACAGATATACTAGTAAACACCAGAGTGACAAGTGCTGTACTGTCAGTGTGAATAAAATACTCCAGGAGCCCAGACAATCTTATATTACATATAAAAATATTTTAATTGTCAGTTATAGCACTAAGAAGTTTCCAAAGAAAATGGTTTATTTGAATAGAGGTTTGTAAATACATAGGGATGGCATTCAAGACATAAAATATAATCTGAAAGAGGTTATGAAATCACATGCAACATTTATTGAATAACTAGAGTTTACCGTATGGCACTGGAGGTTGGAATAAATAGGCCAGAACCAGATTGCAATAGATCAAGAGTAAAGAGTATCAAGAGTAAAGCCAGAGTAAATAATTAGGACTAACTTGTAGAGTTAGTGAAGATTATAAAAAGAATTGATATTTATATTTTAGAAAATAACTGGCTAGAAGATAGAGGTTGCCAAAATATTCCAATCAGTTTCACAAGCCAGAAACCTGCTAAGTTATCTTTGTCTCCCTTGTCTGGTTATCCAGTGAAATTCTGTCAGTTTTACATCCTAGATACTGCTTAAAATTTTGACATTCCCTTGTTCCATAGACATGATTAAACTAGCATTATATTACCCGAACTACTCCAGTAGTCTGTAACTAGTCCTACTGTGCTACCCTTTTTTCTCATCTAGTACATTGTTTGACAATATTTAGTAGGCATTACTAGAATGCCTTTTTAGTTCCTGTTTGTCTAGTTAGTGTAGGTTGAATTGTGTCCTTCGGAAAGGTAAGATGAATGCTCTGGCACCTGTGGTTGTGACCCTGCTGGGAAATAGGGTCTTTGCAGATGTAATTAAAGTGTAAGTTAAGATGAGGTCATACTGGAGTTGGGTGAGCCCCTTAGTCCAGTATGACTGGGGTAATAAAAGGAGATCATAGAGGAAAAGAGATACAGAGATGCATGAGGAGAGAATGCTGTGGGTGATGGAGGCAAAGATTGAAGTGCTGCAACTATAAGCCAAGGAATGCCAAGGATTGCCGGCAAACCACCAGAAGTTAGGAATAGGCAAGAAAAGATTCTCTGAGCAGGTTTCAGAGGGAGCATGGCCCTGTCAACATCTTGATTTCAGACTTCTAGCCTCTAGAACTGTGAGACAATACATTTCTGTTGTTTTAAGCCACCCCATTTGTGGTACATATTTTGTTAGAGAAGCCTTAGGAACCTAATACACCTGGTATATATAGTTTTATCCTTTAATCTCTTTCCTTATATTTTAGGTTTATCTCTGTAAATAGTATTTAACTAGGTTTATTATTTTTTAGTTGTGCTTTACCAGTATCTTTGATATGGAATATTTTGTTTATTTGTACTTAATTTTATTCATATATATGAATTTTTTTTGCCATCTTATTTTGTGTTATTTGTCCTATGTTTTCTATACTTATTTTTCACTTCTTCCTTTCTTTTATTTAGATTTTTTTTCCTCTCTCTTTTTTTCCCCCTGCTCAATTTGAAATTTTGTTCTTTTGGTGGTTACTCTTTTAGTGGTTACAGGCCCGGCATTATTTCACCTAATGGACTTTAGCTTTTAGACTGAGGGAAGTAGTATAGTTTTGGCATGGGTTTTTTATTGAAACCTGGACCTGCTGGACATTGTAAGACCTTGGGCCTTGTCTTACTTAGGCCTCCTGTTTTAGCAGGCCTCCCCTGATACTCTCCAGCAGGGAAAGGAGATGCTGCCTTGTTATTGCCAGGTGGGAGTGAGGCCCTTTGTAAAACATGAGTGGGGGGAAATGGAGGGTGCCCCTTGTTTCTGCTGGGGAGGGGTGTAAGTTTCAGAATCCCCAGGTGGCCCCTCCACTGACACTGTGTTGGAAGCAGGGTAGCAGGATAGCCTGGTTGGTGGTGAAAGTCCTGATCCTTCTAGACCACTCCAACGAGAGATGGAAGGGTGCCTCTTTATTGCAGGGTGGGTGTGGACGTCTCATTTCTCTCCATGGTCTTCACTTATATTGTGGTTGGAGGTGTTTCATACTCCTTGGCTCCCCAATCAGCTTTCTCTGTTCATATCCTGGCCGGGATTTGGGATTCTTTGTTCTAGTCTGTGAGGATGGAAGTCTAGGCTTCTCACTTGGCTTCTGCTGTGAGGGCTGGGAATGGTCAGGTGTTCTTTTTTTTGTTTGGTTTTTAATCCTCACCCGAGGAAAGATAGAATGTATTGTATTGAACAATAACTTCAGTATTTTCCTATAATTTCTATTATTTATTGATTTTTAAGTTTTATTTTAGAGAGAGAGAAACATTGATTGGCTGCCTCCTATATGTGTCCCCACTGGGGATCAAACCCACAACCGAGGTATGTACCCTGCCTGGGAATCGAACCCTCAACCTTTTGGTTAATGGTTTGATGCTCCAACCAACTGAGCCACCCAGCCAGGGCTATGGGCAGTTTTTTTTATGTAGTGTTGCACTAGAGTAGAGTGGTAAATATCTGAAAGTTTTCTGTTTGGCTAGGTTGTCTCTTTCCTGGATAGAGAGAGAAGGCTTTCTGGGGGCATTTTTTTGGGCAATGTCCCATTGACATTTATGGCTTCCTGTTTTCTCTAGTACTCAGTCTGAAATATATGAAACAAAAAGAACACCCAAGCTCATTACCATCTGTTCCTTGAGCCCTGAGCTCCGTAGTTGGACTGCCTTCTTCTGTCTACCTTTTAGAGTTTTATATATTTTTTATATATAAACTAGAGGCCCAATGCACGAAAATGGATGCAAGAGTAGGCCTTCCTTCTCCTGGCTGCCGGCACTGGCTTCCCTCCGCCCTGGCTTCATCAGGAAGGATGTCCGGTCTAATTAACATGTTACCGTTTTATTATTATAGATGTCATTGGTTTTTAGTTATACTTAGTGGTAGAAATAGAGAAAAGTTTGTCTACTCCATCTTCCTGGAAGAAGTCCCAGAAACATATTTAATTTACAGAACTTTAAGTATAACCTTTTAATAACTGTTGACACTGTAGTTGCTCACTAATTACTTATTGAGTTGAATCAAAAGTGATGCATATGTCTCTAGGAAACCTGTTAGTCTTAATCTATGATATCTGTGAATTGAGAAAAAGAAGATGCAAATATAATAAATACCTGCAACATTTCTACTAAGTTAGTTTCCAAATATATCAGTGTATGTACTTCTTAGTAAACATCATTTGTGGTTTAGGTTAGGAAAGATAGAATGTATTGTATTGAACAATAACTTCAGTCTTTTTTTATGATTTTTATTGTTAACTGGAAACTGGTTCTATTATGTTAAATTCATTTTGGGCAATCATTTATATTTTAATTTTGTTGTGCTGTGGATTGTTAAATGGGCCTGTCTTTTCTTACAAAACCATAGATCACTTCTGGAGCTGGTGAGCTGGTCAAAACATCTATTCTAAATTATAAGTTGTCTCTTATTATTAATTAGAAGTTACTCCATGCCCTTTGAAAGGTGAAAGTCAGATGTGTCAGGTGATTTTCAACAAATACTATTAGAGTATTCAGTTCAGATTTTATTTTATTTTTTAATATTTTTATTGATTTCAGAGAGTAAGGGATAGGGAGAGAGAGATAGAAACATCAATGAGAGAGAATCATTGATTGGCTGCCTCCTACATGCCCCCTTCTGGGGATCGAGCCCACAACCCAGGCATGTGCCCTGACCGGAAATTGAACCGTGACCTTGACCTTCTGGTTCATAGGTCGACACTCAACCACTAATCCACTCTGGCCAGGCTTCAGTTCAGATTTTAAAAAGCACTTTTTAAAAAGTTTAAATTTTAATTTGACTGAACGTTTGTATCATTGTCTATTTTCACACTATTTTACCCAGTAAATAGTATCTCATGAGGAGAGGCCATTATAACCATTTTACAGATAAGGAAATGGAAAAATGTCATTTAGTTTATGACTTATCCAAGAGCATTCAGTGAATTGAGATTATAACTGGAGCAATAGACCAAGATTAGAACTTTAAATATTTTTTTTTTTACCACCATCAGTCCAGTGGACCATGCCAGTAACCAAATTAAATTTATATATCTTTCAAAATGAGAGCAATGGAGGAAAAAGGGTTATCCAATTAGAACGTTAACATCAGACATGGTCCGTAAATATCTAATTTTTCAGTCTGATGCATCAATGTTTCATCATCATATTCTTTCAAATGCAACATAATAAAAATTCCATAATACGAGACAGTAATTTCAAAAAATATTTTCTTAAGAAATATGAATTATTTGAATTTTTATAATTTAAAGAAAAACTGAAAAAATATGTTATGTATAACAAACACTTTTAGTACATTAAATATATTCCATATCTACACCTTATATATTGCACATATGCAGTGTAAACTTACTGAAAATTTGTGGTAGGTTTAAAAACTATCAATGCTATCATGTTAAAGAGTACTACTTTGTAAAATAAGTTGGAATTTGGAAAATGGTTTACTTAAATTTCATGCCATATTTGTCTTCTCAGTTTGGAATATTTATATGAAATGTAGATATACTTTCTTTTTAGAAATGTGTTGATGGGAAGAATTTATCACTAAAACTTAAAGATCTAGGATCTAGATTTAGCTATTATTTTGATAAATATATTGGTTATGGAAGCACATTTTCAGTATTGTCTTTGGGAATTAAATCCTGATGTAAGTTGATTAATATTGGAGATTTCTTCTTTGCTAATTTTTTTCCCTCCTTTTCTCCTATTCCTAAGATTTTCTTTTGGCATTCTGTTGTTAAAATTCTAGTCAATGTCAGGTATACAGATACATCTGGGTAAAAATGTATGGCTTTTCCTTTCAGTGCTTTTATTTTGCTCATTGGGTAGTTTCTTTAAAATGACTTGTTTTGAGGTGATACTCAAAAAGTTTAAAAATAAAGCCCTTATCTCAGCTGTCCAAGATTAGGAATGCCTATGATGAAACAAATTATCATAATTTTTTTCCCCAAGTCTAAAGTAATTCTTCTACCATTGTAGTCCTGTAGTTTTTTATTCATATTTACTAGAGGCCCAGTGCATGAATTCATACATGGGTGGGGTCTGGCCAGCCCAGCACCAATCGCCCATTCAGCAGATTGGGGCTGGGCCTGTCAGGAGGAGGGAGACGGCTGGAGGTTGGCCGGCCGGCTGGCCCACTCTGATGGGGGCCTGATCAGGTCTGGGCTGGCTGGGGGGAGGGGCTGTGGGCGATTGGCTGGCAGGTCCCGCCCCCGATTAGTGTGGGGAGGCAATGGGGATGGAGCGGGCTGGGGGGCAGGACTACAGGCCAATTGGGGTGGTGGGGGCTGATCCTGGATGGGGCCAGGTGGGGGGAGGGGCTGTGGGCAGATGGGGTGGTGAGGGCCCATTGGGGGTGGGGCTGGCCAGGGGAAGGGCTGCAGGAGGTTGGCTGGCCAGTCTCGCCCCCTATTGGGGTGAGGGGGCAATCAGGGGTGGGGCTGGCCAAACGGGGGAAGGGCTGCGGGGGGTTGGTCGGCCACCCCACCCTCTTTTGGGGTGGGAGAGGCTGATCAGGGGTGGGGCTGGCCAGGGGGAGGGGCTGTTGGCCCCACCCCCAATCGGGCCAGTTCACTGGCTGCAGTGGGTGTCATAGAGACCAGTCATTCCAGTCGTTCCAGTCGTTCCAGCTGTTGGCCTTTTATATATCTACACTAATAAAAGACAAACATGCAAATTGACCATACCTTCGCTATGCCTTAAGCCACGCTCACCAGCCAATCAGAGTGACTATATGCAAATTAACCCAACCAAGATGGCAGCTGGCAGCCACGGAGCTGGAGCAAGTAGGAGGCTTGGTTGCTCCAGTGATGGAGGAAGCCAGGCTTCCCGCCTGCCATGGCCGGCTCTGAGCTCCACTCAAGGCAACAAAGTTTCAATTATAGAAGATAAATAAACCCCAGATACCTGCTTTCAGCTGGCCGTGGCCACGGAGCTGGAGCGAGCAGGAGGCTTGGGTTGCCCCTGGCGATGGAGGAACCTACGCTTCTCTCCCACCGCCCTGGCCGGCTCTGAGCTCCACTCAAGGCTACAAAGTTTCAATTATAGAAGGTAAATAAATCCAGAATTAAAAAAAGAAAAAGAAAAAAAGAAGAGGCTGGGAGCTTCCGTCGCCTGGGGGCTTGGCCAGCCTGAAAACGGCCCTCAGCCCCTCACCCAGACTGGCCAGGCACCCCAGTGGGGACTCCCCCCACCCTAAAGGGGGTGTGGCCAGCCTGAAAACAGCCATCAGCCCCTCATCCAGGCTGGCCAGGCACCCCAGTGGGGACCCCTACCCTGAAGGGAGTGTAGCCAGCCTGAAAACAGCCCTCAGCTCCTCACCCAGGCTGGCCACAACCCCATGGGGTGTGGAAGTGTCTAATAGTAGCAGATCTCAGCATGCAAGCAAAAGTGCACGTTCTGAAGTTTAGGGGTGACCCTAGAAAGCAGAACTGCTACCCTTGGGACAGGGGTCAGTGAGGTAACCAGTTAACTAGGAGGAACTGTGCTGACTACAGACACCCTCCTGTATCCAGTGATGCAAAAAGAGAATTTAAAAGAAATAGTTCATCACTGTGGCATAGAACAGAGCCCTTGGATTACACAATCTGAAATGCTGCCTTCTTTTCCCTACCCTGCCTTTCCTGGAACATCTATCTAGTTCAGAAAAATCTCAACCATTACAAAATGTATTGCTATGGCATCAATTCAAATACATTACTGAAAAAAAGATGAGAAAGAAGTAAAATGTACTGGTGGATGAAGTCCTACTTGGTGGATCCCTTGCATCTGAGTCCATTGGTCCTTCTGTGCATTCAACTTAATACATTGAATTGTGGAGCTTGATTTTTGTGTGTGTCTTTCACTAAAATATAATATATATATATATATATATATATATATTTTTAAATAAATCTTTGTTGTTCAGATTATTGCAGATGTTCCTCTTTTTTACCCCCATAGCTCCCCTCTACCTGGTTCCCACCCCACCCCATGCCTTTACCCCCCACCACTGTCCTCATCCATAGGTGTAAGATTTTTGTCCAATCTCTTCTCACACCCTTCACACCCCCTTCCCTCTGAGAATTGTCAGTCCACTCCCTTTCTATGCCCCTGCTTCTATTATATTCACCAGTTTATTCTGTTCATCAGATTTTTTTATTGACTTAAATTTTAGATTCACTTGTTGATAGATATGTATTTGTTGTTCCTTTGTTGTTCATAATTTTTATCTTTACCTTTTTCTTCTTCCTCTTCTTAAAGAATACCCTTCAGCATTTCATATAATCCTGGTTTGGTGATGATGAACTCCTTTAGCTTTTTCTTGTCTTTGAAGCTCTTTATCTGGCCTTCAATTCTGAATGATAGCTTTGCTGGATAGAGTAATCTTGGTTGTAGGTTCTTGCTATTCATCACTTTGAATATTTCTTGCCACTCCCTTCTGGCCTGCATGGTTTCTGTTGAGAAATCAGCTGACAGTTGTATGGGTACACCTTGTAGGTAACTAAGTGTTTTTCTCTTGCTGCTTTTAATATTCTCTCTTTGTCTTTTGCCCTTGGCATTTTAATTATGATGTGTCTTGGTGTGGTCCTCTTTGGATTCCTCTTATTTGGGGTTCTCTTTGCTTCCTGGACTTGTAAGTATTTCTTTCACCAGTTAGGGGAAGTTTTCTGTCATTATTTCTTCTAATAGGCTTTCAATATCTTGCTCTCTTCTTCTGGCACTCCCATAATTTGGATGTTGGTACATTTGAAGTTTTCCCTGAGGCTCCTTACACTATCTTCATATTTTTGGATTCTTTTTTCTTTTTGCTTTTCCAGATGGGTGTTTTTGCTTCTTTGTATTTCAAATCTTTGACTTGATTCTTGGGATCCTCTAGTCTGCTGTTGGATCTTTGTATATTATTCTTTATTTCAGTCAGTGTATGCTTAATTTCCGACTGGTCCTTTTCCATTTTTTTCTTTTGGCATTCTCATTAAGATCCTTGAAGGTCTCACTAAGTTCCTCGGAGGTTTGTAGAAGATTCTTGAGTAACCTTGTAACTGTGGTTTTGAACTCCAAATCCAGTAATCTGCTTTCCTCCATTTCTTCCATTTGTGACATGTTTCTTCGTCTCCGCATCTTGGCCGCTTTCCTGTGTTGACAGAGTGGCTTTCTGTGGTAGGTGTCCCACTGGACCCAGTGGCTCAGCCTCCCAGTCATCTGAGGTGGACACTCTTGGTGCACCCCTCCGTGGGCTGGGTGCACAGTCCTGTTGTAGTTAAGCCTTGAATGCTGTTGGTATCCCTGGGAGGAAATGACCTCCAGCCCAATTGGCTGTGAGGACCCGCTGTGTCTACAGTGGAAGAACTGCTGTGTTTGAGACACCCTTATGGGGCAGGATTTGTTTCAGTGGGGCTTTGGTGCTCACTGAGTCTGCCTCTTGAGTGTGTCACTTATGGATGTGAGGAGTTGAAATCTGGTATCTGACCACTGGGTACACTGGCTTCTGGATCTCCAAGAGGTGCAAATTCAACCATTGTGTGAATCCGCCCAGCAGGAGCTACCGCGAGATCTGCAGATTTCTCCTTTTTGTTTGGGGTTTGGAAATTTTTGAGCTCTCTGACCTAGCTGCAGTTTGTTAAGTTAGGCTCCAAAAGGACAGGTGATTCATTTGCACCCCTGTGCACAGCTTGGGTGGGGCGGGGTCTCAGAGAATCACTGGGTGGAGCAAACAGTGATGGCTGTGGTCAGCCGTCTCCGCGACTCCACGCATCTCTGTGTCTCAGTGTCACCGTGTCCCTGAGTCCCGTGCCCCCATAGTAACAATGATACCTGCGAGCAGTTCTGCAAGAAAGCCACCCTCGCTTTTCGACCCGATGCCAGACTCCCCGTAGGAGTCTGGGTCCCTAGAGACTGGCCAGAAACGAGGTCAGTGCCGTTGGGAGCTTGTATCTTTCTTCCCATGTACCCAGGAGCAGCCCAGTTCGCGCGCCTCCGTACCTCTGCTCTTGGCGCCTCCGCACCTCTACCCAGCCTCAATGCGCTTTTTTCTTTCCTTCTAGTTGTAGAACTTCCACTCAGCCAGCTTTCCCGTGGTTCTGGATGATCGCCGTTTTGTCTTTTCGTTGTAGTTTTAATGTGGTTGTGGGGAGTGGCACGTACAGGTATATACCCTATGCCACCATCTTGGTTGTTCAAAAGATAATATTTTTGAGAATAGAGTTTATTATTCCAACATAAAACATAATACATATGGCCTCAAAGGCCTTTTTTGCTTTGGAGAGGGTGTGAATGCTTTAGATAATATAGCGTTTGTCATGATTTGGAAAAGGATTGCCATCAAAGTCTCTCTAAATTAGAAAAATGTGATGTCAGTTAGGAATTGACCTAGTTTGCAACCCCATATTTCATAGAACTAACTTTTGAGAAACAGTTTTTACCCATTCCCTAATTGAACAAGGACTGTTCCATTTAATTAAAATTTTATCTAAGTTTTGTGATCTTGGGATCTTTTGTTTGCCAATATAAGTTTTGAATTTTTCTGGGGAGGGTGCACAGTAAGCTTAACAAGAGAAGGTAAGTTAGTATTATTTAAATAAGGCCACTGTCATTTTCTTCTTCATTAATGACTATATTCCTCTAATAAATTTAGGAAGAGAATGGTGGATTCCATATAGTTATATTTTTTAATGTGAGGGAAGCTATAAAGTATATTTATCCTAAAAGTATATTATTTATATAATAAAGAGGTAATATGCAAATTGACCCTCACACCCTCACAAGATTGCTGCCTACGACCAGGCCGGCAGGGGGATTAGTGAGGGATGACCAAATGACTGAACAGCAGGCTGTGTGGGGCAACCAGGCCGGCAGGGGGGTTAGTGAGGGATGACCAAATGACTGAACAGCAGGCTGTGTGGGGTGACCAGGCCGGGAGGGGGGGCAGTGAGGGGTGACCAAATGAGTGAACAGCATGCTGTGTGGGGCGACCAGGCCGGCAGAGGGGTGCAGTTAAGGGTGACCAGGCCAGCAGAGGGGGGCAGTTAAGGGAGACCAGGCCTGCCGGGGGGCGGGGATAAGGTGACCAGGCTGGCGGGAGGGGCAGTTAAGGGTGACCAGGCCGGCAGAGGGGGCTGTTGGGGGCGACCAGGCTGGCAGCGGGGACAGTAAGGGGCGACCATGCTGGCGGGCGGGGGCGCAGTTAAGGGCGACCAGGCTGGCGGGGCGGGGGGGGGGGGGCAGTTGGAGGTGACCAGGCCGGCAGGCAGGCAGGTGAGCATTTAGGAGCCAGCGGTCCCGGATTGTGAGAAGGGAAGTCCCGGATTGGAGAGGGTGCAGGCTGGGCTGAGGGAACCCCCTGCCCCCGTGCATGAATTTTGTGCACCGGGCCTCTAGTTATAATATAAAATGCTATATGGTGATGCTTCATGGCATTTGAATGTAAATACTGTTATTAGTGGTTCCAGTGTTGAATCATAATGTATCTAAAGGAATTCTCTAAAAAGCAGCACTTGAGATTGCACTTAACGTGCAAGCCTCAACTCTCAGAGTTTAAAGTCTGTAGTAGTCACAAGATGACTGCTGTACGCGTAGTTCATGTGGGTCTGTAATAGAATTTGCCAGTTTGTCTTAGTTTCTTGTAGTTTACTCAAATATGCTGCCTCCTTAAGGCTTTGAACTTTTGAGGGCAGGGATGGTCTCTGGTTCCTGACCCAGAGTCTGGCATAGACTATAAATCAATGGCATACAATAAATGATTCAGTTTCCATAGAGGGAGAAGGTGAGGGAGAGCCAAGATGAATGAGGTTTGACCTAATTTTCCTTCTTTGTTGTTGCTTTCCTCCCTCTTTTTAAAAAATTTATTGATTGATTTGAGAGAGAGAGAGACAAAGGGGTGGTGGGGGAGAGAGAGAAACATCGATTTGTTGTTCCACTTATTTATACATTCATTGATTGATTCTTGTAGGTACACTGACACACAACTTTGGTGTGTCAGGATGACGCTCCAACCAACTGAGCCACATGGGCCAGGACTGTTGACTTTTAATTGTTAGTTGAGCAAGGCATATATCAAAGATAAATATAATCAGTCACTTTTAAATTTGAAGTAGTTAAAAATAGTTCTAGTATTATGAGTTATACATAAATGTGCTTGGAACAGATATCAAAATAAAGGATAGAATGAATTGTCATAGTTCAAATTCTTTCACATGAACTATTCAGCTAGGTAAAAAGTTATTTTAAGGAGTTGACAAACTACAACCAGTCAGCAGTTACTCTGAACAAAAGAATATAATGATTCAATTAAGGCAGGAACAATCTGTTGGGCTAACTCAAAATAGGCTGATTCATATCTATATATACAAAAGGGTAATATGCAAAGTGTCCCCACAGGAGTTAGACCGGGAGTTCTATCGCTTGCTATGACGTGCGCTGATGACCAGGGGGCAGCGTGGAACAAAGGAAGGCCCTGGCTGGCAACCGGCAGCCAGGGAAGGGAGGCCCCGGCCGGCAGCTGGCAGCTAGGGAAGGGATGCCCTGGCTGGCAGCCAGAAGGAAGGCCCCGGTCGGCAGCTGGAAGGCCCTGATCAGCCCTGATCACCAGCCAGGCCTAGGGACCCTACCTGTGCAGGAATTTCGTGCATTGGGCCTCTAGTTTAGAAATAAAGTCATGAAAATGATAAAGAATTAATTACTTTAAAAAATAAAGATAGCTAGTACATGCCTAGCAATGAATGAATAATAATTCAATTGCTACACAAGCCATATTTTAAGAAAAGGGATGCATATATAGTATTTACTAGAGGAGTATTCAAGTTAAAATTGATAGCAAAGAGAAGACCAATTTAATGTGTATTCTATTAGTGAGACACTTAGGCAGTTCTCTGTATTTTTGCTTAGTTCATGTGTCAGTCAGCATTGTGGAGCTTTCTATGAAGCTGAAATTCAGATTTGCAGTATTTCTTTTCAACATAGAATATAATACTCTCAGTCATTCTGGGTCTGTGATTGTATAAAACAACATTTTTTCTTTTTGATTGATCATAGCTATTATTGAAATAGCTGGTAACATGTGACATGGTGGTATAATTTAGACTAAAAAAAATTGAATTGTGAATTACATTCGCTCAGTTTAAATTTCTGTTTCTATTCTCCAAGGCATCTTTTGTACTTCTTTTTCTGCAGAAACAGCTTCTTAATGTTCCTACATTTTCCCAGGGGAAAAGAAGACTTCACAGTCAAATTCTTGTTCGAAGTATACACGGAACTTGTACAACAAAAATAGAGGGAAAAATAAGATTCAGAATCTCCCAATCCAGGGAATGAAAATTTTATTCCATTTAACCTTTTAACAAGTGTGCTTTACACATACATCGTGGGGTCAGTAGCAAGGTGATTAAAATTTATGGATATGCTGATGATTTGGGGGATTCCAGATATTTAGATTTGAGGCTAACCCCTACATAAATAGTTCTCCCCTTTCTTCTTTTGTAGGTAAAAGTAAGCCATATAATAATTCTTGAGATCATTAGATAACAAATAAGGCAGAGAATTATATGTGTTTAATGATTTCCCTATTAAAACCCACTTTCCAACCTATTCAGCTCCGTTTTTGCACAGGCAGTTCTTCAAATAATGAATCAGATATCCATTCGGAATGGTCAGGCTGGATCAATTTATAATTATTCATTGACTGTATGGCCTATGAACAGCTGTAGAATTTCTTTTTCTAATAGAATTACAGAATTTGGAAAATGAAATTTGTACATTTTTTATAGCGTTATTGAGGAGTAATTTCTTGAATTTAATATAAATGGAAGTAGTAATTTTTAGAATTTTATATAAATGGAAGCATACAATATGTCTTCCTCTTGCCCCCAGCACTTCTTTCCATATTAAATTTATACGTGTATCAGTAGTTCATTTCTTTGTATTGATGAGTAGTATTTTATTGTATACCTAGATCACAACTTACTTATCCATTCACCTGTTGATGGACATTTGGGATGTTTCCAGTTTGGGGCTATTAGGAATAAAGCATCTGTGAAAGTGGGTATAAGTCTTATTGTGGACATATTCTTTCATTTCTTTAGGGTAGGGGTTGGCAATTTTTTTCTTTAGAGGACCAGGTGGTTAATATTTTAAACTCTATATGCCTGGATTCTCCCTTGCATTGTGATTTAAAAAGCCAGGTAGTAAGTAAGCTGGGGCAGTGGTAGGAATCACTTCATTGCTTCCCTTCTCTCAGGTACCACTGACCTGTGCTGCCTCGTGTCCAATTTCTGAAAACCGTTATACCACCCTGTGTATTTAGTTGTTTAGCCAGTGTAGGGTCTAGTGTAGTCCTTGTTACTCTGTCTTGCCTGGGAGTGGAAAATTTGTCCATACAGTTTTAATGTAATTATTATTTTTTCAATTTTAATGCCTTTGTATTTAAAACCATTAAGCCTAGATATGTGAGTATTGTGTTTTTATATTATATTTATGCCATAGGATTATATTTATGCCATAGAATATATAGTTCCTATACAAAGAAGGGGATGAGTGACTTTTGGATTCTCTAGTAGCTTATCTCCTAAAATACTCATCTATTTATACAGGAATATTAAAATGTTAATGTAGCAATTAATATTATACACCTAAGTTAGGAGACAGTCTCACTCTCTTACTGATTGCTTATGTTGTTTTTTTTCTTAGTGCTTTTTATATTAAGACCTTTTATATTATGAAATTTAATAGACATATAGAAAAGTGCACAAAACACAAATGTACAGCTTAATGAAATTTCATGTAAGCAACACCCATGTATTCAGGACAAGGAAGAAATAGCATCTTAGATACCTCCAGCATGCCTCTTTCTGATTCACAAACTTCTTCCTCCCACCAGAGATAACCACTATCCAGACTTCTGTGGTTTGCTTCCTTGCTTTCCTTTATACTTTTATTACTTAGATTTGCATTTCCAAACAGTAGGATTTGGTTTTGCCTGTTTTACCTTACTTCTTTTGCTCAGTGTTGTGAATTTGAAATTCATCCATGACATGGAATTCATTTAATTGCGCTCTCTCTCTCTCTCTCTCTCTCTCTCTCTATATATATATATATATATATATATACTAGAGGCCTGGTGCACAAAAATTTGTGCACTTGTGGGGGGGGTCCCTCAGCCCGGCCTGTGCCCTCTCTCAGTCTGGGACCCTCGGGGGATGACCACCTGCTGGCTGAGGCCTGCTCCCCAGGGGATTGGGCCTAAGATGGCAATCAGACATCCCTCTGGCAGCCTGGCAGCCCTCGGGGGATGTCCACTTGCCAGCGGGGAGCAGACCTAAGCTGCAGTCGGACATCCTTAGCGCTGCTGTACTGGCAGCCATCAGCCTGGCTTGTGGCTGAGCAGAACTCCCCCATGTGGGAGCACACTGACCACCAGAGGGCAGCTCCTGCATTGAGCATCTGCCCCCTGGTGGTCAGTGTGTGTCATAGTGACCAGTCATTCCCAGTCATTCTGCTGTTAGGGTCAGTTTGCATATTACCCTTTTACTATATAGGATAGAGGCCTGGTGCACGGGTGGGGGCCGGCTGGTTTGCCCTGAATGGTGTCCCGGATCAGGGTTGGGGTCCCGCTTGGGTGCCTGGCCAGCCTGGGTGAGGGGCTGAGGGCTGTTTTCAGGCTGCCTGCACCCCCTTTAGGGTGGGGGTCCCCACTGGGGTGCCTGGCCAGCCTGGATGAGGGGCTGAGGGCTGTTTTCAGGCTGCCTGCACCCCCTTTAGGGTGGGGGTCCCTACTGGGGTGCCTGACCAGCCTGAATGAGGGGCTGAGGGCTGTTTTCAGGCAGGCCAAGCCTGCAACTGAAGCTCCCAGTCTCTCCTTTTTTTCTTTTTCTTTTTTATTCTGGGATTTATTTACCTTCTGTAATTGAAACTTTGTTGCAGCTCCAGCTCTGAGGCCGGCTGGCTGAAAGCAGGTTTCTGGGTTTGTTTAGCTTCTATAATTGCAACATTGTTGCTTAGACTGGAGCTCAGAGCCCGGCAGCAGCAGGCGGGGAACCTTGGCTTCCTCCATCACTGGAGCAAGCAAGCCTCCTGTTCGCTTCAGCTGCCTGGCTGCCGGCCGCCATCTTGGTTGGCAGTTAATTTGCATATCACCCTGATTAGCCCATGGGAAGGGTAGCGAAGTTACGGTTAATTACCATGTTTGTCTATTATTAGATAGGATACACACACACACACACACACACACACATACATATAAAACATAATGGTTTTTTTGGATGGATTGTAGTACTAGGGTGGTCAGCTATAATAGCCAAACATTTTTGTGTGTTTTAGACCATGCACACACACTCTGTTGGGTACATACCTGAAATTGGAATTGCCAGGTCCTTAGGTTATGTGTGTGTTCAATTTAGGAGATAATGCACATGTTATAAATTTATTTTACTTGGTGGCTTCTTACAGTATCTGAATAATGTTTTTTGAAAATTAGTATTTCTTTTTTCCTCAGTTTTATTAAGATATAATCTATATATATAAAACCCTAAGCTACTGGTCAACCATTCGACCGGTCGATGGTTTGACCTGTTGCTATGATGTGCACTGACCACCAGGGGGCAGACGCGCAATGACCCCTGGTGGTTAGTGTGCTCCCACAGCGGGACCAATGGGCACCAGACGCTGGGCTCACGGCTGACGAGCGCGGCTGCGCAAGCCTCTCCCGCCTCTGCAGCAGCGCTATTGAACGGCAGCAGCGGCAGGTGCAGTGGGGCCAGGATGAGCGGGAGCGGTGCCCGGCCCCGGCTCGGGTTCCTCCCTGGCCGCCTGCTGCTTCATGCACTACTACAGCCCTCGGGTAGTTCTACATCCCCCGAGGGGTCCTGGATTGCAAGAGGGCGCAGGCCTGGCTGAGGGACCCCACCGGTGCACGAATCCATGCACTGGGCCTCTAGATGAAATATAATATTGTATTAGTTTAAGGTGTATAAACATAATGATTTGTGAAATGATTACCACAGTAAGTTTAGTTAACAATTCATCACCTCATGTAGTTACAAAATTTTTTCTTGTGATGAGAACTTTTAGATATACAATGCAGTATTATTAACTCTTGTCACCATGCTGTACATTTAATTTATCTTATATCTGGAAATTTGTAACTTTGGCTACTTTCACCCCCTCACCTCCACCAACCTTTGGAACCATCCATCTGGTCCCTGTTTCTATAAGTTTGTTTTTTATATTACACATACAAATGAGGTCATACAGTATTTACCTTAGTATGTCTTACTTTATTTAGCATAATGCTCTCAAGTTCCATCCATGTTGTTGCAAAATATATGATTTCCTCCTTTTTTATGGTTATCATAAAGAATGCTGCAATGAATATGGGGGTGTTGGTATCTTTTCCAGGTAGTGATTTCATTTCCTTTGGATTTATGTCCAGAAGTAGAATTGCTGGGTCAAATGGTAGCTCTGTTTTTAATAATGGGTGCACTAATTTACATCCACACCAACAGTGCATAAGGGTTCCATTTTTTCCACATTCTTGCAAACACTTACCTTTGTCTTTTAACAGTTGTGAAGTGGTGATATTTCATTGTGATTTTGATTTGCATTTCCCTGATGGTTAGTGATGTGAGTACCTTTTTATGTACCAGTTGGCTAGTTGTATACTTTTTTAGTTCCTCTATTCATTTTTTAATCTGTTCATTTATTTATTTATTATTTATTTTTTTGCTATGTAACTTCTTTATATATTTTAGTTATTAACCCCTTATCAGATATATGATTTGCAAATATTTTCTCCCATTCAGTAGTTCCCTTTTCATTTTGTTGATGATTTCCTTTGTTGTGCAGAAGATTTTTAGTTTGATGTAGTCCCACTTGTTTTTGTTTGTTTATTTGCTTGCCTGCTTTTGCTGCCTTTGCTTTTGGTGTCTACCCCACAGAGCAAGACTTACTTCAGCTGAGCTCTGGTGCCTGCTGACTTCACCTCTTGAGTAGTTGCTGTGGAGGTGGTTGGGTGGTGTTTTGACGTTGTCTGAAGCTGGCTCTGGTACCCCCTGAGAGGTGCAGGTCAAGGTCAACTGCCACTTGTGTTTTGTCTAGGGCCACTGGCTTGAGCTACAAAGTGATCTGCAGATGACTGCTATTTGTGCTGGGCTTAGAAGAGGCCAAGCTACGAACAATGGCCAGCTGCTGCTAGTGCTGGGCCTGGAGCCACTTAGTAAGAGGTACAGGGCACACTGAGACCATGTGCTCCAGATGCTGCTGTTTGAGAGATTTTAGGAAAATCTGAAAAGCCACTAGAAACAGCTTGGGTGGGCTTGAAAGTTTGGTGGGGCAGGATCGCAGGGAATCACCAGGGTGGAGTAGACAGTGTGAATCAGGTTGATGGAGAGTCAGATATGGTGCTTGCCTGTAGGCTCTGTGGGAGGAGGGCTCATCAAAGGAACAAATGGCCTTTGCCAGCACTTTCGTCTGGGAGAAAGCTGCCCCTGAGTTCTTGCCATCATGCCAGACACTTCAGTTCCTCCCTGTATATCCCTGGTGCGTTTTGAGCTGCTGTCCCAGCACTGGAGCTCAGAGGTAGTGTGTCTGAGTAAGTGTCTGCCTTTTAAGAGGAACTGCTTGGGACTCCAGCAGCCCTCTGTCTCACTCAGCCTCCATTCCTGCTGGTTTTTACAGCATAAGTTATGGGAACTTCTCCTAGCACTGGAACCCTGGGCTTGGGGGCCTGATGTGGGACTGGGTTCCCTCTCTCCTCAGGGAGGACTTTGCAGCCAAGATTATCTGCCATATATGGGTGTGTGGGTGTGGGACCAGCCTGTTCCTCATCTCCACCCCTCCTACCGGTCTCCATGTGGCTTCTTTTTTAATTCCCTAGTTGTACAACTTCCATTCAGCCAGATTTCAGGTGGTTCAGAATGATGATTGATCTATAGTTTAGTTGTAATTATGATGTGGTTGTGGGAGGAGGCAATACCTTGCTTATCTATGCCACCATCTTGGCTGGAAGTGCTTCCTTCTAGGAGTTTTATGGTTTCAGGTCTTACATTCAAGTCTTTAACCCATGTTGAGTTGATTTTTGTGTGTGATGTAAGATAGGGTATTCTCTGAATATTGGTAGCTCAGCATTTCTTTTTATATACCTTTGCAAAAATGATTCAGCTTTCTATTATTTATGATTCTCCAGTCTTATTTATTTCACTCCATACATATTTCACCTAACCAAACATCATTTCCAGCTAGTTTCTATTGGCACACAGATTATTTAAACGTGTTATTGGTGATGGTGGTAGTTTGTTGTTGTTTCTTTTAACAAAAGTTTAGATCATGTGTTATGCTTTCTAGGGTCTAGAAAGCAAAGCAGAATAGAGTAGGCTATGGAAGTTTCTAAGGATACTAATTCACTCATTAGCTTATCCAAGTTTTTCTGAGCCTAAGGCACATGTTGCTTTTATTTACATTGTACTGGAAGTCTCAAAGAATGTAGGTCTTCTCAATAATACGCATTTCTCAAATTCAGAAGGACACTATATTGCCCTGACCGCTTTGGCTCAGTGGATAGAGCGTCGGCCTGCGGACTGAAGGGTCCCAAGTTCGATTCCTGTCAAGGGCATGTACCTTGGTTGCGGGCACATCCCCAGTGGGGGGTGTGCAGGAGGCAGCTGATCGATGTTTCTCTCTCATTGATGTTTCTAGCTCTCTATCCCTCTCCCTTCCTCTCTGTAAAAAATCAATAAAATATGTTTAAAAAAAAAAAAAAGAAGGACACTATTGATCCCATATTGAGTGCATGCATTTTGTCTTCCCCCACCCCACTCTCCTTACAGGTAGATATATTAGATGTAGTCTGCTCTTTGGAGAACTTGCTTTTTGGCTAAAAAGTGTGATTTATGTAAGTCAGTATTCGAGATACCATATGTTTTTTCAAGGTATTTTGTTGCAGTTCATTTTGAGTTATTTAGCTTATTCTTATTTTTTTAAAGATACCCTTTAGCTTTCAGTTTGAAATAGTTCTAGACTCAATTTCCTTTTAAAGCATTATTTCCATATCTGATAGAGCATTAGTTTATGATGAATGAGGCTCTTTTAAATAATGTTTATTTGATTACATGACAAGTTTTAGTTTTCCTTTATATAAGGAGGTTTTCTGGAAATAATTTTGTAACTTTCTTCCCAGTATAGATACTTGTTTATATTTGTACTTGGGAACTTGAAGCAAAATGAACATTAGTCCTGATAGATTCTCTCCACCCCTACCCCCCAACAGTGCCTTTTTATTACTACTTGCCCAAAATAGCTTCTTTGGTAGCCACACTATAGAAACATTTAATTATAAGCAAATATTTTGGGACTTGTTAGCTTTTGTATAAAGGTTATGTTAATGTTCATGTAACTTAAGGGCAAAACAATTACCTGATACTAAAAGAGTCAGGGTTTCCATTTTAACATATTCATATACATACATGCATTTATCAGTGCTGAATTAATGCCTTACTCTGGCCATTTAAAATGTGATTGCTATGTTATACACAAGTACCCTTTCATCATAATATGGTGCCTATTATTTGATAATAATTATGTATACAATTTGGCAAAATAATTTTTTGAAAGGTAAAAACATTTTAAGAAATCTCCCATCTTAAAAATGTGAATTTGTGTTCCCAAAGTATTTTATGCAAGCAGGCCTTTAAAATTATGATACATGTTAAAACCCACTCAATTGGTGGTGGTAATATAATCTATGGTGAGGAATAATAGATACATGAATGAGAAAGAACAGTATTTAAAAAGTGAAATATATATGTGGTATGTAATTGATATATTTAAGAAATTTATTGTTTAGGAAAGGTAATTAGATAGGCAAGTTAGAAGAAGGGGGGCATACTAGTATTTTGGCACATTTCCTGAAATGCATAGTAATTAGAGGCATACTGAGTTTTAAATGTCAGCCTACTTTATTCATTTCTTTTTCTAGCATCTACTTGTATGAACAGTGACTATTCTTACTTCTAAGAGGGGTTTATCAAGGTTTTTGTGAATATTTGTTATATAGGAAATAAATTACCACTGTTACATTTAACTAACATTAAATTTATGATACTAGCAATGATTTGTGAGAGATTTAAAGTTTTGTTGGTTGAATTAATTTATCAGTTGATGGCTAAGAAATTCTCCATTTCACAGTTGAGATTTGGGGACATTTTCTATGCTTTCTACTTGCATCCAGTGAACAAAAATGTTTTTTGTCATGTTTATAATCTTCAGCAACATGCTAAAATGAATTACTGTAAGTATCATTTATATTCTAAACTTAAGTGGTTTTTTGCTAAATTGGTTTAATTCAGATTGTGCTTATCAGCTTTTAACATTCTTTTAATGGCTGTTAATGCTTTGTAGGCCTTTAAAGAATGTCTGGGAACATAGGTTGTTCCCAGGAGACTGAATATCTACCTTATTTTATAAAGTCTAAGGTGCTTTGCTAGTGTGCTTTCTTAGTCTTATTTAGTAAACTGAGTCAGTGGGAGGTAATCACACAGCCACTTCACAACATCACCTGGTGACAATGATTATAAGGCACCATTGAGTATCAGGGCATTCTAATTTCAGAGAAGTTTAAATATGAATAAATGCATACCTTGGAATTGTTGAAGTAGGGTTTTGAAGTCATTAGCTAACTTTAAAAGGACAGCTATGATAATCTTGTGTTCAAATTTTCTATGATTAGACTAATACGGTACACTGAGAATTTTCCATTTGATTGTTTTGAGTTTGCAGTTATTTTTTTTCACTTTAGATACTATTCAATGTTCCATTTTCAGATCGATGTAATAGAATTTACATTCATCTGAGAGATACTTTTTTATGTAATATAAAAGGCTATTAACTTCTGAGAAGATGTATGTTGGCCTAGTTACTTTGGGCAGGGGTATAGGCAAAGTTTTTTTTTTTGGATTTATGTAGAACAGTGTTAAGTCTGATGTTGTGTCCATTTACTCACAGTGTCCATTAGGAAAAGATTTGTGATACTAGGTGAAATAAACACAGGGATATTTAAGTATGCTCTTTTCCTACCTTGCACCATTCCACAAGCACAGTTCTAATGACGGTATATTTTCATTCACAGTGTTTTCATGCAGTTTAGAATGATTGACCGCTTTGCAGTAGGAATAGAAAGGGAGGGATGATGCAGGGAAGGGAACCATTATTTTTTTCCTAAGCTCTATATAGTTTGATTTTTATTTTCATGTGCATTTATTATTTTATAAGAAATAAGTACATCTTATAAAATATGACTTCATATTCCTTATATGGAGATAGGGCATTTGGCATTCTTCATGGTCCATTCCAAACTTTCTTTGGATTTTCATCTCCAACTAAATTATCCCTTACTCCAGCCATACTTGTCTACTCTTTGTATTAATTAAAATTGTCTTCTACATTCTCAGAACTTTCCTTAATTTCTCCCTCTGCTTTACCCACCCTTCAAAGCTAAGCCCAAATACCACCTATTTAAACGTTTTCAGCTCCCTCCATAATAAGTTCCTCTTACTTCACTACTTTGTAATGGCAAATACCTGTATAAATAGCACTTATTAGAGGCCACCTTTTGTTAGGGTTAATTATTTATGTGTCTGGTTTTCCTGTTAGATTTTGGGACCTAATTATTTAGGATTGTATTATATAGTGCAAAGTACAGACATACAATGAGTGTGTTCTGAGTTGAATCCTTATGTGTTTTAAACTATATGTATTACTTTATTTAATGCTTCCCCAGAGACACTATGTAGTAATTTTGCTAGAATTAGTAATATATTAGACTGTTCTACATTTATGTTTTCATTCTCAACATGTATCCACTATTTTCTGAAGTATAAGAATTATTTCTTGCCCTAGCCAGTTTGGCTCAATGGATAAAGTGTTGGCCCACGGACTGAAGGGTTCTGGGTTTGATTCTGGTCAAGGACACATTCCTCCGTTGTAGGCTTAATCCCTGGCCTTGGTTGGGGCACGTGTGGGAGGCAACCAATTGATGTGTCTCTCTCACATCGATGTTTCTCTCTGTCTCTCTCCTCCCCTTCACACTCTCTCAAAATCAATGAAAAAATATTGTCTGGTGGGGATTAAAAAAAAAGAAAAGAATTATTTCTTTGCTGGTTATTATCCCATAGTGCAATAATTGTCCAAAAGACAATAATTGCATAGATATTCATTTTTTCACTATCTGTTTTATTTTTAATCTATTATATAACTTTGATGATTATGCAACCTTACATTTAAGAGTATTTTTAAAATAATGCATTTTATTTCTTTGTAGGTTGCTTCCTCAGAATGTTGGACTTCTTTATGTTGGAGGTTATGAAAGACCCTTTGCACAAATCAAGGTATGATTGTTCATTTTCCAGTATAATTTTCCTAGATGTAGTTCACTTGTTCAGAACTCACTAAAAATCTGCAAATAACCATCAACATATAAAAAATATTGTGTTTGTGAACAGTGACTTATATTTGCTTTTGCATATCTCTGCTGAAGAAGTAAATCAGTTTTGTGAAGAATTATTTAAATATTTTTGCCCATAGTAGAGTTGATTTTGATGAAAGTACTTCAGTGATTAGTTAAGAAGAGTCAAATTTAGAGCCATTGATTAATCTTTTAGATTACTCCTTTTGCCCTTAAAATGTTGACAGCTTTATTGAGGTAATTAACATACAAAAAAGTGTACATATATAAAGTGTACAATTTGATAAATTTTGATATGCTTACATTTCTGAAATCATCACCCCCAAAGTTTCCCTGTGCCCCTTTGAAATCATTCTCCTTCCCCTGCCTTTCCTTTTTCCCTTTCAGTCCTCAGGTGACCACTGATCTGATTGTATCATTATAGATTAATGTACATTGTCTAGAATCTATCTCTATATATAAAAGCCTAAGCAACCGGCTGGTAGCTATGATGTGCACTGACCACCAGGGGGCAGATGCTCAATGCAGGAGCAGAAACCACAGGCATGGAAACATGGAACAGACTGATGAATTTCAGAGGGAAGGGGGAGGGGGAGGGCGGGAAGAGATTAACCAAAGGTCTTATATGTGTACTAGAGGCCCGGTGCACGGGGGTACCTCGCCGTGGCCTGTGGGGAGTGGGCCGAAATCGGCTCTCTGACATACCCCAAGGGGTCCCGGATTGCGAGAGGGTGCAGGCCAGGCCAAGGGACTCCATCGGTGCATGAATCTGTGCATCAGGCCTATAGTCTATATTAATAAAAGGGTAATATGCTAATTAGACTGGATATCTTCCGGATGTCCTTTTGGACAAAGCCATGGTGGCAGGGGCCAGGCAGAGGCAGTTAGGGGCGATCAGGTCGGCAGGGGACCAGTTAGGGGCATTAGGCTGGCAGGCAGAGGCGGTTAGGGGCGATCAGGCAGGCAGGCAGGCAAGCGGTTAGGAGCCAGCGGTCCCGGATTGCGAGAGAGATGTCCCGGATTGGAGAGGGTGCAGGCTGGACTGAGGGGACCCCCCCCCGCCCGCCCCCGTGCATGAATTTCATGCACTGGGCCTCTAGTTTTATATAAGGGAAATCATACAGAATTCTGTGCCCCACCCTTCTTGGCTTTTCTCTCAGCATAATTATTTTGGGATTCATCCATGTTGTTCCACTTATCAATAGTTCAATCCTTTTTATTGTTGAGTAGTATTTTATTACGTGGTTAGTGCACAATCTTTTTATTCTTTCACCTGTTGATGGACACTTGGGTTGTTTCTGCTTTTTGGCTGTTTAAAATAAAACTACTGTGAACATTAGTATACAAGTCTCTGTATGGATATATAGTTTCATTTCTCATTGGTAAATACCTAAGATGGGAATGGCTGCGTTATGACAGTTGTATGTTTAAGAAATTACCAACCTATTTTCCCACCAGCAGGATGTGAGAGTGCTAGTTCCTCCACATCCTCATCAACATTTGGTCAGTCTTTTTAAGTTTAGCCATTCTTGTAGGTATGTGGTGGTATTTGTAGTATTAATTTGCATCTTCTCATGTGCTTCTTTGCCACCTGCACATCTCTAGTGAAGTGTGTGTTCCAATCTTGCCATTTTAAACTTGCTTTTTTGTTTTCTTACTGTTGAGTTTTGAGCATTCTTTGTATTTTGTGGATATAAGTCCTTTATCAGGTATGCAATTTGCATATATTTACTCCCACCAATACAAACATTATCTTAATGTAGCTTTATAATAAGTCATGCAGTCAGGTAGTATAAATCCTCCAACTTTGTTCTTCCTCAAAGTTGTTTTGGCTAACCTATAGGTTCCTTTAATTTCCATGTGAATTTCAGAATCATTTTATCAATTTTAATAAAAATGCTGGCTAGAATTTTTATTTGGATCATGTTAAATCTATAAATCAGTTTGAGGAGAAATGACATCTTAACAATATATTGAATGTTTTAATCCATGAAGACTATATATTTTTCCATTTATTTAGATCTTTACTGTCTCTCAGCAATATGTGTTGTTTTAGTGTATTGGTCTTGCAAATTTTAAAATAAATTTACCTGTAAATATTAAAAGTACTTCAATTTTAATATTTGTATTGATAGTATATAAATATGATTAAATTTTGTATTTAAATCATACAGTTTTATTACACTCTATTAGTTCTAGTAGCTTTTTTGTACATTTCATAGGATTTTCTTTTTTTTAACATATATTTTTGTACTGATTTCAGAGAGGAAGAGAGAGGGAGAGAGAGATAGAAACATTGATGAGAGGGAATCATTGATTGGCTGCCTCCTGTATGCCCCCTACTGGGGATCGAGCCCGCAACACAGGCATTTGCGCTTGACCGGAATCGAACCTGGGACCCTTCAGTCCACAGGCTGACACTCTATCCACTGAGCCAAACCAGCTAGGGCCATAGGATTGTCTACATAAGTGATTATGTCATCTAATAAAGATAGTTTTCCTTCTTTTTTTCTGATCTGGATGCCTTTTATTACTTTTCCTTGCATTGTTACACTGGCTAAAACCTACAGTGCAGAGTTGAGTAGAAATGATGAGAATAGACATCCTTGTCTTGTTCCTGATCTTGGAAAGCATTTAACAAAAAAATTTTTTTTAGTAGTATTAGTTGAGGGTTGATCATAGATTCCATCTAGGCCTTCTTGCAAGGAAAAATGATACTATGAATGTCCAAGATAGTCATTTAAAAAAAGGTTTGAGATCATCCTTTTTCTTTGTTGTTATAGCTTTCTGTTAATGTTTTCTGAGTAGCCTATAAAATTTGTATTTTGTTTAACTTTCTGACTTCTCTTCACATTTGATTTTTGGCTCCATGAACTACTTTTCTCCTATGAATTTGAGATGTGTGAGTTTAAATTTCTTTCCACTGCATTTATGACATATATATTTATGGTTTGAAAAAGGAGAATTTTTCAGAATAGACTGAACCTGAATATTCAGGATACTTAATACTGAGGAGGTTTAGCCACATTGTTGACATTTTTAAATGAAAAATCTTAATAAAAAATCTTAGCTACCGTAGCATTAGCACCTCTAATTATCTCCATTAAATCGAAATACTCTCAAAAGTCCATCATCAGGATCTTAAGTTGTGGACTTTCTTAAAATTTTGATTCCTTAATGACATGCATTCAGGTATACAGTATTTTTCTTCTATTTCTAATATATCTGGAGCATGAGTGACGTTGTCAGGAGTCTCTTCATAAAGCTCCTTCACTGTACTGCTCACCAAATTCCGTGTGTAGCCAGGATCCTATTACGTTTCAGCAGGAATATTTTTGAAAGCCCAGTTTTTGTTTTTGTTTTTCAGTCCATTGGTTTGGAAAATCCTGTTTTTCCTTATTAGAACTGAAACAACTAAAAAGTGAGCGATATATCTGATATATTTAGGGAAGTGTAGAATTTGTTCATGTGTGTTTTACATGTTTTTCCAAAGACATAGACTAAGTGTGTGTATGAGGATAATTCCTCCATCATTCATCTGATTCATTAACATAACATTTTCTTTATCCAGGCCTTTCCTAACAAGCCTAGTGACAGAGGTCAGTCCTTGTCAACCCTTTTATTCCTGGATAATCAACTCAATAGAAAAATGCCCATCATTTTAGGCCATCTTTTTCCTTTGATGTTGCTCTGGGAAAGGTTTCTCTCAGACACTGTGAAAGGATTTCTTATCCTTATTAATTATTTAAATTCTTTCATAATTCCTATGGTTCTATGAAAATGCTATATAGATTCTTATCTAATTAGATACTTATAAGTTAATTGAAGAATAATAAAAAATCATAGTTTAAATGCTTTAAGTTAGGCTAGAAACTTAAGGTCCATTTCTTCCCTTGCCTTATACCTGACTTCTTTTAGTCATGAAATACCACTATTTGTTAGTGTATTCACTCTCCCCCCTCCCCCATTAAACTAAATGTAATGATACTATGTTTTGTGGCAGAGACATCAGATATAACCTTTAATAAATGGAAACTGCTTTTCTTAAGGAATATTGGTTGAAATTTTTTGAATAAATCAAGGTAGGAAATTGTTCATTGAAATATTTAGGAAAAGGAATTCTCATGCATTAACACACAGGGCTTAGTATGAGTGGCTTGGTGTTAGAGGCTCTGTTTGTTAAAAAGACATGTTACAATTGTATTTTTAAAAAGGAATCCAGTTTATAAAGATCGGGAAAAGAAAAACAAAAAGGATAACAGATATTTGGATAAATGTTAAATGAGTTTATAAATTTGCTATAGCATGATAGTAGATATTTGTACTATTAGTATATAGCATGAGTCATTATAATCACTCTTCAGACATACATATAAATATCCTTCCATTATTGTCCATCTTTTAGTTTAAGTTTTCTGTCAAAGCCCTAGATAAAGATACAAGTATGTACAAACACAGAACTTCATTATAGCTTCAGACTAGTACATCTTCATGCTAGTTTCAGGTTTCATTACTTTTAGCTAAATGATTCCAACTTACCTTTTATCTCTTAACATCTCCTATAAGTTATCTGGAAGGTTCTTTTTAAAATAAACTCAGTCCTCTTATATGTAACTTTCACCCAAAGCAGTAACTTTATTCTCAGATCATTGATCTCTTTGAAAATCCCAGGAATTTACACAGACACGCACTTTTATTTAAAATTTCAGAGAGTTCATGGATCCCACTGAAGGGCATTTAAGGGCCCCAATTTAAGAACCCTAAAAAATAAATACAATGTTTTCTCAAACTTTACTGTTAACCATAAGGGTATTGAAAACAAATATAAGTATTTAGGGCAAATTTGTCATCTGAAAAAACCTGATTTTGAACATGCAGAGTATTCTCTTGTTTTGTCCTAAAATATAATAAACTAATAAAGCATAGTCATTTTATAATAAGTTGTAATGTAGAGTAAGAAAGGAATTGCCTCACATACCCACAGCTAGTGTTGTGCAATAAATGAAGCAGGTTTCACCCTCATTCAAGACTAACTTCTCTCAACTTTATTGAGATATTGATTCTAACTGTACTGGGCTATATGTGACTTAGGCTTTTCTTAAGATATATGATTTATTATACCTTTATATGCAATCTGAAATTCAAAAGGGAAGCTTTGATTAAAATAACATTTTGCTTAATTCCTATTTCAAGCTGTCAGAAGTTTTTCAGAAGTCCCTAATTTTGGAGAGGGGTTGTTTCTGCCTATCTTTGAATAATACCTTTATCTTAATTGTGTGTGTGTGTGTGTGTGTGTGTAATATTATTCATATTATTCATGGTTTATTTTTAAAGACATGGTCAAGTTTAAGCAATAGTTTACATTTTAGATCCACTTTTCTATGTTGTTATCTAGAACATTTCACAGTCTAGTAAAAATATTAATGTTATTCTCATAGTTTTCTAGTCCTGAAGGCTTCACTTAGCAGCCAAAATCCATAAAACCAAGAGGGATTGAAGCCTGTCAACATCACTTTTAATCAACTCAGGGGTTGTTATGAACAATCTCAAGGCCACAGGGCTGTCCTCCCGCAGGGCTTGGTATTAGTTGCCTCTTCCAGTTCTGACAGCCAAAGAAGTGTGTGAGACTGCAAGGCTGAGTCAGACAGTTTCCACTTTGACACTGCAGAACAGCTAAGAAATGTCTTCTGTATTTTAACTATAAATTCCACGCAGCTACCATATGTGAAAAGTAAGGAATATAACCATTATTCTGAGGCACTTATTTTTTAATCAACATAGTAGTTTTCCCTTATCCATGGGGAATATGTTTTAAGACCCCTAGTGCAGTGGTCGGCAAACCGCGGCTCGTGAGCCACATGCGGCTCTTTGATATAAAATGGTGAGGTAAGCAAAGCATGGTGGATCTGGAGTATGGCGGGAAGTTATATAAATGA